>NW_027397115.1:6742672-6777271 GCF_003265705.2 Callorhinus ursinus
TGTTATGCTGAGTGAAATAAGTCAATCAGAGAAAGACATGTATCATATGACCTCACTGATATGAGGAATTCTTAATCTCAGGAAACAAACTGAGGGTTGCTGGAGTGGTGGGGGGTGGGAGGGATGGGGTGGCTGGGTGATAGACATTGGGGAGGGTATGTGCAATGGCAAGTGCTGTGAATTGTGCAAGACTGTTGAATCACAGATCTGTACCTCTGAAACAAATAATGCAATATATATTAAGAAAAAAAAAAGAAGAAGATAGCAGGAGGGGAAGAATGAAGGAGAGAAATCAGAGGGGGAGACCAACCATGAGAGATGATGGACTCTGAAAAACAAACTGAGGGTTCTAGAGGGGAGGGGCGTGGGAGGATTGATTAGCCTGGTGATGGGTATTAAAGAGGGCACGTTCTGCGTGGAGCACTCGGTGTTATGCACAAACAATGAATCATGGAACACTACATCCAAAACTAATGATGTAATGTATGGTGATTAACATAAAAATAAATTTTTTTTTAAAAAAAGGTGGTTTTTCATCCAGAATTAGAGAAAATGCGCATGACAGCTTTCATAATAGTCTGATATGGATGTGCTGTGGCCACCCATGGTGGGGACTGCAATTTGTCAGGCTAGCACCACCAAGCCTGCAGCCTCCAGGCTTGGGGAGAGGCTGTTCCCGTGAACTTGGCACTGCTGTGGCTGGCCCTGCTGTTCCAGAAACATGAATGCAGCTGCAGCATCACAAAAAGATATTCCTCTGCCACTGTTTCTTGACCATCACTGGCCACTGAAGTAAAGGAGTTTTCCCATGGAGAAGTCCGGGACATGCTAGCTGCAAGGGAGTCTGGGAAAGTGAGTGGTTGACATGTTCAGTTTTGAATGAAAAGTTCTGATTCTAGCCAAGATTTATATGATGGGAAAATTCTTTTCAAAGGAAATTCAGATACAATAAACAAAAAGGCAAAATGATCCATGTTACCTATTTTGTATAGACATAGATGTCCTTGTGAGTAGCCAAAATCTACATCATTTTTATTTCTATATTTCCAGATATATTTTTATAGATTGGGTTCCTGGGGAAGCTGACTCTGAGACAGAAACCAGTTTGGGGCTTTCCTTAGTAAGTGCTTTGGAGATCAACATCTAGGAGGGGAGGGGAGGGAAGAAGGATGGGACAGAGGGAGAAATTGTGCTGTGATGCAGGTTCAGGGCAGGATTTGTTGCATTTTGGTGACAAGAAAGCTGCCACAATTCCAGCCATCACAACCACATGCAAAGTCAGGAACTGGAGGTATACAACACAGAAGAGACAGGGGGCTTTTCCTTAAATGGCTCTTTCCTTTCCCAGATCCCACATTTTCCCCAGAAGTCCCTGGAAGACTACACCTTACATCTCACTGGCTAGAACGAGGTCACATGACAGCCCTTAGCTGAAAGAGAGGCTGGAAAAGTGAGTTCCCAGCCAAGAAAAGAGTCAGCTATATTTGAATTAGACTCACTAGCAAAATGACAAAACACAGTGCCCACCCTCACATTGCTTACAAACTTGTGGAGTTTTCGGTGAGCACCTGCTTGGTGCTATCCACCAAGCTAAGACTTTTACATTAAAAATCTCATCTGAGTCTCACGATAGACCTATTAGGTGAGTTCTATTATAATGCCCACTTTACAGATGAGAAAACTCAAGTTCTGAGAAGTTATAGGTCCAAGGTCACACAACTAGCAGGTAGCAGAGCTTCAACTCAAACCCAAGCTCACATGACCCCAGAGTCTGTGTTCATAGCTGCTTCCCTGTGTTGCTTCCCAGCATGTGATAGCATGTAGGCCTATACTAGAAAAGTGGAAAAGGGACATATCCAAGGGACCCAAGAGACTAGGAAGACTTCATGGAAGTCTGGGACCTGGGTTGGACCATATATGGCAAAGAAGAACAGACAGAAAGCATCACTTCTTGGAACGTGTTTCTAGATGCAAGGAGAAAATTAAGCTGAAATGAAAATGTTTGACCCCAAACCATCTAGTGCCTTTCTACTTGATGTGTGGGCCGCAAGTCAGCAGCACAAACGTCGCTTGGGAACTTATAAGAAGTACAAAATCACAGACCCCATCCTAGACCTACTGAGTCAAAATCCGCAATTCAGCAAGGTCCTCAGGTGATTCTCATGCACTTAAAAGTTTGAGGAGCACTGTTCTAGAGGGTTCATTGACAGCTCAGGCTATGGAGTAAGCAGAGTAAGCCCTGAATTCTGATTTTGCAACTAACTTTCTCTGAAGAATGAACTGATCATTATAATAATAAGCCAATCATCATACTTTATACAGATGACCTCATTCAGTCATCATGGACCATCAACAGAGCTATGGGTTACCCACTATTATTATTGGCCGATGAGGAAACTTATCTGGTTTAGTAACTTGAACCAATTTCACATAACTAATAACTTGGCAGGAACGAAGATGTGAAGCCTCCTTCACAGTTTGGTTCTAAAAGTTACGTTCTTCCGAACCACACAACCTCCCCTCATTATAGATGGTTGGAGGAAGGCATGAGATCATCTTCGTAAAGGACTTAATACGGTGCCTGGTGCTTAGCATACATGAACAATGAAGAGAAATAATCTGACTCACTTTAATGAGATTTGAGCCAGGGAACTCTCAATCACCTAAATGTGGCTATCTGGTGAAAACTTATAATTCCAGCTTCTACCAACACCCAGAATCCATTTCAACAACTTTCCTCTCCCATCAGTTCTTGGCTTTATCAAATGAACAGAAATTTTCCTACTAGCCAAAAACAAAATGTGATTAGAAAGGTGAGTCTGCAGCCCTGAGTCAAATATGGACCTCCAAAGTCCCACGTAAATGATTTTGGGTTTTCCACTGTTTTGAATTATCCATGCGGCTGCTCCCTTTATTGGCGCTGATAACTGAGTGTTAACTACATTACATGCAATTAAATTCAAAATATTTGTGCAGCAATTATATGAATTCATCAAACCTAATGGTGCAGTCACAATTTCATGGGTACTCATCAGTACTGCTCAGAAAAAAAAAAAAAATTGGCATATAGAAATATATTCCCACAAGCTGATAATTATAAAACAAACATTGTGTCTAATGTGCTCATATGTGCTGGTATCTATCAATAGTAAACAAATTAGAAGATTCTAACAATATTGACCCTCCTGCTTGGAGTATTTTGAGGCATTCTTCATTAGAGACCAGACACATCAAGAGGGCATTTGTTCAGTTATCAGTGAATAAACCACACTTGTGTTTACTCTTTTGTTTATAAGGTTATTTCTTTTCTTTCTTCTTCTGATGTCTTCTCAGCCTCCCCTTTTTGGTTATCAGCCTACAAACCCACTGTAGCAGACTTGAGGGGGTTCCCACCCCCATACCCGTGCCCAATTCCAAGTTTACCAGAAGCCAAGAGGGATGTTTTCTGCACACAGTGACAGCTTCCCACCTCAAGTGTCTATGACTCTTTCTCTCCCTGGGAGCTTCCTCTGGTACCAGGAGAGCTCACTCAGCTGGGCAGTTAGGGCCCCATAAGGACAGCCCTCAACCAGTGAAGAATAGGAGTTGGTCCAGCTTCCCCAGCACTTGGTGGGGTAACTCTGAAGCTTGTTCCACACAGTTCCTCACTGTAGGATTGAGGCCCAGACGCTCCCAGTGGAAAACCACTCACTAATGCATCCCCTATTGACGTTTCTCTTCCCTGTCTCATTTCCCCACCCCTTCTCGTGGGCTTTGTGAGGTCCTCTGCCAAATACACTCCCCGCACCCAAGCTCTTGGAAAGGGGTCTCCTTGAGGGAGAAACCCAGCCAACACACCCCCTTTTGTTTAGGGACGCAACCCTCTTATGAAACTTGGTGGTGGCAGAGACCCCAGGGAGAAGACTTCTTCTCACTTCCATTCTAGTTAGGATGTATAACATAGGTTCCAACAATCAAATGAGTCTTTAGGAGTTTATAGCACAAAGGAGCAGGGCTTGTGCATAATCTGGGAAAGGCACCAGCAACTGTGGCAGACCTGCATCCAGTTTCCAGAAATGGTGGTGGCAGTGTCCCACTGAAGTTCCCATCTCCAGTGAGTGCCATGGTGCTGGTGGCAGCATCTGGGCCCAGCAGGGCTGGCAGCAATGTCTGGGCAGGACCACTTCCTCCCACAGACTGAGTTTGGCCCTTTTCCTGGCTTTTCTGGCCCTCTGGTGACCCTCTAATAAATTCCTTTTCTATCTCAATAAGCCAGAGTTCATTTTCTGCGGCTTGAAACTGAAAGACCAACTGATATGGGTTATGTTCTATATAAAAACAACAAGGATATTCATCATGACATTGTCTGTCAGAGGCAAATATTGGAGACCACCTGAATACCCATCAGTAGGAGACTGATCAATCATGAAGTATCAAGTCAATGGCTAAAAGCTAACAAGATACCTCCGGATGCACAAACATGGAATTATTCCAGGATTAAGTTTTAAAGAATTAGAACCACATATATGGTTTGCTACCCTTTCTGTTATAAATATATGTACATATAGAATGTGTGTGTATATATATATATATATATGTGTGTGTATATGTGTGTATGTATAGTCGTATATTGTTGAGAGAGAAAGAAAGAGAGAGACAAATTGTCCTATATGCTAACACAAGCATTAAATGTCTCAGAAGAGTCTGGTAACAGGGTTTGCACCTTGAACAAGGATCCTAAAAATCAGATATGGGCCCAAGTCTTATATTTTCCTATAGATCCTTTTAAATCTTTTGAGTTTATTCTTACGAATGCATATCATCTATGCAAAAACAAATAAAATTTCAACTTAAAACAAACTCAACAATCTGAACAAGAAGAGAAAGACAGGTTCCCAGACCCTGCCACACTTGGTCTTAGGTGGGGCCAAATACTCTGCATTCTTAGGAAATAGCTCAAGTGGCTCTCACACCAGGACATGCTTCTAAAACCCTGGTCTACGTTCTCAGGGATCAGGAGTGGTTTGTGCAAGGTGCTGCTCCTTACTGTCCAGATCTCTGCCCTGAGCCCAAATTAATATTGTATTTTTAAGTCAATATTTAAAAAAAAAAAAGAGTTCATACTGGAAAGAGCCACATTCATTGACATCCAAAGATTTCACCAGGTGTGTGGAGGGAAGCATCAATATATTGACAACCAGCAGAGTCTCCTAGACCAGCACGAGCTGCCCAAGGGCAGATGTTCTTATTTTGACCACCTTTCCCATCTTTCCTAGAATATTAAGTGGAGAAGATCACATGCTCCTAATCTGCTTTTTATTTCTACATCAGTGTGTACATACACATACACACACACACGCACACACTCACACATGTCCATCTGCACACTCGGCTTATCTCTCAAAAACCTTAGCATTCTTGGAGCAGTTTCCACCAGAATGTATTTTGAGCATGAGGACAAAGGTCAGTCTTTGAAAGTTGAAAGGTTGCTATTGTCATTAAATATTGTTGTGGTCACCCTTCTCAGGTAAAACTCTTCCTGCTCCATCCCAATTTTGGTTTCTTTCCTACTTTTTCACATTCTTTCTCTGGGCATGATGCCAAACATGTAAGGAGGTGACCCACTTTATCAATCTATCGTAATCTTTTAAAACCTCTGCCATTTCAAACCAATTTATTTTTATGTGGCATCTTCCATAAAAATTATCTCAAAATACTTTGTTGAGACGAAGTAAAATTATGATAAAACGGTTTAAGTATTTTAAAAATTCTTGGTTGTGAGGATCAAGAGTTAAGCACATTTCAGTAATTTCCTGTAAGTTCACAGCTCTTAATGTAAGAGTTTTATTATTCTTGGCAATTCCTGTTTTAGAGAAGAGTGGCTAGCAAAAACTTACACTTAAGTCTAGATTATTCAGAGTGTAAGAAATGTGTAAGAGCTGAACTGGGAAAACACAACGGCATTCACTTCAGACCCGCGGCCATCATGTTCAGCCGACGTCCCACCCCACTCCCCTCCTCCCCTCATGGCTGTCCCCCCTGATCCCCTCGTTCTTTCCATGGCATTTGGCTTTGGTCCCCTCTTGTAACCCTTTCCTGCTCTGGCCTCTGTGACTCCAAATCCTATAAGTTCTCCCCACACCTTGGCCGTCTCTTTTCCCTCATTTTTTTCTGGAATCTTCCACCTGTCCCTCAGTTGTCCCCAAACTTTGTTTTGAGGGATTTGTGGGACATCTAAACTTACATCAGTGCTATTCCTGATTCCCTGTTCTCTCCTTCTCTCATTTGCACCTTCAAGTTTGGAGGGTTCTCTTCCCCCAGTGGAGTCATTCATTCTGCTGACCAACATACGGTTAGTGTATTATTCTTCTTTTGTTCTGCTCAGAATTTATTCTCTCCTATTTTGGTAATTACCCCCCAAGATCCCTTTTGGAAAACAAGGCATCTGCTATCTGTGATCCATGTGTTTTAAGTGGGGTTTATCCCAGGTCCAGATCATAGATGTGGGCACAAGATCCTGGCTGACCCAAACAGAGCTCTCCATTCCCCAGCCATGACTGGTTCAAGGATGACTATAAAGCAGTCATTTGTTTTGTATGGGATCCCAGGAAACACCAGTAGGGGAATGGGAACATGAGACAAGAATGGGGAGCAGCCCAAACAGAGTTTGTTATCAATATGGTTACCATGGTGGGCACTTCTCAGCAACTCTGCCATCCAGCATAAAACAGGCTCCCGTAGCCAAAGAAAGACCTTTGACAAAGAAACGTAGGCCCTGGCTATTGGGATTTGGGCCAGGGTATAATGAAGTGATGAGGGCAAGGGTATAGGGATGGAATAATGAGTGTACAGCTGCTACAGCTTATAAGATGTAGTGACCGCCCGCCATGCTTCTTTGTCCTGTCCCAAATATGAACCCTCTTCCATATACTTGGGTGAATTCCTACTACTGAGTCTTGATGAGAAATAGCAACCACCTACAACTGTAAAGGCTGAAATCCTTTAAACTCACATTCCCAGCCTCACTAGTAGTTAAGGTGCAAGCATGTGACCCATCTCCAATCAACTGAAGGCACCCAAGCCATATTTAAATAGTGAGCTTTTGGCACTCAGCTGCAGAAGTCTCTTTTGGCAAGGTTATCTAGGTCACAGTAAATGCTCAACAAATGTTAGCTGTTATTATGATTACAAGGCATATTTGCAAGTATTATACTTTAAACATAGGCGCCCTCCCTTTAACAACAAAGTAATATGCCCTCTAAATATGTTATTTAACATTCAAAAGACATTAAATACTATGAAAAATAAACCAAGACAATGAAATAAAGCACTACACTGTTGGCAAAAAACATGCACAGCCCAATCCTTACTGATGTGCCTACCTCTGGAGACTCTCCCCCAGTAAAAAGTAGAAACATTTGAAAGACAACCTATTACAGACTAGAATATCTAATTGAGCCTCACCATGTTCTAGACTCTGCTGGTTGCTGGCGATATAAAGATGAAAGACAAAATCTCTGCTCTTCAAAAGAACACAGATTAGGTCGGGAGGTGCACTGGTAGAAAAATAATTAACAACATGTCACCACAAAAAATTTCTGGGGGGCAATGACAATGCCAAAGGTGGGGGCATTGAAATCAGCCTTGGGATAACTGATCGCCAGTTGCTTCAGCTGCATCTTGAAATTCAAGTAGGATTTAGCCAGAGGAAAAGAGGGTGCAGAAATGTATTCCAGGAGGAGGGAATGGCATGAGCAAAGTCAAGGAGATGTAAGAGGGAGATGTAAGAATCTGCTTAAGACCAGAGGGCAAGTGAGTGTGGAAGTGTGCAGAACTATCCAGGAGGGCCCTGTATCCAGCCCACAGTAGACAAATGCCACCATGGCTTTCTTCTTCCAGGAATTGAAGGGAGGAAGGAAGGAAAGGAGGGAGGGATGGGATGTCAGAGAAAAAAATCAAGGCTGTTGCTTGCTGGTCTCTTGAGAAAAAACATTATTCACTATTAAACACAGCCTCTGAATCAACATGTACGGCCATGTGAGTGAAAGGTGACTGAACTAATGGATCCCATTCATCAGGAAGTAGAGGAAAACAATGTGTGTGAGTGTTTCTAAAGAAGGGTTCTTGGGGTGCCTGGGTGGCCCAGTCAGTTAAGCATCCCACTCTTGTTTTCGACTCAGGTCATACTCTCTGATTTATGAGATCGAGCCCCACATGGGGCTCCGCACTCAGTGAAGAGTCTGCTTGAGATTCTCTCTCCCTCTCCTTCTGCCCCTCCCCCCGCTCATGCCAGCTCTCTCTTTCTCTCACAAATAAATAAATAAAATCTTAAAAAAAATGAAAGTAAAGAAGGGCTCTTAATTATAATTAATTTTTTAAGGAAAGCCAACATATAAATGGATGGATTTCAAAGTTATTCTTCGAACTAGTCCATTACTTCACAAACAGAAACCATCATCATTAGAAGCACAGTATTCATCAAGACGACTTCAGCTTTCTAAGAAATACCTAAGCACCACCTGGAGTCATATTTTATTCTAGTACATGTGTAAGTGAGTTATTATTAAAGAGATGAGGCAGCAATTTCTGTGTCATAAATGGGTACTCGTTGTATCATATTTGGAACACTGCTGGTCTCATGACTTCAAAATTCTAAAGTTTGACCTTTATTCGCCTGCATCAGAAATTTAATTTTGGTCTTCACAGTAGTCACCAATCTAAGAGATGCCAATTATTCATTTCTCTTCTCAATTTAAATCAAATCAACAAGGCTTATTGAATCCTGGTGCCTCATACTGCACTTAGTACTGAGAAACTAAATTTCCTTCCTGTCTTTTTGTATTTACCACTACTTTTTTCGCTATGAAATCCACTTGGGAGTAAAAAGGAATTCTATCCAATTTCTCATGATTTGAAGTAGGTAAATAATAAATGGTTTTAATTCTGAAATGCCCAGTATGATTCAGCAAACAGATCATACACAGGATTTTGTTACTGAACACATTCTGTTTGGAATCTATTTAGGATTAAAACTTACATGGGGTATTCAGTTCACAATCAAATTTGGCCAAAATATTCAAGCCAAAACATAAATAAATTAAAATGGAGTAGATGCCCCTATAATAACCCTTGTTCTGCAACTAATTTAAAATCAGTTTTCTCCTTCCAGACGTGTGCAACAGTTTATTGGGATGAAAGTCTCATTTAAACTCCTAGGTAATTTTGGATTTGTTTGCAAGTGGGAAACCCAGATGTTAAGGGACTGAGAGATTCATTTGGGAGAGGTAGAATGGATGATCCAGATGTCAAACACACAACCCACATTATTTCTACTCTATGGACACAATCCTAGAAACCGTCAGAAACTCGGGATTTGCTGAGATTATTAGAGCAGGAAGAGGTACAATGATGAGATGGGAGGATGATTTGGTCTGGAAACCACAGGAAATATACATGACCTTAAGAAGAGAAGCCTTTTGCGTGATTTTAGGACGCCTCTCCTTTTCCTAGAAGGCAGCTTTACAACAGTCTTCAAAGTTAAGATGTGCTCATTAGCCGGGGACAAGATGCAAACACAATGAAGCGGCAACTGGCACAGGAGTTGGATTCTAAAGACGGTACGAAAAGTACAAATTGTATATAGTCAAATTATCCTTAAAAGGGTGTCATGTCTATGCGTACACGCCGTCTACACCTATACACCTTCTCCCAGCAAGCCCAGCACAGACCGTTTTTCCCACAGAATTAGAACAGATGGTAGCTCTTCTGGTTCACCCTATAGCTCACTTACATTGAAAGGCCGTGCCATATGGCTGACATGCCTCTTCAAATGCTAGACCCACAGCAAACAGGGTGAGCTGCCCACTCTTTGAGAGCAATGTGGAAACTGAAGGAACCACAAATTCCACGTGAAGCATAGAGTGTTACGCAGACTGCTGATTGGATCCACCAGCTTATTTAGATTGTTTTTTTCCTCTTGTTCTCCTTTGTTCTGTAGAGCTTTAATTGATATACCTTAGAGGCAAACATGACAGACCCCACTCGTCCCTATCTGAGACCGCCATGCGATTAAGTGGCACACGAAACACACAAGCAGCATGGAGTATGTCTAAACCCTCAGTCAGCTGGTACGCCCTGGCAAGGCAAGGCCAACTAGTTCATTTCTAACAACGGTTCTGATTGGCTAGGCTTCTCTTCTGATCAGTTGGGGCCTCTGGTTTAGTGGTTTTATTACTGCCACTGGCTACAGCTCCCTAAATCCAGGGGTACAAAAATCTAGACCATCGACAGAATTTTCAGGAAAAGTCCAGGTATGTTCCAGCCTAACCAGTATAGAAACTGTTGAAACCTACAGAAGTCAGGACTTGGAAAACAAAAGGGATTTTCTACCCTGACTATAAGGTGTGGTCAAGTGGGTCCCTGTTTCCCAGTCCTCCCCACCCCCAGGAAGCCAACCTCTGAGGACACCTGCTGCTCATCAGGTGGGGCTTCCTCAGGCCTTGTGACAAGAGCTGTGTGGTGGGAACCTCCAACAGTGGGGCGATGCCCCTCACATGCCGCAAACAGCCCCTTCGGCCAGGGAATGCATAAAGCATTCTCCTCCCATTGAAAGCTCAAGCCCGCCTTTGGCAGCCACACAAAGGCAGCTGGGGAGGAAATAGATAGAAGAGAACTCAAAAACTGAAAGAAAAAGGCTGGAGTGAAACGAAAGCGTAGAGAAAGGTAGAAGGTAGGGGGAAAATTGCCAGATACCTTCCAACTGGTCCCATCAAATTTGTCAGGAAAACAATGGGGCTATTATCTCAGGGATCCCGAGCTCTGAGGAGCAGACATAACCCATACATTTCTGATGTTCGGAGGAACAGACAGGTTCCTCCTTTCTCCGTGGTCACGCAGAGTTTCCGCAGTTTGCAGAATGTTACAGACCTGGTCTGGGGCGGGAAGGCACAGGTTTGGTCTCCAGCCTCAATCTGAGCATGGAGGGGGGGGAGGGGCTGCCATTATCATATTCAATAGGCTTCTGGTGCAACAGCGATCTTTTTCACTTGTTCCTGCTAATGAGAGATTATTAGCTGGCTTCCAGAGGGAGGCATGCACACGTGATACCTCTGCATCTGTTGTGCGGTTTGCGTCCCAGGGCTGTGTTTATTTAGGATCTAGGAACCAGCACCGGAAGTCAAGAATCCTTGAGTTTCAACTTGAGTTAACTTTTCTTCCCAAACACCAAAATCACACTGCATGCTCTTCTCTGGGCTAAGAGGAGGATCTAAGGGGAGCCTGCAGTGGGGATTTCCTGACCACCCCCTCTCCATGTCACAGCCCTATGATGCCATCCGGGGGGATTCATGATAATGTCATGCCATGAAGTCACATCCTACGTGCCTTAAACTCAGCTGTGATCCATACTAACCTGGAAGAGAGCCCGGCTCGCTTGCCCTTAACAAAATAACGCTGTGTTTTTATGTGATGGTTCGGAAATTTTTCGGGGGTAGTTTTGACTCTATGAGAATTTTCCCTCTGCTGAGGACTTTAAAACCCAACTCCTGTAGGAGATGAGAGTCCTCCTGGTAGTTGATGAGAATGTAAAGTGTGGCGCACAGGACCTCCATCGGTAATGCTTCCGAAGCAGGACCCAGGACCCATTCTGTGCAGTCCCCGATCTGTGTCACAGTTAAAAGGAACATGTTGCACGCAAAAAAAAAAAAAAAAGTGATTTGAGAATCATGCCAGTCCTTTACTTGTATTTCTTAAATAACCATTTAAATATTTGTCCTGCATGTTCTGCGTGGAGCACTGGGTGTTATGCACAAACAATGAATCATGGAACACTACATCACAAACTAATGATGTAATGTATGGTGACTAACATAACAATAAAAAAATTAAAGGAAAAAAATTTTGAATTTAATTGCCCATATGAAAAAAAATTCGAATTTGTACATCTTTATTCACTGTTAGCAATGTTTTCCAATCCAATTGATACTGATTTATTCTGTTCAGGATTGAAGTCCTCTAAAATGAAAACCCTTAGCATTAAAAATAAAAGATAAACTATCAAAAAAAAAACACATTTGTCCTGTCTCCCCCACTGCCCAGTGCAGCCCTGTTTCTCACTCCAGCTCAAGCGCTGAAACACCTGTTCTTACCTCCCTCCTTTTTTCCTCTTTATTATCCACCGCAAAGACCCCAGTGACACAAGACCCTCTTCAAAGAGCAGAAAAGGGGAAAAGAGAGAAGAGAACCAAGCCAGAGTTCTTCTTTAGCAGGCAAGGAATGTGGAAAGGATGAGGAACATTCCAAAAATTAATATCACATTTTCCTGTCGCACATTTATGGGCTCTTGAAAATTACCATTTTTTAGGCTCCGAAAACTTAAACTCTCACGGTGGAATGCCAGGTGGCAGAAGCTTCAACCTGGTGCTTCTTCAAGCTTTCACTACAGAAGCTACTGAATATTCCATCTCATCAATACAGTTGGTTTGTTAAGTCCCAGTTCCTTAGTGTGGCAAGTGAGGCTCACCAGAATCTACCCACTTGACCTCATCAGCCTTGTCTCTCACTGTCTCTTCTATGCGCTCTCATTCACCCCTGCAAAACCCCCTACTTGCTGTTTCCCACATACACTCATGCTCTCCCCCCACCACCTCTCTGCCTGCACTGTTCCCTCCATCCAAATGCTCTTTCCCTTGTTCCCACATATAGAAAATTTGCCCAGTCTTCACTACCCCATCCAAATGCCACCTCCTTCATGAAGCCATTCTTGGACTCCCATGGTCCTTTTCCTCCACAGTTTGAGAGGCATTTACCACTGTCTGTCCTGTGGTTTGGGAGATAGATTTGTTATTATTGAATGAATATGGCTGAACCCCAGCACAGACCGACAAAATTAATGGGCATCTGTTAATTGGACAAAGAATACAGAAATAAATGCACCCTGCAAAGACAATCGGAGAATGTATTTAAACCATCACGATGCTATGCTTCTAAATTAGAGTTTGCTACCTTATAACACATGTGCTGTCCTGTATAACTCCTACTCCCATAACAGATATTAACAAGTCACAACTCAGGGACGGTACATATGTAGCACAAATGCTGGTTTGCATAGCTTCTATGCTCATGGCAGACATTACCAATCGATCATGACTCCTTCTCCCTAAACCTTCACACAACCTCAGCACCCCTCCAACACAGAGCTGCTGGCAGACACTACAAAGTAATTTGGATTGCCACGAGCTGAAACTCATGGCCCTACCAGGTTTCCTTCTCCAAGTCAGAATCGCTTACACCAATTACTTTATATAACATGCCATGCTTCCCTCAATCCTTCTGGCTTGCAGAATTATGCTCATCCCAGCCTTAACTTCCATACTTAGCCTGGGCATTATTTCCCATGCAACAAGCTCAGCAAGGCACTGATCACAGTTCTAGCTTCCCAGAGAAGTGAGCTGCCTCAGGTAAGCTGACCTCTGAGTTCAACCCACTTGGGGGGGGTCCTTGCCCCCAGTTTGGAACTATTCCTGCCCTAGAAAAAGAAACTCCTACTTTGTGCCCATCCCAGAAGCAGGAAACGGACACCTTCATTCAGGAAGGTCACATACACAGCTTATAAATTGCAACTACCCTTTCCCGTGCCCATGGCAAATGTTGCTGATTGAATAAGGGACTCTCATGAGTTTAGAGGCATCCTCAGAAGTTTTCTTAACACAGGACTCCAAACAACGATTAAAAACCAATCTCAGTTTGCATTTGAGGTGAAATTTATTTGTTAGTCATGCCACATGAACCAATGAGGACTCCAGTTTCAAAATGATATAACCCTGTAGAGTGGATTAGGCTGCAAAGGCCTCTCTTCATTTCCCTCTTAATCCCAGGGACATTCTCAGAATGAACCTAGAATCCAAATGGACCACCCAAGGGCCACACAAACAGGACTAAGGCCTCAGCTGGAAACTGCTACCCCACCCTATGAACAGCGGCACACCACGGCAGCCAACTGAAACGTGGCCAGGATTCTGAGGTCCTGGGCAGTGAAAATTCACTTCCTGCTTTACATTGAGGAAATCTTACAAAAATAAAAATTACAACCTGTCACATTACATTACATCAAAGCATGATGTAACATCATAATTTTTTTAAAAGCATTTGTTTTAATTTATGGTACGGCATTATGCCACAGAAAGTTTGATTTTCCCCTGAGTACCAATAAATTTTGATAGTGATGCTTTATCCCAAAATTTTGGCAGACTAAAACGCAATGAAGATTGGCCAAAATCAGGTGTTTAGCTGCTCCTGAAGAACTGCTATGAGTCACCAGGGCACTCATCTCTCTCATGTCCTGAACTCAGTGTATAGTCCTGTGCTGTCCAACATAGTAGCCAGTACCAATATGGCGAGTGAGGATTTCACATGTGACTTATCCAACTTGAGAAGCACTGGAAGTATAGACTACACAGTGGGTTTTAGTACCAAAGGCTTAGTACCCCAAAAAGGGAATAATATCTCATTAATAACTTTTTCATATTGATTACATTTTGATATTATATTTTAGATATAGTCAGTTAAATAAAATATATTCTTAAAATTAATTTCACTTTTTTCTTTTTACTCTTTTAACACAGCTGCTGGGAAATTTTAAGTTACATTTGTGGCTTGTGTTATATTGCCATTGTTAGTGTTACTAGAGAACATCCCACTGCCTCCCTGAGCAGAAAGACCAAACAGTTGAAAATTTTAAACAAACGAAACCTTAAATCCCCTCTGTGGGTTAAGACAAGAGATTGCAGTCTGATTCCAAAGAGCAAAACGGTAATTATTTTTATTTATGCATTCAAAAAGCATTTACTGAGCACCTACTATATACCAGGCACTTTCTAAGCACTGGGATAAGACAACAGTAGAAAAACAAAAATTAAGCCCCTTCCCTCATGGGACTCACAGCCTAGGGGAAAGATAGAAAATAAAAACATATGACAAGAAATGCCGCGAAGAATAATAAAGCAGGGTGTGGGAATGGTGCATACCAGGACAAAGGTCCTTGCTATCATGTAGACTACTCAAAGAAGACATCTCTGAGGAGCAACAGATGAACCTTAACACAGGGAGAGGTGAGCCATGGCGATGTCTGGGGAAGAGGTTTCCAAGCCATTGCAAACAAGCCGCGAGACAGGTGCATGTTTGGCATGCCTGGGGAGCAGCAGAAGTCCTGTAGGGACAGAACAATGAAGAGAAGAAGAAGATACATCAGAAGCGGGGGAGATGACATATTTATATTGTGTAGGGCAGAGGCCAGCAAACTAGGACCAGTGGGCCACATCTGCCTCTCTTTATAAATAAAGTTTTATTAGAACACAGCTATGCCTCTTTGTTTATGTACTGTCCACATCTGTTTTCAAAAGGCAGGGCTGAAAAACAAAAATAAAAAGGCAGGGCTGTGTAGTTGCAACAGAGATGGTGTAGCCAAGAATTCAGGTACGTGCAGATCAATTCCTGTCGTGTTGATCAAGTTGTCAAGTCTTCAGGGTGCTTTCTTCTTAAAGACAGAAAAATGGGAATTTGTGGGATTCTTTTTGGAGAGGATAGGGTTTCCCTCTTTTGTAATGTTCTATGTGAGGGGTAGACAAATCAAATCAAGCCCACTGCCTGTTCTTGTAGAGTTCAGGAGCTAACAAAGCTTCGTATGTTTTTAAAAGGCTGAAAATAATTAGGAAAAGAATAATAATTTATGATATGAAAATTACACAATATTCACCCTCCATAGGTGAAGTTTAATTGGAACGTGGTCATGCCCATTTGTTTCTCTATTGTTTCAAACTTTAACAACAGCGTTGAGTGGTAGCCACAGAAATCATATGGCCCCTAAAGTAGAAAACACTTACTCTCTGGGCCCCTCACAGACAAAGGCTGCCAGTCTCTGGGCAGGGCATCATTCAGCCTATGGTGTTTATTCAGAGTGAGGTAAGGAGCCAGGGCAGACCCAAGACGTGACTGGACGTGTGGTTTAAAGGAGGCTACTGATAAAAGCGGGGAGTCCTGCTTGTCACATGACATTTCTGGGACTGCCCACCCATCTGCAGTCATCTTGAGGACAAATTTCCTGTCTGATTAACCTCCAACCCTCAGCAGGCCCTTGCCTTATTCACAAGACATCCTCAGTAAGTGTCTGTGGAACAACTGAATGACTGAATGAGATGCTAGCCCTCCTATTATCCTGCAGACACCATGAGCTGGGCTACCCCAGTGTGGCTTTTCCAACGACAGAAACACTCTGCATGTGGGCCTGTTGAAAAGGTCCCCCCGCCTTGTCACACAGCTGTTTACAGCGTGGACAGGTCCTGTCCCATACACCAGCCACGTGGACTGACCTAGGGATTTAGTGTCACCCACACGAGATTTAGCCTTCTGGTATCTGCTCAAATGAGAATGGCGTCCTTTGCCACATCGGGTCTGGCCCATGACAAAAAATAGAAAGCAGCTCAGAATAAAGCAAATGCCCTTCAGGCTAACTCCTGATGCAAGTTTGTTTTTTTTTTCTTTTTCTTTTTTTTTTTCTTTTTTTTTTTTTTACCCCTGCTTTCTGTGGTCTTTATTCTTCCTGCCTGTCTCTTGACAGGTTATCACATTCACCCTTTCTTGGATATTTCTCTCAAGACACGTCACCTTTCAGTTCCGGTGAAGACTGGCCCTTGGTCTGGGCCTTCTAAAAATTAATTAAGTTTCCAAGACCACTGACTGTCCCCAACCTGCTTCTTCCTCTAATTGCCCACCTCTAGGCACAGAATTGTCCCTTTAAGCACCTAGCCACATGTGACTCCACCTTACAAACTCTATGCATGCAACTCCCACACTTGGCCCCTCCAAGCAAATCATGTGTGGAATGTTTGAGGATAGGACATTTTCATAAGCATGAAACTTCAGAGTCTGGGGTAGGAAAGAAAGGTAAATGTTTGATGAGGTGTTGCATGGAGCCAGAAACCATAAAGCAAGCTTCTTCCTCCTTGGCACTATGGAGACTGTGGGCCCGAAAATTCTATACTGGAGGGAATGGAGGGCTTTGTCTTGTGCATTGCAGGGTCTTCAGCATCCTTGGCCTCTACCCAATAGATGTCAGTAGCACCATCCCCGCTTGTGACAACAAAAAATGTCTCCAGACATTGTCAAATGTCCCCCTCGGGACAAAGTCACTCCTGGCTCAGAATGACAGCCATAGAAACACCCAACCAGGGTCTGCCATTTGCAGAAGAGCCATTTGGAGGACCTCCTTCCCGAGAGGATGTTTCTGCCCCTGCTTATCAGCTGAGCCTGCCGTTCGGAGCACACGAGTGTCTGGAGGCCCGGCATCTAGGCAACTGCAGCAAAGACCCGCCCCATATTCACAGCAGCACAAAAAAGGGCTTTCTCCCACCGCTCGGCAAATCCCCCACAATGTCCCCTCTTGCCAAGTGGGCTCAAATTCTCTTGGGTCTCAGAACTTAACGCTTTTATTAGGAAGCGCACACACACACAAAAACAAAACAATTCTGAATATGACAGACTTCCTGGCTTTTCATCTTCAGAGCCTAATGCACTGAAAATAAACCTAGTTTTTCCTTAGCTTCCTGTTATCTGTTTTCACATTCCCTTCCTGGCTATCCAACTTTCTCTCTCCAGGCTCCCCAGCCCTCCACCCTATTGACATTTTGGGCCAAATAATTCTTTGTTGTGAGAGCTGTCCTGGGCCCTACAGGCTCTTTAGCAACATCCCTGGCCTCTACCCAATAGATGCCAGTAGCAGCCCCCAGTCATATAATCCAAAATGTCTCCAAATGTCCCCCGCGAGCAAAACTGCCCCTGAGTGGGGACCCCTGGGTCATCCGGATTTCTCTTTCCCAGGTATGCCGTCTGGATGAACGATTCCCGGCTTTACCCAGTCCACAAGTCACCATCCCCAGAGCCATTTAATTTTTAAGACCATTAATACATGTATGTTGCAGGTAGAGCTATACCCTATTAATAAATCCCGACACTTCTTCTTGAAAAGCGGGAGATGGCCACAAAATATCATCTTGGAGGACAGAACGGGTCGCGGTGGTGGCTCCTTTCTGTAGTGCTCAGCAGCTCGCTCCGGCCAGGAGCATGTGCCCCCTCCCTAACGTTACAGCTGTATCTCGATGATCCGTCATTTCAGAAAAATACGGGAAGAACCTCGAATCCTTACTGCCCTCTAGAGAAATTCTGGCAGAAGAGCTCAATCTGTCGCAGTCAGCAGAAAAACAACGTTGCCAGCCACAACCGGGCCTGGCAGTTGGAAAGCAAACAATTTATTTGCTGAATTTTTTGAAAGACGAGGCTACTAGACCCTTCCTTCACAGTCTCTCCCCTGAACGGGGTACCCAGGTTGGCTTCCATGTTGACAAAATCATAATTTTGCCAATTCCATATTGGCGACAGGATGATTTTATCCCTGACAGGATGATTTTATGCCCACAGATGAATCAAATTCTGATATCCTACAAAGTTAACAGGGGACCATATTTTAAATGCAAAAACTCGGGTTTGTACAAATGTGTTCTCTGGCCTTTGTTTGTTGGCCCACCGACAGTCATATACGCAGAGATTTCTTTTTTATGCATCTCAGAAAAACCAGGCCGGAAAAGGTAATCAACTAATTCCCCATCTTTGCATTAGGTGTTGGCAGGTCTTGGCAGAACCTTCCAGCACATTTTGGAGCTAGTCACTTTTTTTTTCTTTAAAAAAAGTTTTTTTTTCAACTTTAGATATTGTTTGGATGAAGACTTACCTATTTCTTAATGATCATCTATATTCCAATGAGGCTTCAACGCCAACATTTAAGCGAGCTTTCCCTACCAAAGTCCTAAAAAAGTTATCCCAGGTCTAACTCATGTCTCTTTAGCACCATTGGAAATTAAAAATAAATAAATAAAAATAATAAATTAAAAAAAAACTTTGAAAAATATGTGCTTGAAGACATACACTAGATTGGAAATCTTACAGGTCTAATCAGAACTTTCAAGTCATTGTTTCCCTTATGACAGGCAACAGCAAAAAAAAAAAAAAATGCTGCATGTTTATGCCTAATGGGTTTGCCCTTTGCCAGACAAATCCTTTTAGCTATGGCAGGGAAACATATAATTTTACGGGCTCTTGGAGAGAGTGCACACTGCCCTCTGATGGCTACACATGCTCATAATTTTATGGGGTCTCGATCAGGTTTCAGAAGGCTGTAGAATGTTACTACCAAAGGTAAATCAATAATCCTATAGATTAATGGGTGCCAATGATTACCTTTACCTTTCCGGTTTTTTCCACCCTCTTCACAAGGAAGTAACATATTTGATCCTTTCCTTTGTTATCAATAGCTGTGAGAACTACTTTGTCAAGACAGAAATATGTTAAAAGTAATACTTAGAATATTTGAACACCATCAGACACAAAGCAATATGCACATACATACCACAGACATGAAGCCCAACAAAATAATGGATTACTGCTGAAGAAAAGAAGTTTTCTGAATTTGAACTATCAATAAGTAGGTCCCCTATGGTATCAGAAACTCAGAATCAAAATTAGCACCCCTCCAAAAAATAGAAAGATTTTGCGGGCTGGAGAATGCTTTAGCTGGAGTCTATAAAGGTATTTTTTCTAATGAACAAGACAGAAAAAAAAGTGTGGGATAAATTTTCCCCCAAGCCCTTTTGAAAGTCAAGATACTGCACTGTGACCTCCTTAAAAGTGTACGAATTAATCGTATTGGACTATTTTCGCCTAGCAAATTAGAGATGCCTCCTCATTTTGCTAATTCCCAACAGCTAAGAAAGGGGAACCGGGAAAAATAAAAGCCAGCATATTCACTGTCACACAAAGCTCTTGGAACTGTATCCAAACGGAGCTGTTAATCTGTGGAAATGTAAATGTCACTTCTAAATATAGCATTGGGGAGCCGGAGAATCAGCATTTCTGTTGACGAAACACCTATTCGGGAAGTAGCATGTGCAAGGCAACGCTTCTCTCTGACACATGGGAGCGTCACGAATCTTCCGCCCAGCCCTCCATCCCGGAGGGGCCCTGAGCCGCTGGTTAGTGCGCAGAACTGAGCACGTTCTCACCCATTTCCTTAACCTGCTACTGCACCAGATTGTGAATCAAAGCAAATAATTTCCTGTTCCTCTCTTCTCTTGTCTTAAAAATAAAAAGTAGAATTTCATTCTGCCTCGTAAGGATTCTTTATGGTTAGAGATGCTTGCAAACTCAAAAGAGAAACCAAAAAATGGGTCCGTGGGCTGAACCATGAAGGTGAGCTTATCCTGGGATGTGGGATTGATGATAAGGCACCATCTGCAAGGACACTATCATGACTAACTACTCAGTTTTGACTCTCGCTGTTCATCCCTGCCTCAATCCTTCTCGAATGCTTTCGGGGTTCTTGAAGATGCCTTCCTCTTGCCCACCTTGGGTGCTTGGTGCAGGCTGTTCCCTTGGCTCAAAATCTTCTGCACGCTTTGCATTTCCAGTTCTTTCTCATCTTTTCCACCCCAGATCATCACTTTCTGGGAGGAGCATTTGTGACATCTTTAACCACCCCCCCTTGGTTTTAGTCTATGATGATCAGGCTGAGTGTGCATCTTTGCACAGAAGGGCTCTATACTAATTTAACAAGTGAGGCCCTGCATTTTCATTTCCCACTGGGCCCCACAAATCATGTAATCAGTCCTGATCATAGCCCTTGGTTTCTTGCATAAAACAGAATTTGTAATTTTTTATTTATCAGTTGCGGGGGGCAGTGGGAGCTGATCGCTGATCTGTTTGCTCCATAAGGGTAGAAATGGTATCTGTTTTGTTTACTGCCTAATCTAGTGCTGTCCAATAGAACTGTAAATTAGCGAAATAAGGAGGCATCTATAATTTGGTAGGCGAAAATAGTTGCATATGATGAATTTATAAACTTCTATAAATTAAATTAAATTGAAATTGAAATCACCTCATGTGGCCGGTGGCTATTATACTGGGCAGGTCTAACCCCTAAGTCCTAATACAGCTAGTAAATTCATCTAGGATATTATTAGGGCTTTCTCAAAGAAGCTCTATGGCAGTAATATGGCACATTGGTAGAATGCATCAGAATCCCTTCAGAAGCTTGTTAAAAATACAGGTATCTCTGCTCCACCCTCTAAGACTCTGATTAAGCAAGTATGTAGAAGGTCCAGGCATCTGGTATACCCCCAAATTTGAGAAGCCCTATGTTATAGTTTATGGAAGAAGTTTGTCTTTACATCAATTATTTAAATCTCTTTAGTTCTTCAAAGTCAAATAATGTTAACACAAATACCATCTCTAAAAGGATTTTATTGCCCCAAAAATGTCCCAGCTGCAACCAATGGCTGTTTCAAGCAACATCTAACCCAGTAAAATTTTAGTGGAGAAGAAAGATTGACCATCCCTTCCGGTTTTGTCACAATGAACTTTGACCTATTATATTGACTTCCTGGGGCCAGGAATGATGGATAGCCTTTTTTTTTCAAGTCTCAAAAATTAAGTGTGTGTATAACACCCAGTATCAGGTGAGTGATAGGACTTTATTAAGGAGACATGCAGATCTCAATTAGGAATTATTCAAGGTGGGAAGGTGGAAGGGAAATAGCAAAATCTTTTTTCATAAATGGGGAGTGTCTCCTTTTTTAATGAGTTGATCTAATCTTACCCTTCCTTCTCACACACAGACACACAAAAATGCAAAAGGCTGTTAATGTCCAACCCTCTCTTTATGTACCTTTGTCTTTAACCATTATTGTAATTCAGCCCTCCAACATGAGCGTTTTTTCCTCCACTGAGCTATCAAAGACACCTTCCTAATCAACATTACACACAGTAGCATAATAGATAGCACCACAGTGAATACAAGGATAAGCTGTAATTCACTCTGGGGCTCTGCTGATGTCATAAACCGCACAACCAGCTTTATGGAGAGTGGCTGAGCCCAGAAAGCGAATTCTGATCTCGGCTCACTCTGGGAGCCATCTGTTAAGGAAACAGATTTAAATGCCGACCTTTTCATCTCTGTCGTGTACAGAGATTTCAAACTTTTGCTGTAAAATTTAAACTTTTCAGCCATGAATAGATAAAAATTCCTTTATGGAGTCACATTTGGTTTTGTGTTCCCTCTTTTAACTGACAAATAGATTAGTGGTCTTATCACCCATTGCTACAAAACGATGTTTAAAAAAGAAAAATGCACCCTGCTATAGTCAGTGTTGTAGCTAGGCATGCCTGTTCCCAATGCCAGACCCACCTCCCATTCCAGAGGCTGAAAACCAGTGATTCATCTCCCCAGCCTCCTTTGCAGGAAGTGCTGGCCATGTGATCCAACTGTAGCCAATGAGACATAAAAGGGTGCCTTCTGAGAATGATGTTTCCCTTGTTTCAAGGAGAGATGCATGTTGTTCCTCCCCGGCACTTCAGACTTTGGATGCTCAGGGGAGGGTGCATTATGTGAAGTCACAGCAGCCATCTTGTAATCATGAAGAGACATAACAGAAGATGAAAAGCAACCCGCTGAGGAGGGAGGAATGGAAGGATAGAAAAGTCTGGGTGCTTGTTGGCCTTACTGAGATGAGGAGTTGACCAGCCCTAGCACTGTCTACCTCAAGGCTTCTCATTAAGTAAATACAGTTTGGTGCCTGGGTGGCTCAGTCAGTTAAGCATCTGCCTTCAGCTCAGGTCGTGATCCCAGGGTCCTGGGATCGAGTCCCACATCAGGCTCTCTACTCAGCAGGGAATCTGCTTCTCCCTCTGTGCTCTCCCTCTCTCTCTCTCGCTCAAATAATAAATAAATAAATAAATAAATAAATAAATAAATAAATATCTTAAGAAAAAATAAGTAAATACAGTTGATCCTTGAACAATGCAGGTTTGGACTGTGTGAGTCCAGTAACATATGGATTTTTTTATAAATGCAATATATCCTATAAATGTATTTTCTATTATGATTTTCTTAATCACATTTTCTTTTCTCTAGCTTACTTTATTGCAAGAATACAGTATATAATACATATAACATACAAAATGCATGTTGATTGACTGTTTATGTTATCAGTAAGGCTTCCTGTCAACAATAGGCTACTAATAGTTAAGTTTTGGGGGAGTCAAAAGTTATACATGGATTTTCTTTTTTTTTTTAAGATTTTATTTATTTATTTGACAGAAAGACACAGTGAGAGCAGGAACACAAGCAGGGGGAGCGGGAGAGGGAGAAGCAGGCTTCCCGCGGAGCAGGGAGCCCGATGTGGGACTCGATCCCAGGACCCTGGGATCATGACCTGAGCCGAAGGCAGACGCTTAATGACTGAGCCACCCAGGCGCCCTATACATGGATTTTCAACTGTGCAGGGGTTTGGCATCCTTAACCCCCATGCCATTCAGGGGTCAACTGTATATTATCTTGGGTTCCTCCAGAGCAAATCCTGAGACAAGCATTGGGCACAAATAATTTACATGGCAGGCAATGCCAGGAGGCACCAGCAAGGGAGCAGGAAGTGAGACAGGCAAGGGAAGGAAACCAATTCAGAGAGTACTAATGAACAGGGAATCCCTGTGGATGTCTGAGGCCCAGTGGAGAGAAGACCCAGGAGGCAGAGAACTTCTTTGAGTGACAAGCCAGTGATCTGCATGAGAACACTGTGTATGTGGGAGGCTGGGGGGATGGCATGATGTCACTTGGAATTCCAACAGCTCAACAGCTCCTTCTACAGTCAACCATAAAGGTCTTACATGTGGAGTCACTACTTGTCAAGAGTCTGTTATGGTTGCAGACGTTTTCCTACCTGACATCACTGTGGGACTGGTCCTCTAAGTCACTTGCACCCCTGAAATTTCTAATTCCACACCAGTGAGATGACTTGAATGCGAATTCGTTCGGCAGGTTCCTACAGAGCCCTGGCTGTCCATCTAACACAGGCAGTGCAGTGGTGAGCACAGTAGACGTGGTCCCTGACCATGTGGGGTTTACTCTCCAATGGAGGAGATGGGCATTGGGACAAATAAGCCCTCTCATGCTCCCAACTGGAACATGACAGGCGGTGGTAAGTGCCCTAAAGAAAGATGAAAGGAAAGGATATTGAGAGAGTCCCATGAGTTGAAAATGCAGAGTCAGAGAAGGGTTCATGAATCAGAACGGAGGGGCGAGCGGGAAACAGCCAGAAGGGGAGAGAGAAATATTACCGCTAATCCTCGCACAAATGAGGGAAAGAACACCACCAGCCAGGACATTATAAAGGCCCCAATAAGAAGGTTGTTCAAACAACATCTTTCATGGGAAAAGATAAGAATTTGACCCTCACGCAAAACCTTGTCACTAGATTGGTTTGACTGAGAAGTAAATTGAATCATTACAAGAGCCATCACTTTCTCTTGAAACAAACAAGAAGTCACAGCCAAACTAAATAAATTCTGATCTTCCTGCTTCTTCCAGGCTAGAAGACAACTCCTGTGGGACCTTACCCTTACAGAAATAATAAGCAGTTGTTCACAAAAACTCAGTTCTCCTGTGGAAAAATAACACCACACTTCACCACACTTGGGCTTTTATACGCGTGCACATATAAAGAAGATCTGATTCCAAAGATGTGTCTTACAATGTCAGTCATGAACGCACGCACTGTCTGGGGTTAATCCCCCCTCTCCCCTGCTTCTCATCCTTCCATCACCTCCTCAGACTTAATGCAACTCCATGGAAAATATAAAATATTTTATTTTATAAGATATTCAAGGGACTGCAGAGCACAGTTTGAAAATCACTTCTCTAAAAGTTCTTGTTTTACAAATAGTAAGTCAAGATATATATATAAAAATATTGCTGATCATCTAAGTCGGGGGGCTCAGCAAATCACGGCCCTGGGGCCAAATCAGACCTACCACCTTTTTTCTAAATAAAGCTTTTGTGGAACTTAGCCACCCCCACTCGTCTGCATGCTGTCCACACTGCTTTCTAACAACAGAGTTGAGTGGCTATGACAGAGACTTACAAAGCCTGTGAAGCTTACTCCTGGCCCTTTATGGAAAAAGTTAGCCAACCCCCAAAAATGAGTCATTATTTGCAAGAAAAAAAAGCATAAGATACTAATTCAAACTCTAATGCTGGCCCGTGATAACAATCAAGATCGAAGAGAAAGCATGAAAGGGAAGGAAGAGTGAAAGGGAACCGCCAGGGGAGCCTGAGGCCTCTGGGAAGGAATGGTAGAAAAGAGGTACCAAGTTCCCCTGGAGGCCAACAGCCACGCCTCCCATCGGAGCAAGGATACCAGGGGCCTAGCCCGGCCTCAGAGTGTGCCCCCATCACTGGGCTCTCCGGCAAGCTCAGAAATCACCTCCGTTCCTGGTTGTCACCTCCAAGGTTTGCACATGCAGCCCCCTCAGCCTGCAACCCACGTCCCTCTCGCTCTGTACCAGCTCAGCCTGCCCCCTTCCACTGCCACCTTCAAGGTCAAATCCCCTAGGCATCTTCCCAAGCCCCCAGGCCTGGCCAGCTTCCCTCATCTCTGCTCCCACCTTGCTTTCTCTTTTTCCGCACCCCCACCCCTCACTGTGTTAAACCAGGAGATTACTGGCCCGACGCCTCCACTGAATATAAGCTCCATGAGGGCAGGGCTACACCTGTCTAATTTACTATTTCATTATTGCCAGACTCTAAAACATCCCCTGGCGCACGGTAATTACCTAACCGTTTGTTAAGTGAATTATCTTGTATGAAGCTTTTTAGATGAAATCATGATGATGTGATGCATATGCATCAGGAAGAATTACACGTTGCCTGTCTTAGGCATTGATCCCCGGTCCTAGCTTATTAACAATTTCCATGGGATGAAGTGTGAGTGGGAGATGGCGAGAGAAGCCAGCATGTGCAAAAGAGCTGAGGCAGGGAGAAGCATGGGGCGTTGAAGGCATGGAAACTAGCCCAGCATGGCTGGAGCAGAGAGAGCCAGAGCAGAAGAGAGTCAGACCATACAACTCCTACACATCATGGTAAGAATTTTTTTTTTTTATCTTATCCTAAGAGCAACGGAAGAACCGCAGAAGGTTTTAACTAAGGCAGGGGATGATATAATCTGCACCACCAGCTGCAGAAATTATGAATCCACTTCACTGAGTGCCTACCATTGTGCTAGATATTAGGGATAATATGCTTAAGGAATCACTGTCCTTGAACTCAAGATATTTCATATAAAGAAGGCATAACTACGGTTTAATAGGGCTTCAACACAGTTAAGCTTATGGGGCCATGGGCGAGCACGTAAGAGGAGACTACATTTTGCTCAGTTGCAGGAAGAGCGGGTTCCTAAAGGAAACCTTTAGTGTTGTTCTTTACTTACGAAGGGCAGACTAGTAGAGAGTAATTCAACCCTATGGAAGTATTCTGTGACCAAAATATATAATAATAATTATGAAGAATCTGAAAACATGAAATTGTTCATAAGAAAGCATTAAGTGAAAAAAGCACAATTCTAATCCTAATATATACCAGAGGATGGCAAAGTCTTTTCTCTAAAGACCCAGATAGTAAATCTTTATATTTCACGGACCATATGGTCTCTATCACAACTACTGAACTGTCTGTTGTAGCATGAAAACAGCCATAGACAATATGTGAGTGAATGGGCATGGCTGTGTGCCAATAAAACTTTATTTACAACAACAGGCAATGGGCCAAATTTGGCCTTTGGGCTGTAGTTTGCTGCTGCCTGAGCTATTTTATATTATAATTATAATAGGTGTAATGTTTATGACCATAGACAAAAGGGAACACAGAAGATTGGAAGGGCTCTTTGTGTTTGGGGAATGGAATTTTCAGTTTGGTGGCTCTGTTATTTTTGCCTACTCGGTGCTTACTTATCCTTCTGGGAACAACACCCTGACTTGGGGGTGGAAGAAGGAGAGAGAACTGCCTTTCTATCATCTTTAATCCATATGGTCCCTGGAGTTAACCCACTCCAACATCCAGAGTAAGACACAGTCCCCAGACCTGGCCCCCACCAGTTATTTCATTGCCTTGGCCATGGTAATTCATTCAGAGAGATAAACATGAGCCCACACAGACCAATAAGAATCACTCCCCTGGATTTTTTTTTTTTTTAATGTTAAGAAAGAGAAGACCTCCTACTGCTGAGGTTGCTAAAATTATAGTGTAGGAGGCTGGAGTTGCTCATGACCATCTTGCTCCTCCAAGGCTTGGTCCTACTCAAGAATGATGCCCACACATTGCACAACAGAACTACAAAATGAAGAAATATGACGCCAGATGGACATTATGTGAGTCTCTGGATGAAGCCTTATCTGAAACTAGCCCTATTCCTGGATTTTTCTGTGACTTAATCCCATATGTTCTTTCTCCATCTTTGCTTGTTTCAATTCAGTTTTTGTTCCATCAACCAAACAAGGTCATCACTAATGGGGTTTTTTTCCTTATTTTATAAAGTCCTTTACCATCCTCACACTATCACTTTAGCAACAAATAAAATTTAGAGAAGATGGATGAAAAGGCACCATATTTTATTTTATTTTTTTAAAGGCACCATATTTTAAAAAATCATTTCTCAAATGAAAGTCATGCTCCATTTCTGCAGTTTTCCTTATCAGTTGAGTGACTTGAGCCAGTTGCAGTTCTTAAATTTGACCAAGAGAATCTAAGTCCTCTCTCCAAAAATTGGAAGCCTATTTTGAAGAAAATATATAAAGACAGGGCTACAGTGAAGATCACAAATGATGACAATAGAAAATAACTCAGGGAAGACCATCTTTCTCTGCAGAAATATAGTGACATATGTAGGACAGCTAAGTCTCCATGAGAGGATGAAAATGATCCGTGACCATCACGTGGCCACAACCTCTAGAAAAAAGACTTTGGAAGAAAACACAAATCTGACAGTGTCACTGCCGTGCTTAAAACTCAGCAATGGTTCCCAGTTGCCTACTTGAGCCCGAACTCCCATAGTAGAAATGATTTTCACAGAACACAAATTTGAGTGTGCAAGAAATATAATTATCTTTTCTTTTTGTATAACTCAATTTAATTTCGTTTTTTCTCAAGTCCCTAAACTACCTACTAGCAAGAAAATTTAGTCACTTCCAGGTAAACGCCATCATTTTGAGTTAAACAATCAATTCAGGATTCTGCCTGTGCACGTGCACGCGCACACGCACACACACACACACACACACACACACACACACCTTCCTTTCCCCTTGGGTAGCCTCCAAGGATGCAGATATTTTGGAGTAAAATCACATCAGGAAGCAGAATCTGGTCTGTCACTATGCACTGCTCTCTGCTAGTGTCTGGTAATATTTTCTGGTCTTTGGTGTTGCTGGCATTTATCTCCCAGCATGTACCGAGATGCCCTGCGTCACCTTGTGTTTCTGGTTATCAGATCTACCAAGGTCAACACATGGCTTCCATGTCCAGGTCCAAAAGAGTCACTGCACTGCCAACCCCCACAACCACATTCAGCAAGCGAGCAGCCAATGGCCTCTCTGGGTAAAGATGCTCCCAAATAGTGGCTAACAGCCCTTCTACTTACATCCCATTGGCCAAAAATTGGTCAAATGGTCACACAAAGCCACAAAAAATGCTGGGAGGTCTTGTTGTTATCCTCAGCGACACATGCCTGGATAACCTTTGGGGGTCTAGTTCCTAAGAGAGAAGGGGAGAAACAAACCTAAAACTCTCTGTCTCAGGTGTTTTAAATATGGCTCAAAATTGTTCAAGAAATAAAGACAATCACAGAGAAGCCAGAGGTCAGATAGACTGAGAACAAAGCACAAAGGAACAAAGAAAGACAACACAAATTAAGAGCGAAGTTGACATTTGTAATCATAAAGTGAAGTTTCTAAGATTCACTATGGCCAAAAACTGAAACAGGAAGGCAAAAGCATTGTCAATAGCCGAGGCGGGGCGTGGGGGAGGGGGGGGCAGGAGATTCCAGTGAACAGAAGCGTAAGAATTGAGGCCACCTCAAAACGTGAACAAATTTTCACAGTCATTTTCTTGATTTTTAAGGAAATAAACTGAGCGTGAAGCAGAGAAGGTGAGAAAAACACAGCTTATAAATGGAAACGCACCAAACAAAGTGGAAAATTCACATCAAGCCTGCAGAACAAAGGGAAACTTTTTTGGGCCAAAAAAAGGAAAATGAGTCTCCCACGTAAGAAAATAGGACTGTGTGCAGGAGGTAAGCTTTGGGAAGAAGCCGAGCAGGTGCTCCCACCTAAAGCTGACCCACGGATTAGTAAAACTTGGATATTTGGTTTTTGTAAAATAGAAAATGGCATGCGAGCTTTGATACCTTGCATTTTTTCATTCACTGCCTTTGTGTGGTTCTAATTCTCAGGGAAAGAAAGAAGAACCTGCCTGCTTTAAACAACACGCAAATTAAGGTGTGACTTTTGGCTCCATTTTTTATTATATATAGCTATCATCTGCTCTGGAATAAGCTGGATTTCTTCCACTGAGTTCATATCTCCTTCTGTCTTTTTTTTTAAATGCATTTTAAAGCTTCACGTTTCTTCTGGAAAATCTACCATAATGTAACAACAGATTTTAAAGCTTAATGTATATTAATCATGATGCCAACAAGCACGATCTAACATAGTCCTTACCTTTTACTGACAATGTGAATTTTAATTAAGTGCATAATGCATAATTAAGATCCAAAATGCAGAATATATTTTTGGTCCTGTTTACTGTGTATAAGAAACGCTAGCATGGAATGGAGTTAGCCTCTCTGCTGCAAAGATTTAACGTTTTACAAATTAAATGAATGATGGCTACAACCGGGTTTTCAAAGACATTTTGACGACTCGTTCAAGATGGCTGACAGAGGGGCGCCTGGGTGGCTCAGTTGGTTAAGCAACTGCTTTCGGCTCAGGTCATGATCCTGGAGTCCCGGGATCGAGTCCCGCATCGGGCTCCCTGCTCGGCGAGGGGCCTGCTTCTCCCTCTGACCCTCCTCGCTCTCATGTACTCTCTTTCTCTCATTCTCACTGTCTCAAAATAAATAAATAAATCTTTAAAAAAAAAAAAAAAAGATGGCTGACAGAAATGCGAAATAAGCTTTATGTTTGTGATCACATGAAGTATTGTACATCCATACCATGGAATATATGCTTTCCTCAAAATAACAAAATAGCCTTATAGGCACTGATGTGGAAAAAAAATCTCCAAGATATATACATAGTATGACTTCATGTAGCTAAAAATATATATGTATGTGTGTGTACATGTGTGCATGTGTGTGTGGAAATATATGCATACACATGCAGGTGTTCATGTGTAGAAATGTGTTTGTGTAATTGCATGCATACATACTCAGACATACTCAAAAACATGAAAAGAGCCTGAAATAACAGACAAAACGTAAACACTGATTAGCTCTAGAGCAGAAATTGGCAAATATTTTAGGTAAAAGGACAGATAGTAAACAGTCACAATTTTGTGGGCAATAGCCCATAGACAATCCAGAGTGAAGGGTTGTGGCCAGGTCCCAATAAAATATATTCACAGAAGCAGGCAGGGTCAGGGGCAGCTGGAGTCGCCGATGGATGAGAGTTGGCCAAGCCTGGCTCTGGAGAATGAGTCACTAGGGCAGGAGTCAATGGGGGGGATGAAGACAAACTTCCACTAATACTTCTGTACACGTCTGATTTGTCTTATAAGCACTCTTACTTAGAAAACACTTTTTTTTTAATTGAAAGACTTTACACCATACATTAAAATTGAGTAAATTTAAATTTTTTTAATTTAGGTTTTTAAATTTAAGTTTGAATACATTTAAACCCATTACAAGGTAAATAAATAAGTAAACAAACTGTTTCGTGTCCTCCCCCAGGCTGGTACTTCACATTTTCTCCTCCTCAAGTGGGAATTTGTACCACGGTGGACATCATAGAGCGCCCCTGACTGCCTGTCACCCAGGTCCTTAAGTGAGAGAGAATATACCTTAGTCAAGGCATGTTAAAATGGGGTAATCACAGTAAAACGAGGATAATAGTAGATTTGCATTAGTTAGAGAAACTCTAGCTGATGGCATGAATTGACCCAAACAAGATAAAATGGCTCAAACGTAATCGAATATGCACCACTTCTCATGGAGAGACCAGTATTGAGTGGTTCCAGATTGGTGTGTCTCTGGTTGGGAGAGGCAGGGTCTCACCCCCACGCTGTCATTCGGGGCCAGGATGAGAGAGTGCTGTCACTGTCCAGACGTGGCCTCCAGCTTACTGTGGACATCTTCATCCAAAAGGAAGAACCATGGAAAATCACATGGAAGAGATTTTAACAGGCCGGACCCAGAGGTGGCCCAAATTACTTCTCCTCATAGTCCCTTGGCTAGAACTGTCATCTGGGCATACCTCACTACAAGAGACATGAGGAAATGTAGTGGGGGCATTGCCCAGGGTGGTTTTGAACAGTTAACAATCTCTGCTACAAGTGCTCCATAAGCACCCAGAAGGCAAAGATTTTTGCTTATTATTTCCCACCACTGTTTTCCCAGTATCTAGAACAGGGGTCAGCAAACTTTCTCTATAAAAGACTAGATAGTAAACATTTCCATGTTGTGAACCACACAGTCTCTGTCGCAACTACACAGCTCTGCCATTGTAGCATGAAAGCAACCATAGATAACATGTAAACAAAGGAGCATGGCTGAGTTCCAATAAAACTTTATTTACAAAAACAGGCAGAGGGCCATATTAGATCCGTGGGACCTAGTTTGCTGATCCTGATTTAGAATAGTGTCTGGCACAATGGTAGGTACTGAATAAATGTTTGCTAAGTGAATGAGAGGGAATGAATCATACAGTAATATCTCACGGGTTTGTCCTGAGGAATAAGTAAAATATTGCATGAAAAGATTTAGCAAAAGTTTCTGATGTATGGTAAGTGCTCAATAAATCCCAGGTACTTATTATTTGAAGATATAAAATATAAACAAAATATATTCCTCAAGGAGTAACCAACGTAATAGAGGAGAGAGATATTCCAGGAAAATAATTAAAATAGTTCTCTTGTGAGGGACCTGGATGAATATGTTGGTTAGGTGGCTGATTCTTGGTTTCAGCTCAGGTCATGATCTCAGGATCTAGGGATCAAGCCCAGAGTTGGGCTCTGTGCTCAGTAGGGAGTCTGCTTGAGATTCTCTCCCTCCCTCTGCCTCTGCCCGCCCCCCACTTGTGCACTCTCTCTCTCTCAAATCAATAAATAAATCTTTAAAATTGTGTCCTTGGGAAGTTGTAGAGACATGTCCAGGGCTCAGATACTGTACAGGGTGGTTAATTCTGGGAAGAGAGAGGAGGCCAAGAAGTCACAAGCAGGTGAAATCTACAAGGGGGGTTGAAGACAAAAAAGCGATTTGCACAGACATTCTAAGAAGGAGAAGTTCTTTTCACCTTTCTGAGCCAGAAACTCATTAAAGGAAACCTGATGACAGACATCAGAATCTGGATAGCTGGTCTGTCTACCTGTAACGGTCTTCCATACCCATCCTTCTACCTTTAGTTTCTGCTGCCCTCCAAGTATCAGCTCACACATCCCCTCCTCAAGGAAACTACTTCTACCCACCATTCTTGGCCCCAGGCCTCAAAAACCACAAGCTCCTTAGCATTTTTCTCTTGTAAAATTCTACTCATGTGTGTGTGTGTGTGTGTGTGTGTGTGTGTGTGTGTGTGTGTACAATGTCAGTTCCCTCTAAGGACAAAAGCAGGACTGCTGTAAACCTGGTTCCTAACTCCACATGAGGTACATAGAAAGCCTTCAGTCATTATTTGTTGGATGAAAAAATTCATTTTGCATTGTGTTCTGTGACGGGGCCTTGAACGTAGCTAATTGGAGCCTTTAACTGGGGTCAGATCTACACTCACTTAAGAAGCTAGATGAGCCGGTGATAAAGTTTACGTGATTTGGTAAAATCTTAAGAGTCTTAAGAGACAGCAAATTTCAGTGGTTAATTGGTAGGCTCACACTATCTCTACAACTTTTCTGTAAATCTAAAATTACTCCAAAATGAAAGCTTACTTTTGTAAATGTCAAGCTCTAAAGCCGACCATCAGAACTGCAATCTTGGCCCTGCCAAGTATTTATTCAACACCAAGGGGTTTTCACACGTGTCGATCTCCTCATCCACCAACTGGGGACGGCAAGAATGGAAGCTCCGACTCCCAAGGTGGGTAAGGGAATGGGCAGTGAAGCACTTGCATATAGGGAGTTCTAAGTAACTGTTGACTTCTCCTGTTATGGTTTTTTTCCCTCCTACTACTTTGAGAGTTAACGAGGAGAGCCATTCCCCATCCTGCCAGAGGTGAGCTACAGCCACTAATGGATGTGAAGGAGTACAGGGCAAAAGACATTCAGCTCAGAGGAATCACCTCGTTGCCTTCTCTAGATGTTACGGGGCCTTCCTTTCCTTGAGAAGATTCACAGATGTTCACCCACCAAGGTGGGGAATGAAACTGCTCAGGATAAAATTCGGTCAATATTGATCAAGAAGGCCAAAGGGGGCTCAGACACACTGCCATAGGCATCCGTTAAGCTGTGATATAAAGGACATTCCAAAATGAAGACTTTAGGCACAGGGATGAGAACATGACTCACACATATTGAGTGTATATATATATTTGTTTACCAACTCTGTGTTACGTAAGTATGCACACCAGCCATGGATCAGTCACTTGATACTTCAAGATTAGATTCACATACAGATTCACAAGTCAACAATATAACTTCTATTTAAAATGTGTGTGTGTGTTGGTGGTTTTTTTTCCTAATTTTTTTACTATGTTAATCACAACACATTACATCATTAGTTTTTCATGTAGTGTTCCATGATTCATTGTTTGTGCATAACACCCAGTGCTCCGTGCCGAATGTGCCCTCTTTAAACCCATCACCAGGCTAACCCATCCTCCCACCCCGCTCCCCTCTAGAACCCTCAGTTTGTTTTTCAGAGTCCATCGTCTCTAATGGTACGTCTCCCCCTCTGACTTACTCCCCTTCATTCTTCCCCTTCTGCTATCTTCTTCTTTTTCTTTTTTCTTAAAATATGTTGCATTATTTGTTTCAGAAGTACAGATCCATGATTCATCAGTCTTGTACATTTCACAGTGCTCACCATAGATCATACCCTCCCCAATGTCTATCACCCAGCCACCCCATCACTCCCACACCCCACCACTCCAGCAACCCTCAGTTTGTTTCCTGAGTTTAAGAATTCCTCATATCAGTGAGGTCATATGATACATGTCTTTCTCTGATTGACTTATTTCACTCAGCATAACACCCTCCAGTTCCATCCACGTCGTTGCAACTGCAAAGATCTCATTCCTTTTCACGGCTGCATAATATTCCATTGTGTATATATACCACTTCTTCTTTATCCATTCATCTGTCGATGGACATCTTGATTCTTTCCACAGTTTGGCTATTGTGGACATTGCTGCTATAAACATTGGGGTGCACGTACCCCTTCGGATCCCTACATCTGTATCGTTGGGGTAAATAACCAGTAGTGCAATTGCTGGATAGTATGGTAGCTCTATTTTCAACTGTTTGAGGAACCTCCATACTGTTTTCCAGAGTGG
>NW_027397115.1:6807271-6822404 GCF_003265705.2 Callorhinus ursinus
CAAAAACTAATGATGTAATATATGGTGATTAACATAACAATAAAAAATTAAAAAAAAAAGATTCTCTCCCCCTCTCCCTCTGCCCCTCCCCCACTAAAAAAAAGATGGCAGATCTCTCTCTTTTTCAAGTGCCTGTTTTATTCCTTTCCCTAACACTCCATAGCTTTCTCCACAGATAACTCACACACCTTTTTTAGTTTTTTTCCTAGGTGGCATTGTCCCTCTAGAATACATCACTTCCCTGTTTAAAAGCTTCTGAAGTGAATTTGTGGAATACTGGGGAAAGGCCAAGCTCCTTAGCTTGACATCCAAGCTCTTCTTCATTAAGGATCTTCCCAACCACGATTTCCAAAGGGGCAACCATTTTCACACACATTTTATGCATTTCCAGACACCTTCCCTTTGGTGTCCTCCTGTCAAGAATATCTTTTTTCTTTTCTTCACCTCAGAAACAAACTTATCCTTCAGTACCAGCTTGGGGGGAAAAAAAAAAACCCTCTTAGAAAAACCTTGAATGAACCTTTAATCGAGGTCTGGGGCAGGAGTAGACCTGGAGCCATTTTGCTGTGTTATTTCAGCTAAGCTCCCCCACCCACTCTTCTCTCTCTGGTATTTTCTCCTAAATCAAAAACAAATACTCAGAGAAGCCACAGGACTAACTCTGAGACAGAAAAATTTGGATACCTGTTTATAGGGGGAATTTAGGGCTCCCACTGATGAGGGATCAGCCTTGGGCTGTAGGAAAGGAGGAACAGAACAAGACAAGTGACTCATGCTGGAGAAGAAGTAAAGAAACTGGAATCCAAAAACTGCAAGAGAGAATTCATTACCAATGGGATTTTGTCTCCAGAAGCACAGAGCAGAAGGTAAGAGATCTAGCACCAAATGTCCCAGTGTAGATAATGCCACCCAATAATCTGAGATACCTCTGAGCAAAGAGTGAGGGACCTATCTATCCTGAGTAGGGAGCAGGACATCAAGGGAAATCCTTGGTCCCTGAGAAGATGTAACAGAAGAAAAACAGAAATGTTCTGATGCAAGTTTCCCAACAATGGAAGATCAATCCCCAAAAAGTGCTGGCTTACCCAGCTGCTAGGTCCAGAGGCTGTGGAGGCATAACACAGCAGTATCAGTAGAGTGGAAACTTCCCTGCTCTCCCAACCTCTCCTCCAACCACATTCTCCTTTGAACAAACTTGTAGACACTGAGTGATGGGAAAAAGAAGGTGGCTCCTTCCCTACTAAAGATGTAGGCTTAGCAGATGTAGGAAAGCATGTCTAAGAGAAGGAGAAATCTCATTTTAAGTCAAGTTCAGAGGTTGGCTTATTATATGGTGTAAAACATTCCAATCTCTGAACTAAGACTGTGTTTAGTAACTTAATGTTAACTGCAGAAATTTCTATTAAAATGAGCAATCCAAAAAAATCATCAAGGGTCAGAGAAAAACCCTCCCACTTTAATAAAGTTTTAAGTGACAGTGAGAGATAAAATAAAATTGTTTTATGTTTACACCCCATTATCCCGAACTTGTTTAATGTTCTATTATATAAATAAAGCCTCTGCTTAACATAATGTCTTACACATGGTAAATTCTCAATAAATGTCCTTGAAAGAACGAAAACATCCCTGAAAATTACCATTTCAAGATAAAAGAAAGAGAGAGCACAAGAGGACAAAAATCCCTGTAGGTAACTTCTAGCCCACTTAAATTTAAAATGACCTTAAAATTATTATTCCATTTATTCCTGGGCACTTAAAATTTTCTCCCCCACACCCACTCCTATATATTATCAGTGAATAAATGAGGTTGACAAGAACCCAGAGTTCCAGGGATGCAAGGGCTTAGGAAATGGATCTTCTCCTTGGAGGAGAGACGTGGGAACCTACCCAGAGTCTCAGAAGCTCGACCAGTTCTTCCACCAAAACACAAGCCTCCAGAAAAGAAGGACTTTCTCTCTATGAATTTCCCCAAATGGCCAAACTGTTTTTTGAAACATTTATCCAAATACTATCTATGCCAGTGTGGATTCCTTCCCTCCATATCTACTTGAAGCGTAGTTAGGATCTGGTCTCTAAGAACAGGGAAACGAGGGACATTTTAGACAGAGAAAACATGCACAGAGATCTGAACGCATGAAAGATAATCAAGACACATTAGCTGGTTTGGTTCAGCCGGAACATAGGTTCTGTGGAGCGGAACAAGAAATCCTTGTCTGGAGGTGAGATCAGTACAGTAGACCAAAACAATGCCAGGTGGCCTGGAAATCCATTCTGCCAGGAAAGTAGCTTAGGTTCACGCAGTAAGACATTACCCTGTGGGAAATATTTTTCCACTGTCTTCCTCATTTTTCATCAAGTAGTAAGATCTGCATTTGGTAGCTCGGGGCAGAACACAAATTGTTCTCAAGTTTCTTTTGGCTAATATTTTTCCAAAATCCTGGGACTAGTCAATGTAACTTTTAAAAGAGGGAGAGAGAGAGAGAGAGAGAAGAGGTTCGCAAACAAACCAAAGTCTATTGCACAAAATATGTAAGAAAAGGGGTTTCCCTGGAATAGAAAGAGAATCCTCCCAATGGGAGATGAATTTAAGCAAAAGAGAGAAGGCAGGAAGTCCCCAAAAGGCATGATTGCGTAGGAAGTCTAGGCAGTGGGGCCATAAGCAGCTCCCCCAAAATTCCCTTCATGCCAAACACGGCAGCGAGGTAGCCAAGAGTTGCTGGATTTGTTGAGCAAATAGTGCCATGGACAAGCTTGCAGGAGCCCACAGTCTAAAGCCAGTAGATCAGGTACCTGGGCACAGTGCCAAGGTCCCAAAACTGTGGCACAAAGCAGGAAAGATCAGGCTTCATAGTTGCAAGCAACAGAAACGAATATTGATTCATTTCAGCAGAAAAAAATACATTAAAGTATTCTTTATAGTTTGCAGAATCTCCCAGGAGCTCCGAAGGACCAGATTTGGAGGCTTTGCAGTCAGAAGGATGCCTGGAATTGAGCTGTAACGACAGTCCCATAAAGCCACCACCCCGGCCAGTGCTGGGCACAGACATTGTCGTCTCTACTGGATGTAGGCCAACAGCGCTGGACATTGGACACTGATGTCAGAACAATGTCTGCCTCTGCCGCGTGTGGCCCCTGCTACCACAACAAGCTATTGCCAGGACGGATCTTCAGTGATCCTTGCTTTTTCCTGTCCCATGCTTCTCGGAATCTGAAACTTTCAAGGACGCCGGGCAAGCACATATCTGGTGTTTCCATCTTCAGTACCAAAGGTGAGTTCAGCCTTGGAAACTTGAGGTTTCCTCAGACTTGAAAAGGGAACTCAGATGATCGGCAGCCAAAGACAGCAACAAATGTCTACCAGAGGAAGGATCTCCAGCAAGAATTTAGTTAAATTTTTCTACCGATTCAATAGAATAGGAGCTCTGAGTTAGCGATTAAGTTGAGATCTAGAGAATCAAGTTCTACTGTGCATCTTAGTTTGTGAACTAAAATTTATACTCACTTCACCATGATGACCATTATTTACAGGTTTTGTGTTAGTTATAATCAAGCATCTAGCATAGCAGTAAAGAGCCCGAAGTCTCAATTTCCAGCCCCACTACTTACCAGCTGGGGGCCCTAGCTGTTTACTTAAGCACCTTATGGGTTCATTTTTTCCACTGCAGAGTAGGAATTGTAATCATACCTACTAATAGCATCATGGTCAGGATTAATGAGCTATATGGTGGATTGACTTAAGGGCCTTGATCCTTCTCTGTCCCTGTCTACACCCTTTGCCAGTTTTTCTCATTGAAGTGGTAGAGTTCTTATATCTTGGGACTTGTTTTGGCAGCTAGGAACCAGTCTTGAGTCTAGGTCTCAAGGGTCTCGGCCACTGTCATGAGAACGTGCCCAGGTTAGCCCGCCAGAGATTGGGAGACATGTGGAACAGAGACCAGACACCCATCAGCCAGTGATCCCAACTGATACCTAGATATATAAGCAATCCAGGCAAAGGCCACTTAGCTGACCACCTACAAACAAGGTCCGTCAATGCTTACACAGCATGTCACTGAGCTTTTGCAGCTTTTGTTATGCAATAACAAAAGCAATAGCTTAATGTTACAGAATAGTTAAAAACCAGCTTAGAAGAGCACCTGGGTGGCTCAGTCAGTTAAGCATCTGCCTTCAGTTCAGGGTCCTGGGATCGAGCCCCAAGTCAAGCTCCCTGCTCAGCAGAGAGTCTGCTTCTCCCTCTCCTCCTGCCCCTCCCCAAGGTTCATGCTCACTCTCTCAAATAAATAAATAAAATCTATTAAAAAGGGGGAAAAAACAGTTTAGCAAATAAAGAAGAAAAAACTAAGCACATAGTTAGAACTCCATCAGCATTAAGGAGCATACCGAAAAGAAGGCATCTTACGAAATGCTAGCAGCTGCGTATTTTGACAGAGCAAGGGCTGATATTCCATAGAAAATTATCAACGAGATTCATCAGCCAAGGGCACTAACCAGGCATAGATATTCTTAATGTCACAGGTAGAAAATGTCAGCCCTCTCCCTAAAACACGGATCTGAGAGAAAGTTAAAAAATAAAGAACTCGCAGACCCCAGCTGTCGAGATTTGATGTCTACTAGAAGCATATTTGGCCTTGCTGACTCAACACATAAGTTACATGTGATAAAATAGACCACTGCAGCTCAAAGTCCTATTTAAGCCCCAGATCAATGTTTTTAAACTCTATGTCAGGACAGGTAGACACCACTACGTGATGGAAATGTTTGGAAAAAAATGATTTTTAGTGGTAAAAACCAAGACAACCACATCTGTTTTTACTGGTTAAATGTCAAACCAACACTTCAAGAGGTACGTTCTGGATGCATGTGAGTATATTGCGATGCAATCAGATGGTTTTAATTCTCTACGACTCTATGTCTTATCTGGCCCCGTCCATTCCCTTAAAACTTAAGTCTTCCCCCAAAATCACTATAGTGATCACAAAATAGCTTTACTTTGCAAATCTACTGAGATTATCAAAAAATCTGTTCCCTGTGCTTGCAAAGTAGGTGGTGCATAATGAATTCAAAAATTCAGTAAATAGAGCTCGGTGGGCCTACTTTTTTCTCCTGACTCCTATGATTATCATAATTTGATTTTATAGTTTTCTGTTCTAAGCTACCAGCTAGGGAGTAATCTTTACTGAATCATGAACTTTCCCATCATTAAATGTCTGCACCTATTTTCAACATATCAGAAGTGTCCAATAACTACATTTTATATGCCTTGAATAAAGTCGAGTTGAGACCCTGGGGAGCATACATATAATAAAGTTTCCTTTTTGCATTAGCAAAGTCCTTGTGGTTTGGAGTTCCAGCTTTGTCTTTGACTCCTTTTCTGGAAGCATAAAGATTGTAAAACACATCTTCTGTAGAGACCAGGACATATGTTTACAAGGACAGAAATCTGAGTAATTTCCCACTGGTCCAAAGGGAGTATTAAACTCTTCTGTCATTCTGTAGTATATTATTTATGATCCCTTTTTTGTTGGCTTTTTTTTTTTCATTTGTAAGTTCAACTCCATGTCCTGAGAGAAGGTGATAAAATGCTCAATATGTTAAAAAATCTTATCACTAAATCAGGAACAAAACTATAAATTTTGGCCTTTGAAATCAAACTGACTGGTAAGGATCATTTTGCTCCTGAAATATTACAGTAGTGATCAATTTGCTGTAAAACTAAGCAGTTTAGCTCAGCAATCTATAGTTGGGAAGCAAGTTGTTCAAGAGGAAAGTTTATGCCCGGCCTGAGGGATAAATTAAATTTTATGGGGAAAATATGCATTATTACATGCTTATCTGTTTAACATATTATTCTTTTCCACATCAGTATAATAAATATTTTTCATCGTATATTTTATCTCACATACATATAGGGTTGCAGTAATTTTATTCCTCCTGTATTGGCCCAAACATGTTCAATTAATCACAGAATAGAGAAGAGCTTTCAAATCTTTTTTTAAAAATTCTGATGTGCTTGGCAAATGTACATTCCCAGTGAAATGGAGTTAGTTTGCAATAGAAGAATTGTTCAAATTATATTTCCTCAAAGGGTGAAGATCAACTGGTCTGCTTTATCCTTTCTCCCAAGTTTAAACCCCTGCTTCTCACATAGTACCTTTCAACTAGAAATGCTTTGACCTTACTTGATTCCGTTCATAAGGAGTGATTCCACATTGAAGTTTTTGCCTCAGAGTACAGGTTGGTTATAAGAAATCAAACTTGGAGAATAGGAATTCAGGGCCTGTGCCTAAAGAAGTAACAAATCATGAGAGCTAACATTAGTTGAGCCTCAGTACTTGTCAGGCCACCCTGCACCATTCCACATGATGCCCACAAAATTGCTACAGGGTGGGAATGTTGCTTTGTCCATATCAGAGATAAGAAAACTGAGCTTCAAGAGGCTAGCTAAGCAGTGACTGGAGCAGAAGGGGAGAAGCACTCAGGAACCTTTGCTATAATCCCCAAGGGAGAAAATGGCAGCCTGAAACAAGATGGCAGCTATGCAGGTGGAGATGAATGGATGAATTCAAGAAATATTTGGAAGATGGAAGCAACAGGACTTGATTTGGTAGCCAGTGCCATTCCCAGAGAAATGTATTTTCAAATGTTTGCCAGCACATTCTACGTACGTATGAGAATAATTTAATGCAGAAAAACCCAGGCATGTTTCTACATTTTCTCTTCATCCCATCTATGTTGCATGTAAATGAGTATACAAGGGAATGTTACCTCATACTTCAAAGGGTAGAAAGGAGGTTGAGTTTAAAGCTCATTCTAAAAGCATTAACAGTTCAATGCATCATAGTGACTCTATGCAATTCTCCATAGCATTTCTACATGTCTTGTGACAGCTTTTGTCCCAGACTATCTTTTCAAGGATGTTTGTATAGCACATAGCCTTGAAAGGATGTTTACATAGCATATAACCTTGAAAAATAGAGATAGTGTCTCCCTCCAGGGCAGAAAGCAGATTTGTCTCCTGACCAGGGTACTAAATACCTTTAATATTTAGTATTTAGTATGCCTCCCTCTAAGGCAAAGATAGGGCAGATTAACCAGGAGCCCTCTTATAATATTGAAGGCTTGTTAAATTCAAGGGTCCTCAGCTGTAACATAAACCTGCTGGGTGTGCAGAATCTATCCCAGGTCACTCTACATTGCCCACATGGGACTTGACAGCAAGGGGAAGAGACACAAATATGAAGCTCATGCCACCTGCCGTGCTGTGAGTAATAAACTTCTTTGTCTCTGACCCAGAAGTCTTGTGTCTTCTGCTAGCATCCATGAAACGGTGGCAGGCTCACTTGTTAGCTTGCGAACAAAGTGAAATCTTAGACCTTCCACAGTTTTTGACAGTGACATTACCTAGTGTCTAGTGATTTTTTAAAGTAATTTATTTTTAATTAACAAGTCAGGAAACGACAGATGTTGGTGGGGATGCAGAGAAAGGGGAACCCTCCTACACTGTTGGTGGGAATGCAAGCTGGTGCAACCACTCTGGAAAACAGTATGGAGGTTCCTCAAACAGTTGAAAATAGAGCTACCATACGATCCAGCAGTTGCACTACTGGGTATTTACCACAAAGATACAAATGTAGGGATCCGAAGGGGTACGTGCACCCCAATGTTTATAGCAGCAATGTCCACAATAGCCAAACTGTGGAAAGAGCCAAGATGTCCGTCGACAGATGAATGGATAAAGAAGATGTGGTTTAAATAGCCAAACTGTGGAAAGAGCCAAGATGCCCATCGACAGATGAATGGATAAAGAAGATGTGGTATATATACACAATGGAGTATTATGCAGCCATCAAAAGGAATGAGATCTTGCCATTTGCAACGACGTGGATGGAACTGGAGGGTGTTATGCTGAGTGAAATAAGTCAATCAGAGAAAGACATGTATCACATGACCTCACTGATATGAGGAATTCTTAATCTCAGGAAACAAACTGAGTGTTACTGGAGTGGTTGGGGGTGGGAGGGATGGGATGGCTGGGTGATAGACATTGGGGAGGGTATGTGCTACGGTGAGCACTGTGAATTGTGCAAGACTGTTGAATCACAGATCTGTACTTCTGAAACAAATAACGCAACATATTTTAAGAAAAAAGGAAAAGAAGAAGATAACAGGAGAGGAAGAAAAGGGGAGTATGTCAGAGGGGGAGACGAACCATGAGAGATGATGGACTCTGAAAAACAAACTGAGGGTTTAGAGGGTAGGGGGGTGGGGGGATGGGTTAGCCTGGTGATGGGTATTGAGAAGGGCACATTCTGCATGGAGCACTGGGTGTTATGAACAAACAATGAATCATGGAACACTGCATCAAAAACTAATGATGTAATATATGGTGATTAACATAACAATAAAAAAATTTAAAAAAAAAAGATGTGGTTTATATACATAATGGAATATTATGCAGCTATCAAAAAGAATGAGATCTTGCCATTTGCAATGACGTAGATGGAACTGGAGGGTGTTATGCTGAGTGAAATAAGTCAATCAGAGAAAGACATGTATCATATGACCTCACTGATATGAGGAATTCTTAAACTCAGGAAATAAACTGAGGGTTGCTGGAGTGGTGGGGGTGGGAGGGAGGGGGTGGCTGGGTGATAGACATTGCGGAGGGTATGTGCTATGGTGAGCGCTGTGAATTGTGCAAGACTGTTGAATCACAAATCTGTACCTCTGAAACAAATAATGCAACATATGTTAAGAAAAAAGAAAAAGAAAAAGATAGCAGGAGAGGAAGAATGAAGGGGAGTAAGTCGGAGGGGGAGACGAACCATGAGAGACGATGGACTCTGAAAAACAAACTGAGGGTTCTAGAGGGGAGGAGGGTGGGGGGATGGGGTAGCCTGGTGTTGGGTATTAAAGAGGGCACATTCTGCGTGGAGCCCTGGGTGTTACGCACAATGAATCATGGAACACTACATCAAAAACTAATCATGTAATGTATGGTGATTAACATAATAAAAAATTTAAAAAAAAAACTAATGATGTAATGTATGGTGATTAACATAACAATAAAAAACTTTAAAAAATAAAGTAATTTATTTTTAAATTAAACAGTACTTCTCCATCTCCTGCAAAGGATCTAGAACAGCCTGTTAATTTAAATTGCTCAAATTCCACCCCTTCAGATTTCTACTTCCTCTCCTTATTCGTCAGTTGATAGGACTACATGGTAAATCAGTATTATCACAACCCAGAAGTATGAATTGTCACATCGATCTACAGTTGTAAATGTCTTAACACCACTTTGAATTGACTGCTCCACACAAACTAACGTAATACACTCCATTCATCAACAAATATTTACTGAGAGACTTTTGGGTACCAGACACTGCATATGTAATAGTGGGGAAAAAAGACACAATCCTTGCTCTCAGAGAGCTTTGAGTCCAAATAAGAATGCAGATCACTGATGAAGCAGTTACAACGGAAGGGATTAAGCATTTTGGAGAGATGATAGCTGCCATGGAGGGAGCTAGTCTGTAAACTGATATCTGACAGCATTCATGCATAGGAGCTGACCAGGAAAAGGTGAAGAGGGTTCTGGAAAGGTGACTCAGCCTTTGGAAACAGCTTATGCCAAGTCCTACAGGTGAGCCACGACATCATGCATCTAGAAAGTAGAAGCAGGGGGTGTCCGGCAGGCTCAGTCGGTAGACTGTGTGACTCTTGATCTCAGGGCTGTGAGTTTGAGCCCCACATTGGGTGTAGAGATTACTTAAAAATAAAGTCTTAGAAAGAAAGAAACGGAGGAAGGGAGGGAAGGGAGGGGAGGGGAGGGGCAGAAGAGGGGAATGGAGGGGAGGGGAGGGAGGGAGGAAGAGTAGGAAGACAAAAGAGATGAGGGGAAAGATAGGCAAGAAACAGGCATGGGGGGTTTCATAATCGTGGAGAAGGACTCAGATCTTACGCTGCAAGCTGTGACAACACCATAAGGGGGTCTTAGGCAAGGAAGCAACATGATCAGATTTACATTTCAGAAAGTAAAAAACCACTCTGGCTGCTGAACTGAGAGCCCATGGGAGGGAAGGACTGCAGCGGTTTCTCAGTCATGGCACTATTTGACATTTGGGGCTGCACAGTTCTTTGACGGGGACAGGCGCAGTCCTGTGCCTTGTAGGATCGCATCGCCACCCAGCCTGTACTCACTAGATGTCAGTAGCCTCCTCCTGGTTATGACAACAACAACAAAAATCCCCTGGGGAGCAAAATCGCCCTGTTTGAAAACTCCTGGTGGGCAGAAGACCAGATTGGGAAGCCATAAGCCAGGAGAGAGAAAAAAGCCACCTGGACCAGAGGTATGGCTGAAAAGAGATGAATTCAAGAAAAATGGAGAAGCCCCCTTTACATTTCTCGTGAATCTGTTAAAAACGTCTGGGAAAGGTGTGCTAGGATGACCCCCCACTCGACTTGTGCAAGGAAATGAATCTTGCTATTTGCTTCTGCCTCTTTTTCTAAGCAAAACCTACTGTTGTGCTCTGCTGTCTCGTCCCGCTAAGTTGTATACTATCATACATATGCATGCATACGTTAAGTTTTTGCAAGCATAATTTAGACTTTTCAAAACAGTGGCACAGTAACAAAGAAAAATTGAGACGTGCACGCATTTTGAATATTGATTCCGGTTTCTCACATGCTGCCCCTGACGTTCTCCATGCTGCTCTGTTTCTCTGCATTTGTTTTCTCAGCTTTCCCATGTCTTCCCCAACTTTAAAGGAATCTGCAGCTAACACGCAATTAGGCCCACCATTACCTCTGGAATGCAGACGCTCTCCCAGACCAACCCACCAGAAAAATCTGCTGGCTACTAAGGAGGGCCTTCATAGGCTAAGAGACAACTTATTTCACAATATTTTCATAAAATTTACTTTGGTGGAAATGGAAATTATGTTTCTGGGAGGTGAACTGTGTGCCCAGAGCTTTGCAAATATTCCCTCAAATGTGAAATCTTCAAAAGTACTGTAGGGCAGCAACTATTTATCCCCATTTTGCGTTTGCAAAATCTGAGATTCAGAGAAGTTAGTGAAGAAATTTATGTAAGGCCACCCAGCTAAGAAGTTACAAAGCTAGAATAAAACAGCAGTAGAACAGGACTCAGGAAACTTGTTCTGTAAAGGTTTGCAAATATTCTTGACTTTGCAAGACCATTCAGTCTCTGTGGTAACGACTCAACTCTGCCTTTAGCAGCTGGAGAGCAACCCCAGACCATATGTAAATGCGGGGGCGTGGCTGTGTGCCGATAAAGCTTTATTTGTGGACTCTAACATTTCAATTTCACATGTCAAAAAATACAATTCTTTTTATTATTATTATTTTTTTTGACCACTTAAAAAGGTAAAAACAATTCGTAGCTCATAGTCAGATGGAAACAGGCAGTGAGCCAAATTTGCCCACAGGCCTAGTTCACCAAAGCATGTGGCAGAATGTAGGTAAGAATACACACTCCAGAGGCTGACTCCCTTGGTGAGAATTTCTGATCTCCCACAGTATCTTAAATGTATTAACTCAATGAGTTACTGAACCAACATCTCTGTGCCTCCGCGTCTCAGGTTGGCCTCTCCCAAAACAGATCCTGAGATAGGTTTTGAGTGCAAGTAGCTTATTTGGGAGAGGATCCCAAGAAGCACCCGTTGGGCTGTAAGAAGCCAGACAGGGAAAGGAGGGAGCCCGATATGGAAAGCACCAAGGAGGTGTTACTCATTAGGGGCAAAGGGACTCATTCCTGCTGGGGGCCCCCCAGAAGATTACAGCTTGGGGCAGTAATGCTCCACTTAGCAAGGAGGCTGGGAGATTTATCTTTGGTCAGTGGGGGAGGGCTACCCCCAGGGCATTCACACAGCTGTACTCTTCAACCTCTCTGTTGACAGAACATTCTCTGGGGACCAGCAAAGTCCTGAGGCCAAGAGTCACAGAGGCCAGCAATAAGCCTTCAGCAGACCAGGGAATGCCTAAGGATTGGGTTGGGGCACCCAAAGGTGCTACCACTCAACTTTCTCATTTGCAAAATACACATGATAAGAAGGCCTTCCTCTGGGTGTATTGAAAGATTAAATGAATAGTATGTAGTACGTTAAGGGTGGAACTAGGTGAGGCAGGCAAAGCATTTCAGGGGATTCCAAAGAGCTGAGTTATCAACATAAATCATATTTTGATCAATATTTTAAAAAAATCAAAATTAAAAGAAAAGCCCCACGATGAACAAAATACCAAAATTCTACATAAAAATAGCATGACTAACAGTGCTGTGTGAATCCATATTGGAGCCTGAGGCAAAAGAGAAAATGTGCATTTTCATATGCATCCTCATATGTATTTTTTAACTGTTAAATTTTCTTTCAGAATTAGATTTTGAAAACATTATTGATTATTTTGCTTCCATTAAAGGCAGAAAAGTGAAATCATGATCTATTCGGTGTGAGCTAAAAATAAAATTTTAAACTTAAACTTAAATATTAAACTTAAAAGATTATGAGTTTTAATGTACCTACGAGTCAATTTGTCAGTAATTTTTTTTCCAACTTCTTTAATGTTCTGGGGGAAGAAACTAACCATTAAAAAAATACATAAAGGCATGCCTGTGGAAACGCACATTTTCTCTTTAGCCTCGGGCTCCAGTATGGATTCACACAGCACTGTTAGTGATCCTGCCTTTATTTAAAATTTTGACATTTTGTTCATTATGGACTTTTATGTTAATTTTTATTTTTTTAATATTGCATTGAAATATGGTTTATGCTGATTACTGAATTTTTTAAATGCCCTTTCCTCCCAAATTTTGTACCCACAGTAGCTGCTTCACTTTCCTCACCCAGTCCTGGTTAGTATATGCCTGGCACATAATCAGCCAACTACTTAATAAATGTTAGCTTTGCAGTTCATCTTCAAACCCAGTTTATACGCACTATCACCAGTGTTCTGTTTTACACCCCCCACACTGCTTCCTTGTGGGATAACCCCACATTCACATCTTCACAGGTAACCAGTCACTGCCATAAATTGTATCTTTTTTTTTTCTATCATGGCATGTGGGAAAAAATGCAGCCTTTTATTGAATATTTCTGAGACATATGTGTTGATAACTACTCACATAACCTGTTATGGAAGGGGGAAAAAGCTAGCAAAGCCAAGGCAATTATGGCTGGATAATTTGAAGGGCCCACTTTTTCTTGACAGCAAATTAATTGATGTTATAATGGGTATGTCACCCTGTCATCCATCAACATTTTTTGAGTTCTGACAACGTACTGGGTTACATGTGAAACAGAACACACACACACACACACGAACACACACACCAAAATCCCAACTTATTCCTTCCCAACTGTAGATCCATTGACAATACCATTTATAATATATTTTTTCTATGTAAAAGGAAAATAATATTGCCTGTGCCCACTGTTTCTTAGTCTCTCTCTCCCTCTCCCTCCCTTACTCCCTCTCTCCCTCTCCAGACCATCCCCCAACCCCATATTTATCTTAACCGAGTGGCTCTGGTCGGCTTTGCAAATGAATTGTATTCAACTTCTGAAATGGAATGAAGAGAATTCTGATTTGTGGGAAGAAGTAGAGTTGACTGGTAGATGCATTTTAATCACTCCTGTTTATTAATGACCAGGGTTTCTAGAACCACATTCAAGAACTGAAGCTGTGGAAATTGAAGCAGTCATCAAAAATCTCCCAACAAACAAAAGCCCAGGGCCAGATGGCTTCGCAGGGGAATTCTACCAAACATTTAAAGAAGAATTAATACCTATTCTTCTGAAACTGTTCCAAAAATTAGAAATGGAAGGAAAACTTCCAAACTCGTTTTATGAGGCCACCAGTACCTTGATCCCAAAACCAGAAAAAGACTCCATCAAAAAGGAGAATTACAGACCGATATCCTTGATGAACATGGATGCAAAAATTCTCACCAAAATACTAGCCAATAAGATACAACAGTACATTAAAAGGATTATTCACCACGACCAAGTGGGATTTATCCCTGGGCTGCAAGGTTGGTTCAACATCCGCAAATCAATCAACGTGATACTATACATTAACAAAAGAAAGAACAAGAATCATAGGATCCTCTCAATAGATGCAGAAAAAGCATTTGACAAAGTACAGCATCCTTTCTTGATCAAAACTCTTCAGAGTATAGGGATAGAGGGTCCATACCTCAATATCATAAAAGCCATCTATGAAAAACTTACAGCAAATATCATTCTCAATGGGGAAAAAATGAGAGCTTTCCCCCTAAGGTCAGGAACACGGCAGGGATGTCCACTATCACCACTGCTATTCAACATAGTATTAGAAGTCCTAGCCACAGCAATCAGACAACAAAAAGAAATAAAAGGTATCCAAATCGGCAAAGAAGAAGTCAAACTCTCACTCTTTGCAGATGATATGATACTTTATCTGAAAAACCCAAAAGACTCCACCCCAAAACTGCTAGAACTCATACAGGAATTCAGTAAAGTAGCAGGATATAAATCAATGCACAGGAATCAGTGGCATTCCTATACACCAACAACAAGACAGAAGAAAGAGAAATTAAGGAGTCGATCCCATTTACAATTGCACCCAAAACCATCAGATACCTAGGAATAAATCTAACCAAAGAGGCAAAGGATCTGTACTCAGAAAACTATAAAATACTCAGGAAAGAAATTGAAGAAGACACAAAGATATGGAAAACCGTTCCATATTCATGGATTGGAAGAACAAATATTGTGAAGATGTCAATGCTACCTAGGGCAATCTACACATTCAATGCAATCCCCATCAAAATACCATCCACTTTTTTCAAAGAAATGGAACAAACAGTCCTAAAATTTGTATGGAACCAGAAAAGACCTCGAATAGCCAGAGGAATATTGAAAAAGAAAAGCAAAGCTGGCAGCATCACAATTCCGGACTTCCAGCTCTATTACAAAGCTGTCATCCTCAGGACAGTATGGTAGTGGCACAAAAACAGACACATCGATCAATGGAACAGAATACAGACCCCAGAAATGCACCCTCAACTCTATGGTCAACTCATCTTCGACAAAGCAGGAAAGAATGTCCAATGGAAAAAAGACAGTCTCTTCAA
>NW_027397115.1:6822804-6823898 GCF_003265705.2 Callorhinus ursinus
ACATCCTAAAGGAGAACACAGGTAGCAACCTCTTCGACCTCAGCCGCAGCAACTTCTTCCTAGAAACATCGCCAAAGGCAAGGGAAGCAAGGGCAACAATGAACTACTGGGACCTCATTGAGATAAAAAGCTTTTGCACAGCAAAAGAAACAGTCCACAAAACCAAAAGACAACTGACAGAATGGGAGAAGATATTTGCAAATGACATATCAGATAAAGGGCTAGTATCCAAAATCTATAAAGAACTTCTTAAACTCAACACCCAAAGAACAAATGATCCAATCAAGAAATGAGCAGAAGACATGAACAGACACTTCTGTAAAGAAGACATCCAAATGGCCAACAGACACATGAAAAAGTGCTCAACAGCGCTCGGCATCAGGGAAATCCAAATCAAAATCTCAATGAGATATCACCTCACACCAGTCAGAATGGCTAAAATTAACAAGTCAGGAAATGACAGATGTTGGCAGGGATGTGGAGAAAGGGGAACCCTCCTACGCTGTTGGTGGGAATGCAAGCTGGTGCAGCCACTCTGGAAAACAGTATGGAGGTTCCCCAAAAAGGTGAAAATAGAGCTACCATACGACCCAGCAATTGTACTACTGGATATTTACCACAAAGATACAAATGTAGGGATCCGAAGGGGTACATGCACCCCAATGTTTATAGCAGCAATGTCCACAATAGCCAAACTGTGGAAAGAGCCAAGATGTCCATCGACAGATGAATGGATAAAGAAGATGTGATACACACACACACACACACACACACACACACACACACACACACACAATGGAATATTATGCAGCCATCAAAAGGAATGAGATCTTGCCATTTGCGACGACGTGGACGGAACCAGAGGGTGTTATGCTGAGCGAAATAAGTCAATCAGAGAAAGACATGTATCATATGACCTCACTGATATGAGGAATTCTTAATCTCAGGAAACAAACTGAGGGTTGCTGGAGAGGTGGGGGGTGGGAGGGAGGGGGTGGCTGGGTGATAGACATTGGGGAGGGAGTGTGTTATGGTGAGCACTGTGAATTGTGCAAGACTGTTGAATCACAGATCTGTACTTCTGAAACAAATAA
>NW_027397115.1:6823998-6855068 GCF_003265705.2 Callorhinus ursinus
CAGGAGGGGAAGAATGAGGGGGGGAAATCGGAGGGGGAGACGAACCATGAGAGACTATGGACTCTGAAAAACAAACTGAGGGTTCTAGAGGGGAGCGGGGTGGGAGGATGGGTTAGCCTGGTGATGGGTATTAAAGAGGGCACGTTCTGCATGGAGCACTGGGTGTTATGCACAAACAATGAATCATGGAACACTACATCAAAAACTAATGATGTAATGTATGGTGACTAACATAACAATAAAAAATTTAAAAAAAAAGAATTGAAGCTGTGATTGGCTCTCTGATTCGGTCTCACAATCTATCACTATAGAAGCAATGATAAGAATCTAGGGAACTAGCTAGCTAACCCCACTCTGCTCTCTGGGCCTGTTAACAGGAGGTTGCTGGGGGGGGGGGGTCTGGGAAGTAAATAAACAACAGTTTTGTTGAAAGTTGTTTATTTCAACTTTCCTGGGGTGGGGGGGAGAGAAAAAGAAAAAGCCTCTGACTCCAAAAACAATCGCCAAGTAATTAAAAAAGAAACTTCATTTCCAATTGCTGAATAAGACATTAAAGAATTACAGGAAGCAAAATCCAACAGGAAAAAAAAAACCAGCTATTTATTTTTAGAGTTCTGTTAGAAATTAAAAGGAAAGAACACTCTGGAATGGATTTATGACTTTGTCCATAATTCCACGATACCATTTACTCATTTATTTATTTATGTCTGTGTATTTGCTTTTGGCAACACATTCCAGGATTAGATCAAGACCTACAGTAGTGAAATTTCATCCTTAACCCCACATTTCCTTTAGTGCAGCAGCTCTAGTTACAACCTAATGTTATTTTAACAGTTTTTCTTTAATTTAACGATATTTAATTTGCATTCGCTCAAGTGACATACAATAGATCATGCTATTACCATGATTTATATCAGATGAACTGGCATAAATTCAACATTATAAATTGCGCCTGTAAATGAAACTATTATTTTACAGGAATTACTGTAGCAGAAAGGGTAAGGACCCTCCAGTCAACCTTAGTCAAACCCACTCTTTAGAGTTTTATATTTTATGCCTGCAATAAATGCTTTTGTGAAAGCCCATAACCCACAAAAAAGTCATTCGAAGTACATTAATTACGATAATACTATCCAAAAAGCTGCAAGGGCCTATATTTGTGACATCATTCTCTGATTTCTTGCTGCCTTAAATTATCCCTTTGATGGCTGCGGAGATTAACAGTCATGCTTTTGTCATTAAATATAAGGCATTTTAAAGCTTAATCCACCTAAGTTCTAATTGATATTGCTTTCAGTTGGCAGAGAGCGACCTGATTTATAATTTAAATATGCGGCATTATATGCATCTCTTCAGTATAATGAAAAAGCAAAGTTCCTCTCATCTTTCTCGGCAATGTTAACATCAAGGAAAAGTCGCTTTTCTTTTCCCTTTTATATCCTAAGCCTAATTGAAAACTGTTCATTGAATTTCAACATGATAGAAAAGTCTTTTTATCTCTCAATTTGTCCATTAGCGATTATAATTGAAGTATCTGCTACACAGCTGAATTGATATTGTTCTTGTTTAAATTGTGAATTTCTCTAAATCTTTCAGAAGACACCAAGAAATATATATATGTGTATATATATATATATATATATATATATATATATATATATATATGCACGCGCACATGTGGATGTGGCTCAGGCGATCCCAGCTCACGACTTTGCTTAAACGGAGTGTCGGACTCACTGACTCTCCACGTGGGTAGAGCCACACAAAGAAGGAAGTCGTCTGATTTTGCTGGGGAGCATGTTGCACAATAATCTTACCGGCATGACCATAAGGTTTGCTAATTGTCACATTGGCTTAACAGCTGTCAGATGCTTCCCGCAGGCGGCCATCAATATTACAACACAGTACGTTACCAGGAGTTTTATTGTTTTCAACGGTTATTTATTTGTCATAGACATTACTACAACTAATGACATCTATTTATGTGAATCTGCTAATTATTTTTCTGGGGGTTTTTTGTTTGTTTGTTTGTTTTTTTAGAAACCTCTTTTCAATCAAGTTTCACAGTTTGGAGGATGCCCTTCTTCCCTGCCCCCACCTGCTGACCCTTGGCTTCCCTGAAACCTCCTTGACAACTCCTTCCTCTTGATGATACTAATTTTTCTTCACCCTCAGCTATAAATATCCTAATAGGTTTGCAGAAGGGAAAAAAAAAAAGGAAGTTTGCAAAATGTCTTCATTCCTTAACGGCACTGCTGAATTCTTTCACTAAATCTCTAAGCCAAGTTCATGTTAGTCATGATAAATGTACAAATATATCACTGTTTAGGCTCCCTTTATGAAGGCTGAGTGAGTCTTGCTGATTTTTTTGGAATTTCTTTTATATTTCACCTGATTCCTCACTACATTGCTTTTTTTTTTTTTAAGCAGAGCAAACCTTGGCATCTATTAAATAGAAAGCAGAGATTGACAAACTGCAGGCTGAGCGAAATATGCATGACCTGATTTAAAAATGAATTGATAGGTGTCACTGATCTCTATTATACATAGAATGTGTGAACTCCCTATGATGTATTATTTATCCATATTAGATGTCTTTTTGTTTCATTAATAAACGTGTATATCAGAGATATACAGTACTGATGATTAGTTTGAGGCAGTACAAAACGACATGGTATTTGCCTGCCATTGCTCAATTATTTTCCCCATTTTTCCCCTGCGTCTTCGCATGAATTATTAAGACCCGGGCTGTTTATTTAAGAATCTAATTTTAGTGCATGTGTCCAGCCGAATTCTGTTTTCTCCTCTAATGAAATGAAAATAGTGTGAGAACTTCCAATCCTGGTCTCAAATTTTAGATTCACAATGCACAGTGCAAGTTGTAAAGGTCACTCCGCTTTTGAACCAAATAGCATCGGCATTTGATGAGCCTAAAAATCCATTTGGGTTACGAATCACATCATGCCGACAAATTAAAGTAGAGCTGCTTGGTTAAGTCAAGCACAATTTGGATGTGCCTAGAGAAAAATAGATTAAAGGAGCAAGGATCCAATTTGAGGAACCCTAAAGATCTTATCCAAATGAAGGTAGGTTATTGGAGATAACTTCTGGAAGTTGTCTTGAGGGACCACCATTAATATCAGTTTGTCTAACGTTGCCTCTTCTCATCACCAGACTTGGATCTTTAGTTCTCATGTCTAGTAATGCATATTCATTTACAATCAAATCATGCCACAGCCTGCATAAAATTTTTTTGAAAAGACTTATTATTGAGATGGTGGATAGAGATGACCTTATACACAAAATTCTCTTTGCTTTTCTAAATATGGAGTGAAGGATAACATTTTGTTACAGATGAAAAGTGATTTAGCATGATATGTAGATATACAGTTTGGGGATTTTCTTAGGTTTTTTTGTTTGTTTGTTTTTTCATTAAACGACTTCCTCAAAGAGAGGTCTGAGACAAAGATTCTTTAGCTTGTTTGTTCAGGATCCAGTAGAAGGGAAATGATAAGATATCAATGCACACATTGCTTTGAGAGAGTAGTAGGTGCTGTGGAGTCTGATAAGAAATCTCAGATGGCATGAATCCAGCAGAGTCTGGAAGCATACAGTCCTGCAATAGTCACATTTAAATTAACTAGGGAAATGGTTAAAAAAAAAAAAGTAACATGGCAAAATGAAAAAATCACAGCATAGTCAAAGGCTCCTTTTTTCAGAACCGGGCACACTCCACCACTGGTGGGAGTATAAATAAGTTCAAACTTTTTTAGGGTAATATGGCAATAACTTCAAAATGTATGCCTTTCCATTTGACCCCAATGTTCTCCTCATAGGAATATATAGTCTAAATATTCTTGCACATAGGTACAAAGCTAAATGTACAAAATCAATTTTGCAAAGTTGTCTGTACAATAAAAAATTTTTAATAGAAAGCTGGAAACACTTCAAGGTCGATCAATAGGAGACTATTTGAACAAATCATGCTTGATCCATTGTTTGTAATAGCAGAATATTGGAAATAATCTAAGTGATCTTTATTAGGAGAGTAGTGAATGATGCATTCATATAATGAAATGTCACGCAACCATTAAAAATAATAGAGAAGATCTATGATGCTAATATGGAAAGATGTACCAGATGACAAGTGCGGGGGGGGGGAGGAGCTTACAGAACATTATGTATAGTATGCTCTTTGTGTGTGTGTGTGTGTGTGTGTGTGTGTGTGTGTGTTTCCTTGTGCAAGTGAGGTGTGCATGTGTTGAATGTTTAAAGTTTAATACATCCACTAGAATGTACCTCCTCGTGAGAGAAGGAATTTGGCCTGTTCCATTCACGAACATGCTGCTACATCTCCACATCAGTGCCTGGCACATAATAGAGACTCAAAAGCCATTCGATGAATGAATGAATGAATGAATGATCATATGTTAGTACAAACGTAATTTAAAAGGTATGGAAGGATACACACCAAATTCATAACAGGTCAGACATAGGAGTAGAGGACAAAGAGACTAGGAAAATGTACGTTGATCCTCTACAATGTCAGAGTATTTTTAGAATGCGTATTTTTCAAAAGGTTTTATCAGGAAAAAAATTAAAATATTATAATAAAACTGCAAAACGGAAAGCCATGCTGTGGCTCCCATTTGCATTTATTTTAAGACTGTAGAATTGTCACAAAGATCTACATAGCCTCTCCCATCCTGCCCCATTTCCCTCTTCTCCCAGCTTCTGTTGGAAAAGAGAGGGGTGAGCCTGAGCTGGGCTGCAGTTACAAAGAACGAGCTGCTCTTCCAAAGCTCGTGCTACTGCGCATTTGGGGGGCTGACCTGAGCACTCCTGAATTCTGACCTTGTGAAATACTCAACAGGAAAAGACTCACAAGAAGTCATCAAGGACAGCTCAATCAAGGTGTCCAAACAGTCTGAAGCAGCAGTGAAGAGTGAGGTGGGATGGATGGACACATTAAAAATAAATAGAAAGTATATTAAGGCACTTCCGGTTTAAAATCATGGGTTGAATTCACCGTTTGTCTTCTCTCCTCAAAACCCCACTAAAATGACAGTACAGGGATTAAAGAATTACAAGCTCACAAGGACAAAGAGAGTGGGAGAATAGACAATGACAGGAGGGAAATGTCAGCCAAATTTTGAGAAATGGAAGGGAATTGGATGAACAAGTGACAAGTGGCTGAGGTTCCAGCACTTTCCCATCAGCCAGAGACTAGGCGGTGGGATGTTAACGCGAAGCCAATTCAAGCTCCAGGATCCTGGAGAGCTTCAAGACCAAGGCACCAGACAGACTTGGAGTGAAATCAGGAAAACTCTAAGGCGTTCCTCCCACCACACCCTCCTCCCGCAAAAGGGAAAGACTACGGGCACAAGTTTAAAGGCTCTGGACTGGACAAAACCAGGCACAAAAGAAAGTGAGAGTGAGGTCCCTTTATGATACAAGCAGACACACTGACAAGTCCTTTCTCTGCTCAGCTCCCAGTCTGGGCTCCTGGTCAATACTCATCTCCCTCCCAAGTGAGCGATTCACTGTTTCCATTTTGGGGAAAAAACAAAAAATAAACAAACAAAAAAAAAACGGTCTGTCCAAGAGGAAAAAAAAAACTACAGATACTGATATTTTGGGGTCTTTCAGTGACAAAGGCAAATCATTGCCCATTGTCCCCACTCAGAGCCTCACCAGTCAACTTGATCAATCCCAGATATAAAGCATAGAGTCTGCTTTTAGTGCCTTACTTTGAAACAAAAGGGACATCGAAGCATCACCATATATTTGATCAAAATCTCTAAAATGAAATTCAGAGATGAAAACAAATAGAGGAAAAAAGGAAATGTGAGAAAACAAAGACTATATAACGTGCAAGAAAAGAATTGTCAAAAATAGGGGCCCTTACGAGGTTCAGTCGGTTGAGAGTCCGGCTCTTGATTTCATCTCAAGTCATGATCTGAGGGTCATGAGATCAAGCTCCGAGTCAGGCTCCGTGCTCAGCACGGAGTCTGCTTGTCCCCTCCCTCTGGTCCTCCCAACCTCCTCCCCCCCCCCCCCGCCCCGCTGTCTCTCTCTCGTGCGCGAGCACGCACTCAAACAAATAAATAAATAAAATCTTTTTTTAAATGTCAAAAATACTGAAATATCTTCAGAAAGATATGGCATGCATGACTAAAATGCCTAAAAAGGAAAAGCCAGAGGACAATAAATAGTTCTGAAAATTAGAAGATACAGTGCATCAATGAAAAATTGAGAAGATCACTTGGAAGATGATGATGAGAAAGCTCCCAGAAAAGAGAATTTTTAAAAAAGAGATAGACAGTGGAGAGAGAAAATATTAAGAAGAAAATTAAAGATATAACATCCAAATAATAGGAGTTTTAGAAAATAACAATAACAAAAATTAAAGAAGATAGAAATAACATAAGAAATTATTCAAGAAAATTTCCCCAAATTGAAGAACACCAGTGTCAAGGACCCATCAGTTACCCACCTCTGTAAGTGAGAAAAGTCCCACATCAAGTTATACCATCATAAAATTTCAAATCCCAACAACTTTCCAGAGAGAGATTTTTTTAGAAGGTATAAGAAAAGCACCATCACACATCACAGGAGCTATGCTACAAACTGAAAAACCACACATTTCTTCAAAATGCTAATGCAAGGGTATTTCTTTCCAACCAAGAATTCCATAACCAGCCAAATTATTATTTCGTTGTGAACTATAGAATAAATGTATTCTCAAACTTGCAATATGTCAAAAAATTGACATCTCAGATCCCCTTTATCCAGAAAAGGGGGAGCTTTTTCTTTTTCTTTTTTTTTTCCCCTATCTGGGCATGACACCAACCCAGAGACAAACAGAGAGAGCAGGGGGAAGGAAAGATGGCATCCCGACATCACCATTTGAGCCCAGGACCCAGGACCCAGAAGTCAGGTCTGCACCACTGCCTTTGGTTCACTCTGGCAAATGCAACCTCTACTAGTTAGAGCCCATCCCACTCTGCTTCTTGAAGTTTTTTTTAGTTGTGCCAACCAATACTGATCTTTCTCTTTCCTGACCACTAATTGTTTTAGTTTATAATCTTAAATCGATGGGGCACTTTTTATTTCTAAGCCCTTGCTTCTTTGGCATGTAGGTTTTACATTTCTCTCCTATGTTTTCCCAATGGGTTAAAACTACTCTTGAACCAAAACAGTAAGCATTCTTGTGGATTCAACTCTCACTCACACCCCATTGGCCACCATGTGGATTCCATTCCACCTCCTTGCTCCTCCCAACTTCTCTCACCTGGATTCCTACTGATCTTGTTTTCAGTTTCCTTCCTCTGGAATCAGTTCTCCACACAGCTGCCTGAGAGACCATTCTAAAATGCCAATCTGATCATGACCCTTTTGCCTGCTTGAAATACCTTCATTTCTCTCTCAACACCAGCAGGATAAAATCCAAAGTCCTTAACATATCACACAAGATTCAGCCCTGACTATCTCCCTCCCCTCTCCCACCTGAATCCACCTGAAACCACTTAGAGCTATTTCACACCCCCATGACTTTGCAAAAGCTGTACCCTCAGCCTGGCACGTCCCACCCCTCCTTGTTCTATTAGTCTGACAAATTCCCATTCATCCTTCTAGAATCAGCACAAATAAGTCCTGCTCTGTGAAACTTCCCCTAGCCCTTCCCTCCCCATTTATGCTGCCTGTTCCTCCACTAATACCTCTCCTCTGTCAGAGCATTTCCTATATGTTTTTCAACCTCTTGTTAACATGCCAGTTTCCCACACTAAATGATGAGTTTATTTCTGTATCCCAAAATTAAGGTAGGCTCCATCCTTAGTAGATAATAAATATTTGCTGAAGGATCAATGAATTCTCTTCTAGACCCTAATTCCTAGTGCTGTTGTGAAAATAGACCTCAATAGGTATTTAACAAAATAAACAGAAGGTTCTTTACACTCTGTAGGAGGCATCTGCTCGATTTGCCTGCCCCACATCTATTCCCCGTTACTCTGGTGTGGGTACTATAATATGATAATTTTCCTTGAGGAAATTACCTCTCCAGCTCATGAAGGTTGACCATTAAATTGGTAGCAACTTTCTAAGCTGTATGAGATTATGCAGATAGCTTGAAATCAAGCGTGGTGGGAGTATTTACACAGGGAAATGTCCCCTGACCCCACCCCCAGAGCCAGTTGTTAAGTATTTACCAGCTCACCCACAGTCTCAGCCCATGGTTTGACAGAAGTTGACCCCCCCACCCAGGGTGAGCACTCAGCTCAGCCTGGCCACTCGGGGTCGTCCAAGTCTTCCAGGGCCACAATGATTGGTTCATAGGTGAGCACGCTACTTTTGCCTAACCAAAGAGAATCTCTCCTAGAACTGTTGCCGAAAACCACTGAAGGGAGGTGCTCCCAGCCCTGAGATGCCTGTCTCCAAAGATGACAAAGAACCCCAGAACTGCTGGGCTGCAGGTGGAGAAAACCCTTTGCAAATAAAGCCAACAGAGAGAAAGGGCGGGGGAGAGAAAAGCGGTCACTAAAACTAAGTCCTGGATCCAGCAATGACTCATTGGTTCTCATTGCTAGACATTCCAGTTTTCTGAGTCAATAATGCCCCTTTTTTGCTTAGGTCTATTTGTATTGTTTTATTTTATTTTATTTTATTTTATTTTATTTTATTTTATTTTATTTTATTTTATTTTATTTATATTTTTTAAGCAGGGGGAGCGGCAGGCAGAGGGAGAAGCAGGCTCTCTGCTCTGCAAGGAGCCTGATGCGGGACTCGATCCCAGGACCCTGGGATCATGACGCAAGCCTAACCGACTAAGCCACCCAGGCATCCCTGTTGTTTTATTGTCACTCACAATTGGACATATCCTGCCTTATAGCCTGTCCCACCCAGTTCATGAATATTTTCCTGTAATGTGGAAGGCACTTCTTCAGATAATTACCTCGCTCAAATCAGTGATCCTGCCTTGGGGACTGCCTCTAGACATGGACCAGTGTCCCCAGCAGCTGCATAGACTCCATGCCCCTCCTGGTCACAGCTGAACCTCATCCTCCCCTACATTTGCAAGTTTCAACTGGAGATGTTGGAGTTAAGTCACATTATTGGGAGCATTTGAGAGAGAAGAGCCATAATCCTAAGTCCCTAGCTACCCAATGGCTGCTGTGCCCACGGCTGCTCCCTTGATTTTACGAAAAACCCCAACGAATGCCTTATTTTGCCTTAAGTTATTCAGATCTGCCTTCTATTCACTGCACTAAAAGAATCATAACTGAGACTTTCCCAAAGGGTAACACATGAGCTAGTGGGAGTCAAGACAGTTTTAGGTAGCATAGGAATGTTTTACTTCTAACTATTATGTATTTATTTTCACGTATATTCAGAAAAATGTAACTAACACATCTAAAGGGATTTCGTGGATATCACTACTTGAGATGAAGCTAAAACAGGTATTTTTTTTTCAACCTGTCAATTTCAAGAAAAACATTCAATAGCTGTTGGCGGCAAGCAACGGAAACCAAATGTGGTTAACTTAGGATCCATGCAATTTCTTGGCAAGAAATCAGGAAGTCCCCCAGACTGAGGGAAAATCTAGAGAAAAGGGCTGGAAAAAAACAAGCAGGAGGCAAGGGAAGTGTGTCAGAGAAATCAAAGAGACATTCTCACGAAGACATTACCCCCCAGTGCCACAGCCATGGCTGCTACTAGACTTCGCTTCCACTGGCTTCTCTGTCCAACGCCTTTGCCACAAATTCTTTCTAAATGAGTCTTTCTATGGACTCAAGGTTTGAGTATAGCAGAGCATGATGGGACCTGAGCCAAGAGGCCACACCTATACCACAGCGGGAAGGAAGAAGGAATACTTACCAGTAGGTCTCAAACATGGCTGCCCATTGCAATCCCCTCCGGAGCTTTAAAAAACATGCAGCTTCCTGGTCCCACCCGTCCCCCTAGAGGCTCAGATTGATAGGCTGGCCATCAGGAGCTTTTAAAGGTGTCCAGGGGCTTTTATTGTGCAGCCTAGGTCGAAAACCAGTGGGCTAGCTCATCTGGCTTCCACAGTGGGCAATTTTACTCATCTAAGGGAGCTTGGCTTTATCTGAACGCCCTCCTTTCCTGCATTCCACAATTGATTTCCTTGCTCTCCTTCTATGCTCTAGTGCTAATGCTGTTTTCAGCTCTTTCAATTATGCGATTTCCTTATCTTTATACTACTGAGAATACCTTAACAAGATTTCTTAAACGGCAACTAAATTTATCTGCCTGTCATTTTGTTTTCATTATCCATGATAGCAATCTCTCGCATAGCTTATGAGAACATATCAAGTGATTGGTTTTAAACAAACAAACAAAAATCCACCCAGTCAACATTTGTCCCAAGGTGTAGAGTCAGCTCATCCCTTCCCTGGCTTGCACATGATATGCATCCGATTCGAGTGTTCGCTCCAGCCCACAAAGACTTCTCTCCTGAATCTATGGATGTTTGTTCTTATCTACTGTTCCCTCCTTATCACAAATAATGGTGTGCTGTTTTCTGGAATGTGATGCGGTAGCCCAAGTTTTGCTCCATAATGAAAGCAATAATTCTGAAAGCATGCCGAAGGAATAAAGATGCATGGTAATTGTCAAAAGTTCCTCGTTTTGAAGGCGAAGAGGCATTTGCTCATCGTGGTTGACAGTTGATGGCTTTCAGCTGTAGAATGTCTGTAAAAATAACAAGAATTTTAACAACCTAACTTCTGTCTTGCTTTCAGATGAGATTATCAACAAAAGGAGGTCTGGATCTATGGAATGCACGGGGAGATCAAACTCAAAGTCATGTTGAACCACAGCTATGATTCCTGGTGATTACCCATGTGGCTACCTGGGTACCAGCCTGCCACCACCTGCCCCCGACTCAAAATCTGATGATGCAGTTGATCTGTCTTTTCTGACGCCTAGAACCCAGGGTTTCCCACCTTGGCTCTCCTGACATTTGGGGCTAGATGAGTCTTTGTTGTGGGGGGCTGCCCCTAGGCACTGGAAGGTGTTTGGCAGCATCCCTGATCTCTCTCCCCAAGATGCCAGTTGCACACACACCTCCCCCCAAGTTGTGACAACCAAAATTATCTCCAGCCATTGCCAAATACACCCACAAGGCAACATCACTCCCAGTTGAAAAGTAATGTCCCAGCCCTCGCTCCCTATTAGAATCACCTGGAGACCTCAAATGCCTTGACCCCTGATCCCAGTGGACTCAGAATCTCTGCCATGGAACCCAGGCACCAGCCCTAGAAAAGCTGCTCGGAGATTCTCAAGAGCAGCCTAGGTTGAGAATCTCCATCCTCACACAACTAGCTATGGTGCTTCTTAAAGTCCTTCTCAAATACTTTTATAATCCGGCCCTCCACTTAGCAACACATGAGCAACTGCTGTGTAGAAATAATATTAGCTATCATGTCGAGTACCGTCTCATGGAATTTGCAATTTAATGAGGTCATGAGAGTGCAAGAGAAATAAATTGTTTTTCATATGTGAGGACATGTGGGAAAATACCTAGAAAGGAGACTTAAAAGGAGTAAGAGGAAATGAGTGCTGATCTGGGAAAGGAGAGCAAGGGAAGTTAATGGACAGATGGGAGCCCAGGGAGCCCAGCGGGGGTGAATGTGCCCCACGCCTCTGAGAGGACATGAGAGGCCTGGGGCACTTTGATTTTTTGAAGCTCCTGGCATATTTTTAAATGTAAGGGGTTACAAAAATTACCGTGTGTGTTTAGCATTTACCTTTATTTAAATAACAACTTTACTATAATTCATACCGTAAAAATCCACCATTTCAAAGTATACAATCCAGTGATTTTGAGGATATTCAGAGTTGTGCTATCATCACCACTGTCAAATTTCAGAATATCTTCATCACCCCAATAAGAAACCCCCACCTATTAGCAGTCATGCCCTTCCCCATTCTTGCAAGCCCCAACCCCTGGCAAACAATAATAAGCTTTTCACCTCTATAGGTTTGCCCATTCTGGACGTTTCCTACCAACGGGATTCTGCAATATAGGGCCCTTGCGTTTTACTACCTAGACAGCATCTAAAAACAAAAGAAAGCAAAATAAGAATGAAAACAGCCATCCTCCCAAGAGGCAATGAAACTTGGTGCCTAAGAGATTTTGGCATCAAACAAAATTCCAACCAAATTAATTCCTGTACCCTCTAGCTGGATGATCTGGAGCAGACACCCAAAAGCATCTCCAGCAACCTATCCACTGCCCAAATCTTATACACAGAGCCTGAAAAGGCCAAATGGGCATGGTCCTAGGCCCACAGTTTTGCTAAAAAGAGAAAATGGAAAGTCTCAGACAGCTCCTAGGAAAGGTATTTCTTTCTGCGATCACAGATAGGTGCTTGAAGAAAACACTCTGCCCCTTGTCCTCCACCCCTTTCTTCCCTTGAAGAATGTGTGAAGGCAGGAACCTTGGACACATGGCTGCCATATTGTGACCATGAGGGAAAGGCCAAGAGGATCACAGAAATACCAGCCCAAATTCTGACACTGTTGAGCTACTGAACAGGTCCCAGCAACTGCCTTCTCACAGATTGGTATGCCCAAAGATCAAGCCTTTGTGTGTCTAAGCTGTTACTACTTGGGTTTTGGTTACTTGAAGCGCCAAGTATCCCTGACTGAGACAGAAAGTTATTTCATTTCTATGCATTAGTTCAGGTGTTGGTGGGTAGAGCTCCCTCACCTAAGAACCAAGAATCCCTTACCATGATTGAACATAGAGAGCAGTTTCCTTTTAGAGTGTTTCTTTCCTTTGGGCGTAAGCTCATGGGACTAGTGTCTTTTCCCTTTTAGTCAAGATATGGGTGCATTAGCCATCCTATACTCATAAGAAACCCCACCCTGGAATTTGATTATTGAAATGGAAAGTTACTGGAGTTCATTCCTTCCGGTAGAAGAGGGCTGACTAGTTAGACCAGGGCTGTTCCCATATTCACCCATGCATGCATTCATTCCTTTACTCCAAAAAATATTTAGGGAAGCACTAATATATGCAGATGTGAGGACGTGGAATTGAAGAAAAGAGACAAATTCAAGTAACTTATGTCCAAGGAAAGGGAGTTAGACTGTAAACAGGTCAGGGTCTTGTATAATATCAGATGGTGATGGGGCCACAGGGAAAAATCAAGTGGGATGAAAGGCATAGCTAGTGACAGGAATGGGGGCAAACGTGGGCCACCCTATTCCGGAGGGTGACCCAGAGAAGTCTTCACTAATGAAGCTGTATTTAAGCAGAGAGGCTCTGGCAAGAGTGTTCCAAGCAGACGGTAGAGCACATGCAAAGGCCCTGAGGCAAGAACATGCTTGGTGTATTGAAGGAACAATGAGGAGGAAGTCAGTGTGGCTGGAACAGAAGGATGGAAGGGAAAGACGATGGATGAGGAAGCTGGAGAGGTGAGAGGGACTGGATCAGTCAGATCAAGCCATTTACTAAAACGTGAGAAACTTTTAAAAGGAATTATGTGATCTGGCTTCAGTTTCAGCATTACCCTTCTAGACCATCAGGGAGGAGGAGGAAGGCAGTAAAACCACTGAGGAAGTGATGGCAATGTTTTCTGTGAGAAATGATACACCTCGACCAGGGGATAACTGTGGGGCTTGTGGAAAATAGTCCGATTCCAGATATATTAAGAAGGTAGAGCTAACCAGATTTACCAAAGGACTGGATGTGGAGTGAGAGAGGAATAGGAGAGTCAAAGATAATTCCAACATAATGGGTCTGAGGAACTGGGCAAATGTAGGTCCTGTTTGCCAAGGTGGAGAATCCCAAGAAGGACATTAAGATGGCGGTCATCACTGTGGGTCCTACCTTGTAGCACTCGGGAAAGTCTGTTCCCTCAACCTTCCCACTGATTCAGGCCTCCCAATATTCTTCCCGTACACTCCTGTTGGCTTAAATAAACTATAGCTCATTTTCTATCATTAGCAACCAAAGCCTCTTAAATGATTAAACAGGCTAAGTCAGCTTTTATGTGTCCACACAAGACACAAAACGCCATTCTGACCATGTCCTGGGCAACAACCAACAAATTCACAGATGAACTTTTGGACGCCACCCATTTCTCTGTTTGAAGCTGATTTTTCCTCTCATGGCATCTCTCCTCAGAGAGACAGTTTCTGCCAGTACAAGGTGGGGAAGTGTCAAATACTATTAAAACTTGATTGCTAATTCAAATGCTATTGTGCTTGATATGCTTGTCATGTACAAGTGCACAATGTAGCTTAATAAAATTGATAGAACTCCCTTTGAAGATATTTTTGTCACAGAGGCACTCAATAAAACTGTTTCCATCAGGCTCTTCTGCCTCTTCGATATTTTGTTAGTGACACATTTTCATGAACTAGTCCGGGGCCTAGCAAGGCGTGTTTTGCAAAGAATGTTGGAGGGGAAAGTAGGAGTGTTCAGATTTTTCTTTTTATTTCTTGTAATTAGGAAGACCTCTACCAACTGCCTAATGATGCAGTTCATCTGGGTCACCGGGAAACCAAATCAAAGCTGTTTTTCTTCAGAGTCATGTGCGATCAAATAAATAACCCACAGAGGTTGCTGCAACTAACTCAAAAATAGCTAATTGTAAATACCAAGTCCAAAAATTAATCTGTTTGAGGAAATGTTCCTTTTCTTCTTGCCTCCATTCAACCGATGTTTTCAGCCTGGGACCCAAGAGAATTACAGATTCACCTTCAGTATCGAGACGGTGGAGCTTGGCTCCCCCCTTTGGACATGGTCAGCATGGAATAAAAACAGGTCAGTGATTTCTTAGTGGTAATACTGACCAGCCTTGGAGGGATACTGACCTGAGTTCAAAGCTGGGTGGCTTGGGGAAATCACATCATCCTGGAGCTCAGATCCCCCATCTATAAACTGGGGACAAGATACTATTACTACTATGAGAGGTAGTACTCTTTTGACTGTAAGTGACAGAAAATTTAATTCAAAGAGACTTAAGAGAGAAAAAAAGACATTAATTGACTCAAATACTTGAAAATATTGAAGATCAAGCTGGTTCTAACCCAGCCTAATCTGGGGGCCCAAAAGTCTCCTCAGGACCTGGGAGCTGTGTTTCTTGGCTCTGACCGCCCCCTACGTCGGCTGCTCTCTCAGGATGACCGGCCCCAGATGATGGCAGGATGGTGGCCAGCTGTTCCTGCCTTACGTATTTCTCTAATGAAAAATGGAACACCCCTCCCAGCCATGTGAACAATGGCGAAAACTGTGTCAGGTGCCCATCCCTAAATCCATCCCTAAATGGGTGACGGTTCTTCCACATGCCCACGATGGAGCCATGCATGGTGTCACATGGCTCAGATCACACAGATTTGGGGTTCTGCTAGCAAGGAAGAAAAGAGAGCCGGTATTGGATGAACAACTAGCACTGTCCCCCGTGCCCCCTCAACAAGGGAGGACCTCAACGGATGGCAGTGGAGGTAGAAGGAGAAGGTTCTGATGTTGAAATTCTGAAAACAAAAGATACAGCCTTCCTTGTCCTTACACCCTAAAGCTCACTGATGTTTCAGGTGTGGGTTTAAATCGGGTTGGTTTTAGTCTTAAATGCGAAGTGATGCAACAGGGGAGAAATAAAGAGAAAAGTGAAAGAGACCAGTAATCTTACGGCAATCACTTGCCTTTTTGCTTTTCTTACGTTTCCGGGTTTTTTGTCTTGTTTTTGTTTTGTTTCGTTTTAGTTTTCATTTTACTGTAGCTGGACTGCATTTGAAACAGCCCCTTACTCTAGCAAAATCTGGGATTCGGGCTTACCAGATTTCAGATTTACTGCCTTCAAGTCCCCCCCCTAATGATAATTATTTGTAAACGGCTTTATTTTTCAATCCTGGTACCTACCTGTAACTCATGAGTTTGCCTATAAATTAATGCACTGAGAATGACTTCTCACTCAAGGTACAATGAAAACATGAGAAATGGGTTTTAATAAACAGGGTTTGAAAGGGGATCCGCAGGAGCGCAGAGAAGCACTCGGTTCACAGCGGAACATTGAAAGGACGCGGGGAACACATGAAGAATCTCAGTAATTACTCTATCATAGAATCTGTGTCTATTGATTGTCAGTGTTTAGCTAACTAGAAAAGACACTTGCTGCATGATTAAATGTCATTTACATAAAGTATGAATTACACACAGTATGAACAGATACTTCATTTTCTAATAGAAATATATTTCAGGTTTTTGTCTCACAAAAAATAATTATGGTTTATTTTCGAAAGTCAGTGAAGAAAAACTGAAACTCTCATAGCCTCAACCTACAGGGAAAACTACTTATCACACCTCCATCTCAGGCTTATTTTTGTATCTATTTACGCAAGCATACACACATTTTTGAAACAAACATGGACTCGCATGATAATGTCTGGGGCAGGGAACATTTATTCTCTCCTTGCCATGTTTCCCTGTAGAGGAGCCACTATCACTGTGACACTCTTGCTCCCACCCACAGAGGAGTGCTTTTGTTGATGGATGGATGACAGCCATTGGTCCACATCACTCAAATGGATGAGGTAACATATTAAAAAGCTACTTGCAATTTGCTCCCTTTCTTCTCTGCCTCAGAACCACGCAATCTCTGAGTCAGCAATCTCTGATGAGTTTAACTTTTCCCTGGGTAGGCTGTACCCAGGTGGACACACTTCTAAGCTACATCCTCCGGCAATAAAGCTGTTTTTATCTCCATCTGTCTGACTTTCTGCCTATCCAATTATTTCCCCAGATAAATTCCTAGACCTGAAACTATTAGATCAAGGCACATGGATATATGAAGTTATTATATATATATGTAATATATATATAATGCCAGCTATCATTCCAGAATATGAAGTTATTATATATATATATAATATATATTATTATATATATAAAATGTCAGCTATCATTCCAGAAAGTCTATGTCATGGAGCCTCAAGTGTCTACTTTCCCACAGGTGTATCTGCATGTAACATTTCCTTTTTACTGTTTTCCATCTCTCTCTGAAATAAAAATATCTGATTTTATTTGCCATTTTGTTATTCCTGAAGCTATATCATTTTTCAGATGCTTAATATATTCTTTTATGAATTGTCTGAGAAATTAAATTGTATTATAGCCAATGTTCTGATAGACACATGTTCAGTGTCAAGTTACGTCACAAATACCACACCCCACCTCTTCTCCCACCATTTCTCAGATGGACTCCTCCTAAAATCAGGACTCAGAGTTGCAATAGAAACTATCTCTGGCTATTTGGGGTAGAAAAGGAATTTAATAAAGGGCATTTCATAGTCAGAGAATCCTCAGGAAGGACTGAGAACTTAGACTTGGAGGCAGCTCGGCCAGGAAGAACTCCCACGGTGGTACTGCAGAACCGCTCCGGGGACCACCACTGTCCCCCTCTGGACACAGACCCTGCAGTTTATGGCACCTGCATTGCCATGCAGGCTCAGGACGCTGTCCTAAAGCCCCTGCAGGTGCTGCCTCTGGAGCCTGGATGGGGCTCCCACTTCACTCTCTGGAATGGATCCATGGTGCCTGCTCATCTCACCAGGAGGAATCTTGGGCTCTGCAGTCGGTGCCGGACTATGGCTGTCCTCGAGCCACCAGAGAGGCTGGGAGGATGAGCCTTCTATGGTAGACGACAACATGGAGAATCTCTCATGTCTAGAAAGGATGGGAAAAGAGTTTGAGGAGCCAAAAGAAATGGCAAGTGTCCACCATGACACTTGGGGACCGGAACCACATATTATGGTACCTTTGGATCTTCTGAAACTTTCATCTGTTCCATCCGCTCAGGCAACTGAGTCCCTCCTCACCCCCCACTACACTTATTATCCCACTGTTATGGGATACATGCAATACTTCCCTCTGGGATGCTCTCTCTCCTCTGCCTGTAAAAACCCTGCTGGTCCAGGCTACACCCCATTAAAAATCATGCTTAAAATATATTGCAGAATCTGAAGTTTCAAACTGTCTTTGATAAGAAAAATTCAACTTGCCTTCTGCTTCTTTCTCGCTAGATTTAGAAGGAGACATTTGGTCCATTCTTCCGGAAAGAATGACTTTCTCCAGGCTGGAAGACAAACATCCTAAGACAGACACGATCGCTGTCTTCCTGGTGCTTAGAATCTTAAGAAAATGTTTGCTTCATGAATGAATAGAAACTTCTTCCTTAACCGAGAATTCTTCCAGCCATCCCTTGCTACTTTTCCTGTACCTGAATGATGGAGCCCTATGGAGAAAAATTGCCTAATGGTGTTGATTGAGATCTTGACAAGTGTAGAAGGATGTGAACATGTTTTGATAGGTACACTCAACTTGTTTGACTTTGTCTTTGTTACACTCGTTGGTGCTTCCCAGAAATGGTGATCAGCCAGTTGTACATCCCAAGAACTGAGCTTGAGGGAGGAGGATGTAATTTCCCAGTGTTAGCAATTGGAACTCCTTTTAACAGGCAGTCAGGCCCTGCCTACCAACTCTCAAGGCAGGCAGGGAGGGGCTTCTGCATCCACTCTTCTCAGTGGAGCCAATCACACTGAAAACTCCCAAAGTTGGCACGAGTGGACCCCTCCATTACAAAATACGCATTGGAAAAAATGCCCAAAAGAAATATGTCAAAATTATAGCAGTGGTTGCCTTTGGGAGGTCGGATTCATGGGATTATGTGTTTTGTGTTTTTAAAATGTTTCTGTCCCTCGCTTGTCTCACCTGGGGTTACACTTACTTAATGTCTTCCCCTATTCCACCCTGCTGCTACCACCACCCATCACTGTGAGCACATCCTCTGTTTAACTCTTTCATTTCAAGCCATGACTGGCCAGTAGCTTACCCAGATTAGGTACTCAACTAATGTTCACAGAATTGAATTCTCCTTTTTTCTTTCTTTAACCAAGGAAGGTTTGCCTTATCAGAATAATGGTCTCAAATGCCACTTACCTCTAAGAAGTCAAATCAGTTTGGAGTTGGCATATCCTTGAGGAACTGGAGGCTGAAATTTTTCACGAAATCCACCTCTGGAGGCCCCCATTCTCACAAGCTTCAGGGGATCCTCGAAGAAACTTCTGTGACCCTCTTCCAGATCAGAGTTTTGTTAGGTGATTCCTGGGAGTAAGAAGCGGGAGAATATGATTCTGACAGTAGAAACGCTGACAATAAAAAATGTAAACTTACTCTGTGACCCAGAGACCTCCTAGAGATCCATTCTGCAAGGTTGTTTCAAATACCTTAAAAATTGGATACAACCTCATTCTCCGGATAAATAAATGAAAAGACATGCATATAGACGCTGGAACTTTCTCCAGTGGTTATAAAGAAAGAGGTAGATCTACAGGTATTGAAACAGAAAGATCACAAAGGCAACTGCTAATTAGAAAAAGCAGTATATCAATACATAGGCTATGATTCCATTAGGTAAAAATAATAAAAACTAACAGTTTCTTTTCAAATTTCACATGTACGTGGGAAATGTCTAAAGTATTCACATTTACATGTCAACAGTGATGAGTTCTGGAGAAGGAAAAGGATTTTCTGGAAGGGATAAAAAGGGATTATAATGTTTACCTCTACGTTACAAATTGAATTATGAAATATTTGTTGTTTGAATTATTATCAAAGTGTACGTTCCTATGTTACATATGTCACTATAAACATTTTTTAAAAGAATTGTAATTTCAGGGCAACATTAGAATTCACAAACATGGTTTAGATGAAGACTTTTGTAGAACACCATGGAAATCCATTTATTAAACTTTAAATAATGAAATTTTGCATGTCTGCTTTATGTCAATATCTTCTTAAACTATAGCCTTAAACTGTAGCAGTTTAAGGAAAATGTAATGCAGTGAAATAAATTGAGAAACTCCAATTGATTGATTTATTTTTCTTTTTTGAAAACAGGGGGAAGGTCATAATTTATTTTTAAAGGTGGCATCCCTTCATTAGAAGAACACCAGCATTGCATACAGTGTAGTGTGAGAAGCCCAAATCTAAAGAGAAAGGTAAAGAATCTGTAAGAACAGGAATCAAAGAAAAGCAGGCCATGATTTTCATGGATCTAAGACAATACAATCTAAACAGGCTGAAATCCCGAAAAACAAATTAAAAGAACATCCTGGTAGATAGGAAAATCACTCTGGAAAAGCCAGGAAGAATCCCCCCACTTAGACCACACTGCCTCCCTTAGTCATTCCACAAAAGATCTAAGCTGACTGTATTAATATTTATAATAAATTTTCCTTGTGCAGTAACATATATAGAGAAACAATAGCCAAAAGACCTATGGGATTACAATAATTTAAACTTATGTCTTTTGCTTCTATTGTACCATAATACCGTGGGGATTTTATACATATTGAAAGATTCAGAATCATGTTATACTTCTTAAAGTGGAATTTCACACATATAAGCCGAAAATAAAACAATGTCTGGGAGAAAATTTCATAACATGCTCAACAAGAATTGTATCAGAATTCATAGCCCTATAGTCATCTTTTTATTTTTACAAAAAGGAGGACAATGTTAAATATACGACTAAAGAGCGCCCTCTAGTGGGACGTAGTGTTCGTACAAAGGACTCAGAATTTGACCTAGTTCCAGAAAATGCTGCCTCTCAGAGTTGCTATGGATAAAATAGACTCTGCTTCGAATATACGGCTTCGAATCACAGCATTCTTTGTTAGAGCCACTGCATTTTTTTTTGTTTCTCCTTTCCAACTGTTAAATTAAACGCAGTTGGTTAGTCTTCAAAATAGCTTTTTCTTCTCGCAGCGCATCAAGGCTTGAAACAGCGAACAATTTTTCTTATTAAAATGCCCTTCTTTGTTTAGGAATCTTTGAATGCAAACATGACCGCAAATGACTATGAGATGAGGACACGTCTGTCCCTTTTAAAAACTTTTCTTTGGCCTCCAGCACAACTCCGCTGATGCCTCCTTGTGGTCTGATGCAGACAATGATAAAGACTAAATTAAAATCCCTCTGAAGGCAGAAGCGAGAGGTGCTGAGGAAACCTGCCATAGCATATTTCAGAGAAGTGCCCAGGACCAGCGATCTCTATACAGCCATTAATCATAGTTCATCCCTATTTGGTACCACTCAAGTGAAAGGGCAAAGACTTTAAAAGCCTAGCACACTAAGCAGTTTAACAATCAAAAAGGTCTATAATAGGAGTTTCCCTAAAACAACAAGGTTCTCAAAGAAACACAGAAACAAGGAACTTGTGAAGCAAGAGAGAGTTTCGAGGTTATTTTGCACAAAATCTCACCTTAATTTTTACCATATTAACATCCCATCTGTCCTTTACTTAAGGTTTGTCTTTTAGGAGCTTGACCTTTGTTTAAAGGAGGATGAAAATCACATACTACAGTTAGAAACTAACCACAAAAATAAATAAAATTTTTAAAAAGAGTATTATCAGGGCACCTGAGTGCCTCGGTCGGTTAAGTGTCTGCCTTCGGCTCAGGTCATGATCTCAGAGTCCTGGGATCGAGTCCTGTGTCACTCTCTCTCTCTCTCTCTCTCAAATAAATAATAAAATCTTTTAAAATAAATTAAAAAAATAAAAAACAGTATTATTACATTCTTTTTTTTTTTTTTTGACAGAGAGAGACACAGCGAGAGAGGGAACACAAGCAGGGGGAGTGGGAGAGGGAGAAGCAGGCTTTCTTCTGAGCAGAGAGCCTGATGCGGGGCTCGATCCCAGGACCCCAGGATCATGACCTGAGCCGAAGGCAGATGCTTAACGACTGAGCCACCCAGGGGCCCCAGTATTATTATATTCTAGGAACTGGAGTTTGTAGTCAGGCTGAGACCTGCTCATTTTGTTTAAAAAGGAAAGATTGCAAAGTATCAGAGGTGTTCAGGAGAAAGTTACACCCAGGGGAGACTTTCTTGTCCATGTTTCTGGAAGGACTGGACTAGAATCAGGAATCATTTTCTCACTGTGATTCAGTGTCCTTTGAAACTAGTGTCCAATGGCTAGTTTCCAGAATGGCTAAAATTAACAACTCAGGAAACAACAGATGTTGGCAAGGATGCAGAAAAAGGGGAACCCTCCTACACTGTTGGTGGAAATGTAAACTGGTGCAAGTCACTCAGGAAAACAGTATGGAGGTTCCTCAAAAAGTTAAACATAGAATTACCCTACAACACAGCAAATGCACTACTAGGTATTTACCCAGAGGTAAATACCTATTCAAATCTGTATCTAAGGGTCTGCTACTTGAAGAAACCCAAATTAAGACAATTAAGTGGCAAATGAGCCATTGAGTCAGTTTCTCAAACCCAATTTTTCTACCTCCACGTCTCAGATGGTTTTTATTTGTCTCCTCCTCCCCCAAGGTTACCTAGTCCCAAGGTCTTAGGAGCAAGGGAGCTGTCTCTAAAAAGATGGTGGTTTGAAGTTATGAGAGTGTGCCAGCTAAAGGATGACCAATCATTTTGGTTTGCCCAGGACTAAGGGGGTTCCCAAGAGATGGGAATTGTAGTGAAAAGTCTTGAGCAAAGTGGGACCAGTTGGCCATCCAAGCCAGCTACCATCTTTCCTCTGTGGAGGAGGTCACACAGCTCTGAGAACAGAGACCCCCGCCTCCCATGTGTAACAAATAGGTGGACTCTATAAGACACCACTTTAACACTGAAGCATCTGAGGTTCCCTAAACTGTGCTACATAGTCAAGGGGTATAAAGGACAAGTCTCTACCCCCACTAGTTATACATTTACTTTACTGTGTATTAGGGAAAATTTAGCACAGCAAATCTGTGCTTTTCTAGACGTTCGAGTCCAAGAGGATGCTAAGGCATTTCGGTTTATTTTCTTAAATGAGTTCATTTAATAAAAATAAATAAATGATAGCACACATTTTACATATCCATGGCAACGTCTTGTAACTTTGGGGAAACTGAGCTATATGGACAATACTAGAAATCATATATTTCTGGGTTTTTAGGTAAATTAAATGCAATGATTTAATCTGTTAAGTAGATCTCTAACCAACTGTCCTTCAGTAACTATTCTTCTTAACCTATTAAAGGTAAGAATTCCTATTGGTCGGGATAGCAGACAAATGGATCCAAGAATCTCCATTAGGTGGCATATAACAAAATCACACTGCAACTACCCTATTTAGGAGGCCCTTACTACATGCGGATGAAAATATTAAATTCCCGTGTCACTGCTGGGTGCAGGCCACTGAACAATCGGAGAATTGTGCCAAGTGCACCACCCGGGGCTTAATCCAACAATGAGAAATGCAAATACAACTCCTGCCCTTGGGGGCTTAAAGTCAAGACGACAAGATAGACAGGAATTGAATAATTACACAAATAAATATGCAATTACTGTAAGTGAGGCAAAACATATATTTTAGCACGTTATGTTCAGACATGCAGGGAAAATGTACCTTTATTTTTTGCAACTGATTGAGTCCACTCTCCAACCCCTGAGTCAATCCTGCCGGCGGCTAAGGAAGACGTGCAGAAATAAAACTTAAAACTAGCCAACTATGGCATTTCAGTCCTTTCTGATGTAAATCCAGCCTCTTTTGGTTTAAAACACTAGCTTTCCATCTCTTTTGGCTAAATGTTGCATTCTTCTGGATGTTTCCCCCACCTGCTCTCCAAGATCAATTTCCTCTCTGTAAAGGGGTTTGGTTCTTTAAGAAATTAACAACCCAAGAAGGAAGCCTGTGTTAGTCTCTCCAGGCTGCTATGACAAATAACCATAGGTTGGGGAGCTTAAACAAGAAATGTTTGTTTCTCACAGTTCTGGAGGTTGGGATAGCCAAGACCAAGGTGCCAGTAGATCTGGTGTCTGGGAAAAAATTCTTCCTGGTCTACTGCCTTCTCCATGTGTCCTCACATGGCTACAAGAGAGAAGAGAAGCAAGCTCTCTCCTGTGTCTTCTTAGAAGAGCACTAATCCCATCCTGAGAGCTCCACCTCATGACCTAATGACCTCCCAAAGCCACCATCTCCAAATACCATCATACTGGGGGTGAGGGTTCCAATGTATGAATTGTAGGACACAAACCCTCCATCCAGAGCAGACTTTAATGATCATTCTGCATGGCCCTTCATTTCTTGCTTCTGGGGACTGCCCTCCATCTTTCTCTATTCACCATCTCCGTCCCAGGCTCCTGATCCATGGTCTGAACGTATGCCCTTCTGCCAGAGTCTCAAAAATAAGGTCATTCTCATATGTTGCAGGGTCACTAATGTAAACTCTCCCACTCAAAGTCAGCAGGGCATCCTTGTTTTCTATAACTGCCTTATTTTTCCTCTAGAGCTTAGCTTTCCAATACAATAGCCATGAGCCACATGTGACTAATTCAAATTTAATTGTACTTAAATGAATTCCAGTAACACTACAAATTCAGTTTCTCAGTCACACTTACTCACATTTCAACCACCCAACAGCCCATGTGGCTAGTGGCTACGATATTGGACAGTGCAGATATAGACCATGTCCTCCATCACAGACGGTTCCACTGGACGGCCCAGGTCTGGAGCCCACAGTAGGGAAAAGCAAACAAACTCATCCATTAAGGTGTCTCAGTCTCCTAGTTTTAAGATAATCTCTTGCCAATCGTAAGAACCTTTGGAGTAAACTTCATTTTTCCAAGACTTCTCCCTCCTCATCTAGCAGATGGGGTCTGGATCAAAGTCTCCCAGAGATTCACAAAAGTATGGAAGGGAAAGCTGGACACCCACAAACCCTGGAACTAGAGGAAATTGTGGCTCAGAAGTTTAAGCTGCTGGCCTAAAGTCACAGAGCCAGTGAGGGGTGGAATCAGGATTTAAATCTGAGACCTCTGTCCACCCCAGTCCATTGCCTCCTGTGCTTGGCAGTGCAATAAATCTCCTTGCTTAAGGGCATGGCTCGGGCGCCTGGGTGGCTCAGATGTTTAAGCATCTGCCTTCAGCTCAGGTCATGATCCCAGGGTCCTGGGATCGAGTCCCCCATCAGGCTCCCTGCTCCTTGGGAGCCTGCTTCTCCCTCTGCCTCTCTCTCTCTCTCTCTCTCTCTCTCTGTCTCTCATGAATAAATAAATTAAATATTTTAAAAAAGCATTAAAAAAAGGCATGGCTCAACGAAGTCTTGCAAAAATCTTCAAGGGGGAACAGCTATGCCAGTTTATCCTTGGTCCCCACAGAAAGGCAGGAGAGATGTGTACACCCAGTGGCTCCCAACGGGGTCAGGAGAGGTGGGCACCTGATATAGGAAAGGCCCAGGAAGGTTGGGCCATACATCCCGGTCAAACCCAACTAGGGCCATTGTTCTAAAGATTCTTCTCCATCATACAAGCTTTCCTACTACTAAGAACTTTATTTCTATTAGACTTGCCCATACAACATCTAGAGAGCCTGAATCTTAACGTTGTAACTACTCATTTGGGAGTTATGTTTATTGAGCACATAATGCATGCCAAGACCAACACTACATGCTTCCCAAGATCATTATCTTACATGGTCTTCACAACAGTCCTTTGGAGTAGATATTATTGTCCCCCATTCATAGGTATTATTATCCCCCACTCATAAAGCTCAGAGTTTCAGCCATTGGCCAAGATACAAACATGAGGTTGTCTGGTATTGAAGTCAAGCTTTGCCACTAAAGGAAATCGAAATTACCTTTGCAAACATACTTCCAAAGCAGAGGTCAAAACTGTGAGAACAGATCACGGTTCTGTCATTTACTCACTGTGAGATTTGGGGCAAGTCATTCAGCCTCTCTGAAACCACAGTTCCAAATATGTAAAATGGGGATGGTGATACGTGCTCACCACTCCAATCTGGTGAATGAGAGACCCATGCTCTATCACTTAGAGTTCTTTGGTGGCAAGAAACAGAAACTGTTTGGCCCCTGTTGTTTGGCTAGCAAAGGCAAAAAGTAAATTCACCAGAGGGATATTTAGAAGCCTCCAGAATTTATGGGAAAGCTGCAAAATCAGGCATGAACAAAGATCAGGAACAAGGCAGGACCTAACACAGCACACGCATCAGGGGCCACTGCCTTTGGACCATCTTTCCATCTGTGAGTCATGCTCACAATTCAAAGTCCCAGGAGAGAGAATCTGATTGGCTGGCCCTGAGTGACCTGTCCACCCTGGGCTGCACTAGAATAAGAAGTTCTGGGAAGGGCCTCCTTGGCCTCTATAGTGGGAAGTCAGAACACTCTGACCATGCTCATGGAGGAAAGATAATTTCAAAAAAGAAATCAGGATACAGTGTGAGGAGGGGGAAGGTGAATGTTGAGGGGTGGGGAAGGGAGACAAATGTTGATTACAATATAAAAAGTCACACGAATGTAAAGTGGTGGTAATATGACCATTTTTCTTATCCTTTAGCCAGAAGCCCTGCTCTACACATTTCAAGTGAGCAGCATTTGCTTTCCTGAAGGGCCTTTTCATACTCTTTTGGTTTCTAGCATTATAGCAAAGAAACATATACTTCATTGCCAACCTAGGCTTTAAGTTTATCCTAAATCCAAAGTCTTCTTCCCAAAAGTATCAGGCACATACAGCAAAAAGATAAATAAGTAAGTGTATGCTGAGCATGAGTAAATCCATGGGCTTCATGACTTGTGTATGAAAATACTGATGATAAAAACATGATCAGACAATCATGCCTTTTTAAGGCAAAAATCGTCGATTATGCAGCTAGGATAAATGTGAGGCATGGCCATTCCGTTGGGAAAGAAGTGTTCTTGTTTAGGTTCAAAATAGAATGAATCATGGCCTGAAGTTCTAAGAACATAAATTTAACCATCATCATTTACAAAATATGACTACTGAAGCCAAGGCCAGTATGCAAAAAAAAAACAAAAAAAAAAAACAAACAAAAAAAACCACATAGGTGGTTCCTCAAGAGGAAAGATTTCAAATATTAATGTAAATAATAATGTCTTAAAATTTAAAGAGATGTAACTAAGAAAGCAAGAGTTATGTACATTATACTTGGCTTTCTTTTTTTTTTTTTTCTTAAATGCCATTCCAGGAAAAATGTCTTCTCTTGAGCACAGATATAAAGGGTAAGAAATATTAGCAGATTTTATTTGTTTAGTTTTTCTACCATCAAACAAGAAAAAAGTAGAGGACTAATTAAAATTGTTTCATGCCTCTTTCTAATTCTATGTGGAAAATGTGTCCCAAAGAAAAGTTTAAAAAGAAGCAGATAATGTAATTAATACAGAAGGCCTCCTACTTCCATGAATTTGCTGGAGGAAGAGGGGGAGGAGGGAGAAAAAGAAGAAAAAAACGTGAAAACAAAGGAAAAAGAACCCAAATTTGTAGCACTAACATAACACGTTTATAGCTCAAAAATTCTAATTTGGTTATGTTGTCAATGGTAAAACCATACTGTAGTAAGTCACCTCCGAAAAAATGTTCCCACGTTCATTTGACAATGTTGGAAGAATCCATTTAGACACCAGTTGAATCGCAAAACATTCAGCATTGCATGAGGCAAGCCTATTAAGATCGCCTTTCCATTTCAGATCACATGATATTTTCTATCTACGCAAGTGTACCCAACACGTGCCTAATTTCACCTAGAAAGTAATACGTAACAAAGCTTTTAAGAAATACACTTTTTTTTTCAATTTATTTGACAGAGAGAGAGAGAGCGAGAGCACAAGCAGGGGGAACAGCAGAGGGAGAGGGAGAAGCAGACTCCCCGCTGAGCAGGGAGCCCGACCGGGGACTCAATGCGGGACTCCAGAATCATGACCTGAGCCGGAGGCAGATGCTTAACAGACTGAGCCACCCAGGCGCCCCAGAAATACACAATTATAATAATTCCGTGTTCTTCTCTCATTATCTATGGATTATCTCTTGTTCTAATATAATGGTTATTTCGATGACACAAATAACACAAAAACTCACTATTTCCCCCCAACCTGACCCATCATTCAAATTCCAAAGTAAAGGAAAAGTCCTCTAAATGAATTTTAGAACCTTCTCCCCCTTCTGTTATTTGAGAGATGAAGCATTAGGCACTTAACAAGAGAAAAATACATTCTATCTCTTCCCCATATATTTGCAAGGATTCTGTCTGTGGAGAAAGCCATACAGTACTGTTTTTTAAGTCTAGACCCACACACATCACCCAGTGTGAAAACCATCGTGCTTCATCTGTGAGGCTTTGATGAGGAACTAGCATAAGATTTGTAGAGTCAAATCTCTGCAAAGAGTATCACTCTGGGTAAGATTTGGTGTGTATGAGTTAATAAATTTTTTGTCAGGTTGGCCCTTAGGATTACTCTCCTGTCTGAATTTTGGTTTTGTTTTCTCTCTGTCCCTCCCTCATGGAGTTGAACCTGAAATAGCATCACTCTTGAGCTCGTTAGTTTGATAAACTGGCCTAAGTGTGCGGGGACTGCGAGTAGCTCTAGCACAGAAGCAGTTATGGGTCCTGGGGGATTCTGAAACACACCAGGAAGTGTTTAGGTACTGAATCACAGCCAGGTATTCTGAATCTTTAAATTTTTTTTTCTATGAGGATGTCAGCATTAAAATATAAAACATGCTTTTCCCACTTGGTTCCTATTACTTGTAAAGCATTCAAGAGCTCCTAGGCTAGAATTACCTGCTTCCCAGGCAAAAAAAAAAAAAACTCCACAAGGCACATTAACAGTTCCTTTGCTGGCCTTCTTTTACATTTTTGAGCCAACAATACCATAAAAATGACGAAATAGCAAACCTGAGCACCAGGCTTCTAAATCCATCATAGTTTTTATCATATTTTTCCATGCAGTGTTCTCATCTTTGGTGGTTCAGATAATGCATGTTGAAAAAAATTTCACAAGATAACTAGTTTGTTTTCAGATATAACACATCCATCATCCAAATAACCAGGCAATTATGACATTGTAAACCTTTGGAATAAATGATTTGTTTTAAAGGTGGTTTAGGTTACAGTGAAAAATTAAAGTTCACAGTGAAGGCAAGAAAAAAAAAACACAATTAATGTTTGTAAATAAGAATTTAAAACTGAAATCTGGCTTCTTTTGTTTGGTTAATTTTCATTTTTAATTAAGCACATTTATTATTGATGCTGGAATACCTCACACAACCCCTGGGGGAAGAAGAGAGATTACAGCTGTATTGTCTCAAATCTTAACTTTATCTGTCTTTGTTTACCGACTGCATTCGAATTTTTAAAAGAATCACCCCAACAAGTGAACATTGAGATATTTATCCACATACAAATAAGGGAAAACACAGGTACAAAGATGTCGAATATACCAAATTATAGTATTAACAAATTGGAGGCAATTGTCCATCAACAGGGAATAGCTAATCAATTTTTATTAGAGTCAGGTAAGCAGGATGCTTTGCAGACATTTTGAAAAATTTACCAGCAGATCCACATATATCTGTGTGGACACATCCATGACATGGTGGTAAACACAGAAAGCATTCTGCATTCAGTAAGAATCCTAAGATGTCATCTAGAAATAAGTACTCATAGATACATTTGAACATTGTTTGCATTTTTACAACAAGAATATATGAGTCACTGTATTATTATTTTTTTTAAAGATTTTATTTATTTGAGAGAGAGAGAAAGAGCACAACCTGGGGGAGTGGCAGGCAGAGGGAGAAGAAGACTCCCCGCTGAGCAGGGAGCCCAACGCGGGACTCTGATCACAGGACCCTGGGATCATGACCTGAGCCGAAGGCATATGCTTTTTTTTTTTTATTGTTATGTTAAACACCATACATTACATCATTAGTTTCTGATGTAGTGTTCCAAGATTCATTGTTTGTGCATAACACCCAGTGCCCCACGCAGAATGTGCCCTCTTTAATACCCATCACCAGGCTAACCCATCCCCCCACCCTCCTCCCTTCTAGAACCCCCAGTTTGTTTTTCAGAGTCCATCATCTCTCATGGTTCGTCTCCCCCTCTGACTTACTCCCCTTCATTCTTCCCCTCCTGCTATCTTCTTCTTCTTTTTTTTGCTTAACATATGTTGCATTATTTGTTTCAGAAGTACAGATCTGTGATTCAACAGTCTTGCACAATTCACAGCGCTCACCATAGCACATACCCTCCCCAATGTCTATCACCTAGCCACCCCATCCCTCCCACCCCCACCTCTCCAGCAACCCTCAGTTTGTTTCCTGAGGTTAAGAATTCCTCATATCAGTGAGGTCATATGATACATGTCTTTCTCTGATTGACTTATTTCACTCAGCATAACACCCTCCAGTTCCATCCACGTCATTGCAAATGGCAAAATCTCATTCCTTTTGTTGGCTGCATAATATTCCATTGTGTATATATACCACCTCTTCTTTATCCATTCATTTGTCAATGGACATCTTGGCTCTTTCCACAGTTTGGCTATTGTGGACATTGCTGCTATAAACATTGGGGTGCACGTACCCCTTCGGATCCCTGCATTTGTATCTTTGTGGTAAATACCCAGTAGTGCAATTGCTGGATTGTATGGTAGCTCTATTTTCAACTGTTTGAGGAACCTCCATACTGTTTTCCAGAGTGGTTGCACCAGCTTGCATTCCCACCAGCAGTGTAGGAGGGTTCCCCTTTCTCCACATCCCCGCCAACATCTGTCCTTTCCTGACTTGTTAATCTTAGCCATTCTGACTGGTGTGAGGTGGTATCTCATTGAGGTTTTGATTTGGATGTCCCTAATGCCGAGCGATGTTGAGCACTTTTTCATGTGTCTGTTGGCCATTTGGACGTCTTCTTTGGAAAAATGTCTGTTCATGTCTTCTGCCCATTTCTTGATTGGATTATTTGTTCTTTGGGTGTTGAGTTTAAGAAGTTCTTTATAGATTTTGGATACTAGCCCTTTATCTGATATATCATTTGCAAATATCTTCTCCCATTCTGTCGGTTGTCTTTTGGTTTTGTGGACTGTTTCTTTTGCTGTGCAAAAGCTTTTTATCTTGATAAAATCCCAATAGTTCATTTTTGCCCTTGCTTCCCTTGCCTTTGGCGATGTTTCTAGGAAGAAGTTGCCGCGGCTGAGGTCGAAGAGGTTGCTACCTGTGTTCTCCTTTAGGATGT
>NW_027397115.1:6860068-7014139 GCF_003265705.2 Callorhinus ursinus
CCCCGGTCTCCGGCCGCACTCCGTGCTCACCCGGCCTGTGACCGAGCATTTCTATCTCTGGCACCCGACCCCGTGTGGAGTCTCCAAACCCAGCAGATCCCTGCGGTGCGTTCCCGCGCCGCTCCTCCCGGGGGAGGAAGGGAGTCTCCCCAGATCTGCCGCTTGTTGGGTCCCTGCTGGAGGCACAGTGGCCCGACTGGGCCGCGGATCACAGTTTATGGCCACCCCGAGCTGAGAGCCCGCGCCTCGGCTCCGTCTCTGCAGCCGGCTTCCCCGCTCCAATACCCGGGAGCTCTGGCGCACTCAGGCACCCCCGGTCTCTCTGTGACCCCAAGGGTCCTGAGACCACACTGTCCCGCGAGGGTTCCACCCCCCCCCTTAGCCACTGGAGCGACGTCCTTCAGCGGAGCCGACTTCTAAAAGGTCCGATTTTGTGCTCCGCGGCTCTAGCACTTGCCAGAAGCGGCCGACGGAGGCCCCTCCCCCGCTGTCTATCCTCCCGAATATCGCCTCAGATTCACATCTCCGCACGTCCTACCTTCCAGCAAGTGGTCGCTTCCCTGTTCAGAGAGTTGTTGCTATTCTTCTCTTCGATCTCCTGTTGAGTTCGTAGGTGTTCAGAATGGTTTGATCCCTCTTCAGCTGTATTCCTGAGACCAGACAAAACCCAGGTCTCCTACTCCTCCGCCATCTTGCTCCGCCCCCGCAAGGCAGATGCTTAACCGACTGAGCCACCCAGGTGCCCCTGTCACTGTATTATTTTTAAATGATTATTTGAATGGTCCAGAAGAATACCAAACAATCTGTTAATGGTTATTGTGGTGAGCAGGATATGAGGGAAAGAACATTCACTCTTACCTGTGTCTACTTAAAGAAAAGACACTATCACTTTATTTTCTTAACATTTTATTTCTATTTTTTATTATTATTATTTTTTAAAGATTTTATTTATTTATTTGAGACACAGTGAGAGAGGGAACACAAGCAGGGGGAGTGGGAGAGGGAGAAGCAGGCTTCCCACGGAGCAGGGAGCCCGATGCGGGGCTCAATCCCAGGACCCTGAAATCATGACCTGAGCCAAAGGCAGCCGCTTAACGACTGAGCCACCCAGGTGCCCCTAGTATTATTTTTTTAATTTTATTTTATTATGTTATGTTAATCACGATACATTACATCATTAGTTTTTGATGTAGTGTTCCATAATTCATTGTTTGCGTATAACACCCAGTGCTCCATTCAATACGTGCCCTTCTTAATACCCATCACCGGACTAACCCATCCCCCTACCCCCCTCCCCTCTAAAACCCTCAGTTTGTTTCTCAGAGTCCATAGGCTGTCATGGTTCATCTCCCCCTCTGATTTCCCCACCTTCATTTTTCCCTTCCTACTATCTTCTTTTTTTTCTTTTAACATAACGTATTATTTGTTTCAGCGGTACAGGTCTGTGATTCATCAGTCTTGCACAATTCACAGCGCTCATCATAGCACATACCCTACCCAATGTCTATCACCCAGCCACCCCATGCCTCCCACCCCCCACCACTCCAGCAACCCTCAGTTTGTTTCCTGAGATTAAGAATTCCTTCTATCAGTGAGGTCACATGATACTTGTCTGTCTCTGACTTATTTTGCTTAGCATAAAACCCTCTAGTTCCATCCACGTCATTGTAAATGGCAAGATTTCGGAGGGTTTGATGGCTGCATAGTATTCCAGTGTGTGTGTGTGTGTGTGTGTGTGTGTATCACATCTTCTTTATCCATTCATCTGTTGATAGATATCTTGGCTCTTTCCACAGTTTCGCTATTGTGGACATTGCTGCTATAAACATTGGGGTGCACATACCCCTTCAGATCACTACCTTTGTATCTTTGGGGTAAATACTCAGTAGTGCAATTGCTGGGTCATAGGGTAGCTCTATTTTCAACTTTTTGAGGAACCTCCATACTGTTTTCCAGAGGGGTTGCACCAGCTTGCATTCCCACCAACAGTGTAGGAGGGTTCCCCTTTCCCCACATCCCCGCCAACATCTGTTGTTTCCTGACTTGTTAATTTTAGCCATTCTGACTGGTGTGAGGTGGTATCTCATTGAGGTTTTGATTTGGATTTCCCTGGTGCCGAGTGATGTTGAACACTTTTTCATGAAGACACTATCACTTTATTTTTTTTAAAGATTTTATTTATTTATTTGACAGAGAGAGAATGAGAGACAGAGCATAAGAGGGAAGATGGTCAGAGGGAGAAGCAGACTCCCCGCTGAGCAGGGAGCCCGATATGGGACTGGATCCCGTGACTCCAGGATCATGACCTGAGCCGAAGGCAGTCGCTTAACCAACTGAGCCACCCAGGCGCCCAAGACACTATCACTTTAAACAGTACTCACTTTATGCACTGGTTCAGCAATGAATGAAAAAAATGTCATCTACTTGAGGTATAAAGGGATAATTCTAACACAGGTGTGCATATCAGGGCCTAGGAAAGGAAAAAGACAGATTATCTAGTGAAAGAAATGTAAAATAATAATAATAATATCTAACTTGGCAAAAGGGTATTGAAAATATTTCAGCTGATGACAGGAACAGAATTTGGCACAGCCCTTTCCAGGGGCACATCTGTATTGTCTATCATGAGCTTTACAAACATCTGTGTTCTGTAGTCCAGTATTTCCACTTCTGAGAACTTAGCCTAAGAAAAAGATGATGCTCACAGCACTACTTTAAAAAACAAAAAGTGGGAAACAACCTAAACATCTAGGCAGAGAGGATTAGGTAATTAAATTATTTTTAAACCCTTATTGATTATTTACTTACAATATGCTAGGCATTGTTCCAAGGGCTTAATGGACATTGGTTCATGCACTCCTCTTTACAACCCGTGAGGTATGTACTATAACTTTCTACCATTATGGGTAAGGAGACAGAGACATGAGTCATTCCAATAACTTGTCCTAGATCCACAGCTAGTGAGAAGTAGAGCAGGGAGGCATCTGGGTGGCTCAGTCTTTAAGCGTCTGCCTTCGGCTCAGGTCTTGATCCCAGGGTCCTGGGATCGAGTCCCACTTCGGGCTCCCTGCTCAGCGGGGAGCCTGCTTCTCCCTCTCCCACTCCCTTTGCTTGTGTTCCCTCTCTCTCTGTCTCTCTCTCTGTCAAATAAATAAATAAAATCTTAAAAAAAAAAAAAAAAGCCCACAGGACACCCGGGTGGCTCAGTCGGTTAAGTGTCTGCCTTCAGCTCAGGTCACGATCTCAGGGTCCTGGGGTCGAGTCCCATGTCGGGTTCCCTGCTCAACATGGAGTCTGCTTCTCCCTCTGCCTGCCGTTTTCCCTTTCTGACAAATAAGTAAATAAAATCATTTTTTAAAAAAATTAAAAAAGAAAGACAAAGCCCATAATCTTTTTTTTATTATGTTATGTTAATCACGATACATTACATCATTAGTTTTTGATGTAGTGTTCCATGATTCATTATTTGCCTATAACACCCAATGCTCCATTCAGTACGTGCCCTCTTTAATACCCATCACCGGGCTAACTCATTCCCCCACCCCTCTCCCTTCTAGAACCCTCAGTTTGTTTCTCAGAGTCCATAGTCTCTAATGGTTCGTCTCCCCCTCCGATTTCCCCCCCTTCATTTTCCCCTTCCTGCTACCTTCTTCTTTTTTTTTTTAACATATAATGTATTATTTGTTTCAGAGGTACAGATCTGTGATTCAACAGTCTTACACAATTCACAGCGCTCACCATAGCACATACCCTCCCCAATGTCTATCACCCAGCCACCCCATCCCTCCCACCCCCCACCACTCCAGCAACCCTCAGTTTGTTTTCCTGAGATTAAGAATTCCTTATATCAGTGAGGTCATATGATGCCTGTCTTTCTTTGATTGACTTATTTCGCTCAGCATAACACCCTCCAGTTCCATCCACGTCGTTGCAAATGGCAAGACCTCATTCCTTTTGTTGGCTGCATAATATTCCATTGTATATATATACCACATCTTCTTTATCCATTCATCTGTCGATGGACATCTTGGTTCTTTCCATAGTTTGGCTATTGTGGACATTGACAAAGCCCATAATCTTAACCAACACCTTAATCTGTATGAATTTGATGGAATATAAGATAACCATTAAAGATCATGAAATATTACTGACATGGAAAAATATTCATGATTTCTTGTTGCATAAGAATATATAATGCAACATAGTCTATATATTATAATGATACTTTGGTAGTACACATTCATATAAAAACATAGAATTTTCTAAAATTAACATATATTCCTTTTGTAATCAGAATTAGACATAATAGAACTTATTTTTAATCCTTCTATGAATGGTTAATGACATAATATAGTAAGCAAGAGTGAAAGGTGCCAGCTGCATATATTATAAAATAATGATCTCAAATTTTGGAGTCCTAAATCACCATGCCAATGGGCCTTTCCTTTTTTTTTTTTTTAAGATTTTTTATTTATTTACTTGACAGAGAGAGAGACAGTGAGAGAGAGAACACAAGCAGGGGGAGTGGGAGAAGAAGATGCAAAGACACACACAAGCAAAAGACAAGACAGATATATAAAAATATTATCGATAATCCTCTGAATGTGGGATTTAAGAGTAACTTTAATCTTTTTCATTATACCTGAAAAAACGTTTTCCAAATTTTTACAATATAAATATGAAACTTTTAATATAAGAAAAAAGTTATTATTAATACTTACATTTATACTTAATATATATGTAAAGCAATACAACAAAGTTTTCTCTACTATATATAAATATATATGTATTTGTATTGTATTTGTAAAGTTGTCGGTTTTATTGGAAAAATACAAACACAGACAGTATGACGCCCCATATACTCATTACCCAGATTCAGTAATTATCAAGGATTTTCGGGAGGCAAGTACTTCAGTTTCTCAGGAAAGAGTTCAGAGGCAGGGCAGGGGGTTAAGTTGAGGCAAGTGAGGCCCTGTTCTCAGGTACAAAATTTAAGGTGGCACCAAAAAGCTCCATCATCAAGATAAATAATATTTTAACACAACATCTTTTAAATCAAAGTCAATGCAAAAAATCGTGATGAACACCTATCAAAAATTTAAGGAAGGACAGGACCCTTCCCCCTGCCCCTTGCAGGACTCACCCTAGTCCCAAGCCCACCTTCTAAAAGGGGAAATGTGGGCAGAAGAAGAGAAGGGAAAGGGGAAAGAGAGAGGGAGAGCTCGTTGCTCAGAGGCAAGTCCTAGCCTAGGAGAGAGAGGAGCTGTTTGCCCAAAACACACCCAGAGGATTGGAGGTGAGCTGGCCCCACAGGAGAGAGGCAGGCTGCCAGCTACCCAGGGATTAGTGAGGGGCCCCAGGAACAGGCTGGTGTCTCTAGGCTTCTGCCAACAGCCACATCTAACTGCTCTAATTATCTCTCATGTTTCCCAGGCCTTTAGGAAAATCATGCAGAATGCTGAACCCTATCATTTCTGGTAAGAAATTTTGCAATATGACCATATTACAGTAGAGAGGCATTTGGGAGCTAAACCTCAACCTGCCAGAGCCCCCTTTTATGTCCACAAACCCCACAGTATCCACAATGCTTTTCACCAAATCCATTTACCGAGTACTGTGAAAATACATACATGAAACAGTATTTGTGTAAAAGGTATAAACTAAGGATAATTACAAAAATAAAAAATAGAGATTCAGTTCATCTCTCTACACCATCTGAGATGAAGACAGAGAACACTACCAAAAATGCGACTCCTAAATTGGGAAGGATTCTCCACGGATGTATATTTAAGACAATATGTGAAGAACCAAACGAAGCATACATGCTTTCTATTTTTAGCGGCATAGATATTCTGGCAAACAAACAAAACTAGAAGATGGTATGATCCTTATCCTGACAAGGAAAAACTGTCCCCTCCCAAAGAAAATCCACAAAGTTTTCATGAACAGAAAGTTCTGGTGATATGGCCATTAACACCTCCTAGCCCCTGGTTTGAAAAGTAAAAGTGTGGAATTTCCCTAAAACTCACTGACCACCAAGTAACAGATTCTGACAAAAAGGAAACTCCCAAATAATACAGTCCAGAAGAAAAAATAAACATCACTTCTGAGATTGAACCACAGCTCTAATATACTTAACATTTTCTGCACACTTCCCCCAAATTAGTAATTATATATATCTGAAAGGAAGCAGACAAATTACTATTTTAACATAATTAATTTGACAGTTATTCATTGTTGTAAAATTATTATTGTCACATAGTCATACTTTAACGTGCCCATGTCAATAAGGCAAGCCAAAGATGAGGATTTTAAATAGTTTCAAGAAGGAAGACAATTAATTTTTATGATTGTTGCATAAACATTGCATTAAGTGTCAAAGGAACACATTGGAGAAATTCAAATGGCTTCATAAAATCAAAGAGAAGGAAAGTCATAATCACACATATCAGAGAATGAGTGACTATTCTTTTGAAAGAATTCCTTTGCCGAAGATTAACAAACATTGATTGTTGCCAGAATGTTCCAAAATGTGCACCATAGGTGGGACAGGAGATAAATATGATTCTATGTTAATAGTTTTGTGTTTATTTTAATGTCTTAGAAATAAATATTACTCATGTTCCAAGCCTGAGATGCCACAATAGTATTGCTTACAATGAACTTTTGTTTTGAAAGAAGCTTATACAGAAGGGTCTGGGGGCTCTGTCAGTTGAGCATCAGACTCGATTTTGGCTCAGGTCTTGATCTCAGGGTCATGAGTTCAAGCCCTGCGTTGGGCTCCATACTGGGTGTGGAGCCTACTAAATAAATAAATAAATACATAAATACATACATACATAAGTAAATAAGTAAATAAAGTTTACATAAATGAGAATATAACTAACTCCTGAGACAAGTATTACACAGATTAGAGCAGACATCAGTATACGACCATACCCTTGTGGGTCTCTTTCCCGTTTACCTGCACACAGAGTCCCAGGATGCTTCTACTCCCTCCAGCCAAGCACTTGGGTTCTTTGTCCACCTCAAGCTTCTGATGCCAGTTTTGCCTGGGATCAGGTAGAGCTGGAAAGGCTATAACCGATGTCCTTAACTCATGAGTGCAAGGGTATAAACCAGTTCTGTCCAATCGAAATGGAATGCCATCCATCTGTGTCATTTGAAGTTTTCTAGTAGCTACATTTCTACAAAAGCAAAAATAAACAGATGAAATAGTTTGATTATACATTTCATTTAACACGTTACAGTCAAAATATACCATTTTGACATGTAATCAATATTAAAAATTACTAATGAGTTTTTTCACATTCTTTTTTTTTTTTTGGTACTGAGTTTTCAAAACCTGGTGTGTTATTTCACACTTACAGAATATTTCAGTTTGGACTAAACACATTTCAAGGTCTCAGTGGCCACACATGGCTAGGGGCTGCCATCTTAAACACAGCAGTTCTAGACGGCTGTTATGGACTGAATGTTCATGTCTCCCCCCTCCACCACCACCACCAAAACTGATATGTTGAAATCCTAATCCCCAGTATGATAGTGTTTGGAGGTGGGGTCTTCGGGAGGTCATTAGGTTATGAGGGGGGGTTCTCAAGAATGGGATTACTGCCCTCACAGGAAGAGACACAAGAAAAAAATTCTCACTCTCTCTCTCTTTCTGGCTCACTTTCTCTCTTTCTCTGGATGTCTCTAGTTACTGGGGCATTTTCTCTGTCTTTCTCTTTGCGCCATGTGAAAATACAGCAAGAGGCAGCTGTTTGCACACCAGGAAGAGGGCTCTCCCCTGACTGACAGGCTAGGTCACAGAAATCACCCGACAGACTGCTGAGAGTCCCATCGCTGGAAGGAAGGAGTTCCATCTTTGGTCTCCACCAGGACAGGAAGGAAATGGTCATCTGATCCGTCTCTCGGCTTGAGAGGAAAGGGTATCTTCGTTGATGATCATACCAAGACTTCCCGCAACATGGGAGATCCAATTTCTCCAAAAGAAAAATGAATGTTGATACCACTAAAATGAGAATATATTCTGGGCAGCAAGAAAATCATAAATATTCTCCACCAATATATGCCTTCTTCTCCAATATATTGATAAAACTTTCCCAAAAGTGCACACACACACACAGAATTATAAAAATCCCTTTTTAAAAGGATCCCTAAAGGGGCGCCTCGGTGGCTCAGTTGGTTAAGCAACTGCCTTCGGCTCAGGTCATGATCTCAGGGTCCTAGGATCGAGGCTCGCATTGGGCTCCCTGCTCTGCTTCTCCCCCTGACCTTCTCCTCTCTCATATGCTCGCACTCTCTCGCTCTCATTCTCTCTCTCTCTCTCAAATAAATAAATAAAATCTTTAAAAAATAAAATAAAACAAAATAAAAGATCCCTAAGGGAGCGCCTGGGTGGCTCAGTCAGTTGAGCGTCCGACCCTTGATTTCAGCTCTGGCCATGATCTCAGGGGCATGAGATCCAGCCCTGTATTGAGCTGGGAATGGGGCTCCATGCTCAGAGCAGAGTCTCCTTGAGATTCTCTCTCCCTCTCCCTCTCCCTCTCCCCCTCCCCCCCCAACTTGTGCACACTCTCTCTCTCTAAAATAAATGAATAAATCTTTAAAAATAAGTAAATAAAATAATTAAAGGATCCCTAAGGTTCCTTTAAGCTTTACCATTATGTAGTTGTCCTCATGTTTATGTCCTTAGTTACTGGGGCAGTTTTCATGCGCTCTTTAAGGGTACTAGTTGGTGGATTTTGCTTTGTTTTGCCTTGTTTCTGTCAGGCCTCCATTTTCCATTCCGTTTCAGCTCAGAACACAATGTTAGATACTATGGGAAGATGGAAAATAAATAGTAGGTAAGTCTTCACTGGCATAAAATCTAGGCTTTTCCAAAATTTTTTTCACCAAGAAGTTCAAAATTATTTTTTTGCACTTACATCTCTTTTATCTCGTATTTCACCAGAAACACTTCTAGTGGGATTGGCTAGAGGAGCAAGGATCTGGGTGCCCATCTGTAATGGGAGCTCAGGCATCACTGGAAATGTGAGGAGAGGAGAAGCTCCTCCGGCACCATGCTGTCTCCTGGAAGGGATGCTGTGGTTAGTGAGCAAGAGGGAAGCAGGGAGCTGTGGTTTGCTGAATGGTCTCACAGTGCTTACCTTTCCTCTCCTCCGCTGATCACCTCCCACCAAAGAGACTGGGACCAAATAGTTCCCCCACCTGCCCTCCAGCTGGGAGGGGCCAGGGGACCCCCATGCAGTAAGATATGAGGAGGAGTCAGCTGAGAAATTTCTAAGAAAGGGCATCCATCTCCCACGTAAGAGCAGAGAGCCCCATTAGGACCTTTCTCTCCTTCCCTTTAGTCACCTCTCTGCTTCTCATCTGTGGACACAATCTTACCAGCAAGTGAAGGGGGAACGCAGGCCATTTGGAGAAGAATGCTATGTCAAACCTACAGACAATAGCCATGCGCTGAGCGAGCTGGGCCAGAAGGATGGGTCCAGCCTGGTCTCTGGGGACACAGGAAGCAGCAGATGCCTGGAATAGGCTCCCTGCACCCAGCTTCTTTGTAATCAGCCACAGCTACCTTCTCACTCCGTCCACCATGACTCACATAGCCCCTGCGATCCAAGGGAACACACAGCTTTGAATCCTTTCAGAGGGACCAACTGCTCTCCTCAGTATTCCTCCCCTCCAGCCCCGAGCCTCCCTGGACATAAATCCTGAGCAAACGTCTACACACAGTCCGTCTGAAGGGACTTTACAGTATAATTGTTACCCAGAAGCTCCTCTTAAATGTACATGAAGGGCAGAAACAAGCACGTTTCAATTCATGGTGTTTTCTGTTTCCTAAGGCGAACTTAGTCTGGTTCCCGTAACACTCATGTGCAGAGGCTGGTGAAAATATCTGTTCTGGGCTCCCACCCTCATATATTCAGAGTCAATATTCTCTGCCCAGAAATCTGCACTTGTACCAAGCTGTGCCCCCTGAGATGGTATGAGGCTGGCGGTCTGCCGCTGCGCAGAGGTGGGTGTTGTTCTAAGCATTCAAGCGTGGCTCAGGGAGGGAAACACAGAAAACCCAAGTCCACCAACTGCCCAGAGAAGAGAAACACACGAGGAGCGAGGGCAGAACTTGAGGGTGCTGTTTGGGAAAGAAACACTCCACCAAGGGTAGTCAGCAACTAGAAGTGGTTTATTGGTCAAAAGCATGAACAAGGTTCATTCTAATCAGTGCTTCTGGCTACACCCCTATAATTTCAATGACAGAAGATTCCTAAGCTATAAACCAGTGGCTCTTAACCACAATCACAGGGGTGATTTGGTCCCCAGGGGACATTTGACGGTATCTGCAGATACTTTTCTTTGTCACAAGTGGGCAGGTCCTATTGGCATCTAGTGGGTGGAGGCCAGGGATTCTGTTAAATATCCTACGATACACAGGGCAGCCCCCATGACAAAGAATTCTCCAGATGTCAATAGTGCCGTGATTGATAAGCTATATTTATTTCCTGTGGCTACTGTAACAAAGCCCTACCAACTGGGTGGCTTAAAACAATAGAAATGTATCTCTCACGGCTCTGGAGGCCAGAAGTCCAAAATCAAGAAGGCAGCTGGGCCATGTTCTCTCTGAAGGCTATAGGGGAGAATCTGTCCCATGTCTTTTTCTTGGGGGCTGGTGCTGCTGGCAATCCTTGGAATGCCTTGGCTTATAGCTGCATCTCTCCAGTCTCTGATGCTGTCCTCACACAACATTCTCCTGTGTGTCTGTCTGTCTGTCCATGTCTCTTCCCTTCTGCTGAGGACGCCAGTCCTATTGGATTAAGGGCCCACACTTCTCCAGCAGGATCTCACCCTTACTTACATCCCCAAGGACCCTGTTTCCAAATAAGGTGAGGGGTAGTCTTCAACACATTTTGGGGGGGGAATTCAATTCAACCCACAAGAGAAGCCAGGGCCTAAACTAAATTATTCATGTGTCTTTTAAGCAGTTCCCAGGTAGGAGGCCACTAAGAAAAAAAAAACAAGGAATAAATATGTGGAACTTATGTAAAAAATGAGCTGCTATGAGACCTGCCTGAATCTTCTTAGTCAATTCTGTTCATTTTTTTTTCTTCTTCTTCATTCTAGGCCTGGTCAGCCAAGTGCACAGACCAAAGCCAACCTTTTTTCTTTTTCTTTTTAACTTGAGCCAAATATGCTAGGACACAGGACTAAAGAGTAATGACACTTTGAAGTGCTGAGTAAGTTTTTTTGGAAAAAAATATGTCACACACCTGCCAGCAAAAAAAAAAAAAAAATGAAGAGAACGGCAAAAGCTCTGGTAAAAATCAAAAAGGAAGTCAGCTGTGATGTTTCAACCATGGAGTCCTCTTTACGATGTGGTCAAGGAGATTAAAGTCACTGACCATCACAGCACACCTTCCTCTACCTTTGACACCTGGGCATGCTTTTTAACACCGACTTTCTTTCCTAGGATGATGGGAGGTCGGGCAGAAATTCATGCTGACCCAACATGATCTCTGTTTCTCACACTTTTAGTTCAATTTTTGCTACATGAATAGGAGTTTGGGGACTTGCATGCCTTTCAAAAACCATGTAAGTGATCCTGATACAATAAAAGCCAACTTTATTTTAGGCTGCAGGCTTCCTTTTGAGTTATTTGTTAAGTTAGTGAGTCATTCAGGCACTTCTGTACATCAACATGTTCGTCTCGGGCACTGGTTCTAAACGGCCCTGTGTGCCAAAGCTGAGTGTCCACTCACTCCTGAAATCAATCAGCAGAGGGAAGTGTCTCAGTGTCCTCTGCTCAACCCCATTGCCACAAACTTCGTGGCTTGAAACAATACAGATTCAATATCTTATAGTCCAGGTGCCCAGAAGTCCAAACTCAGCCTTGCTGGGCTAAATTCAAGGTGTTAGCAGGGCTGGTTTCCTTTGGGAGGTGTTAGAACCCATTCAAAGGAGAATCCAAAGAACAGACATATTCCCAGATCAAGAATATTGGAATGTACGTGCAAAATGAGGTGTGGGGCAGTTTCCTACCACTATTGTAACAAATTACCACAAATGTCATGGCTTAAAACACTAAGTGGCTTATTATCTACCTAGAAAACTACCTAGAAAGCCTGAAAGATACAGTAGAGAAAACATCCCAGAAGATAAAGCAAAAAAACCAAGACATGAAATTAGAGAGAAATGATACATAATGATAGGACCAGGGCAGGAGCTCCATTTCCAAAAGCCAGGAGTTCTAGCAAGAGAACAGAGAAAACAGGGGAAAAAAAAAAAAAAAACTCGATGCAATGTCCCAGAACTCACAGCAGAGGACACTATTAGATGACAGGGCTCCTCTGGGTCCCTGTGCAATGGGCGGAAATCAGCCCCACCAGTAAACGTCATGAAATTCCAGGTTACTAAGGGACAAGGAAATGCAGCTAAAAGCTAAAAGCTAAAAGAAAAAACAAGTTTTCATCTAAAAACCCAACAGTCAGAATGGCATCAGACTTAGGACATCTGGGACTTGGGAAACACAGAAACAATGGAACAAAGCCTTCAAATTTCTCAGGGACAATTCCAGTTGATCCCCATTATGCCCAGATTCAGTATTTGGAATTTACCTACTGGCTCAAATTTCTTTTAACACGGAAATCAATCATGGAGATGTTTTCCTGGTTGTTCAGGGACATGTGCAGAGAGGGGCAAGAGGGACACCCAGCTGAGGTCAACCAAGGTGACGTTCTGCCTCCTCATGTCAGCTGAGCCAGAGTTCTCTTCAGTCTGCTTGGTGCCACATTTTACGCATTTTTTGTGGATTTTTTGTTTCAAAGTGTTTAAAACGGCCCCAAGCAGGGCACCTGGCTGGCTCAGTCAGTGGAGCATGTGACTCTTAATCTTGGGGTCGTGAGTTCGACCCCCATGTTGGGCGTAGAGATTACTTAATTAAAATAATAATAATGAAATGGTCCCAAGCATAATGATGAAGTGCTATCTAGAGCTCCTACATCCAGGAAGGCTGGATGTGCTTACAGAAAATGTTGGTGTGTTAGATCAGGTTTGTTCAGGCATAAGTAACAGTGCTATTGGCAGAGTTCAGTCCTAATGAATCAACAATATATATTAAATAAAGTATCTTTAAACAGAAACACATATAAGGTTATGCACTGATAGATTGATGAAAATGTCATGACCAGAGGCTCAAAGGGACCCACGTCTGTATTTCGCCTAGTAACACTGTTCCCTAATTCAGCATCATGGTAACTGTAGAACACAAAGGTAGCAAATAATAAGAAGCAACTATAATTTTAACATAGAATGAGGTATTTTTTAAGATTTATTTATTTCAGAGAGAGAGAGCAGGGGAGGAGCAGAGGGAGAGAAAGGCAAGCAGACTTCCACTAAGCGGGGAATCTGACTTGGGGCTCAATCCCAGGACTCTGAGATTATGACCTGAGCCGAAATCCAGAGGAGGATGCTTAACTGAGCTGCCCAGGCACCCCTAGAATAGTTTTTTTTATAGTACAACATAGTGAGTTTTTTTTTTCTTGCAGTGTATAGTTCTATGAATTTTAACACATGTATAGATTTGGATGACAACCAGCACAATCAGGAAACAGAACATTTCCAGCACCCGAAAATATCCCCTCATGTTGCCCCCATGTAGTCAAACCCTCCCCTCTCCTTTTAAACCCTGGTAAGCACTGATCTATTCTCCATCACTATCATTTTGTCTTTTAGAGAATGCCACATAAATGGGGTCACAATATGTAACATTTTGACACTGGTTTCTCTCACTCAACTCAATGTCTTTGGGATTCTTCTAAGTTTTTACATCTATCGGTAGTTTATTTCTTTTTATTGCTGAGTAATATTCTCCCTAGCCTGGAATTTTCAACACTAATCATCAATAAAGGAGAATGATATACGTGTTAAATCTTAAAATGTACCTCCCTTGTACTTCATCACAAGAATCTAGCACACCAAAAAAAGGGGAAAAACCAAGAAGGTGAAGATGGAAGAGATACAGAACAAGATGGTCTGGCATGAGGAAGAAGCATAAGAAATCCCAGGAGGATGAGGAAGACACCATCTCAGGACCATTGGTGCTCAGCTGCTCTTCTCCAGATTGAAGAATCTTCTTTAAAAGATGAAATCCATAGAATGGGCATGGGTTTGAATACCTTGAGAAGAGATTTACACAACGGGTAGGGACTAATTCAGAGGAGTTAATGCACCAAAAAGTAAGCAAACAGAAAAGGACATTTTTTTTAACTCTAATGAAAACAAAAAGTTGTGCAGAATAGGAAGTAATCAGAACATACTATGGCTCATCTGCAACTAGTATTTACACAATGTAAACATTGAATATTTGTCTAAAAATAATTACACTGTAATTCCTTTGGGGCCTGGGAAATAGTGGCGGGGAGATCACTCTTCTCCATAACGAGCCTTGGAGAATAACTTAACTCTTTAAACTGCATGCCTGTATCACATAGATAAAAATTAAAACTAAATTTTAAAATCTCACATGAAGAAATCTTTTTTTTTTTCTAAATCAGGGCCAAGAGAAAGAGAAAGTCAGCCCTTTCTGATAAAATCAGCTTTGAAGCTAGAGTCATAAATTCTCTTCTTTGTTTAAAGCCAATTCAAATTTGGATCTCTGTCGCTAGCAACCAAAAGAAAACTGACAACTACCAAAGCTGTGGACCCTCCACCCCAGAAAGCACCTTCAGTCTTCATTTAGGTCCTCCCTTGAACAGCGCTGATGGTGTTTGACGTGCTGAAGGTGGCCGAGAAGGTTGTCCACGAGCTGGAGATCCACTCCAGCAGCCTGCCTAGGCGCCATGGAGCTCCTGGAGGAGTTGGTGTTCCAGATGCCCAAGGAACATGTTGGCCAATTCCAAGTAGTGGTTCCGCTCTCTTTTTATAACTTGGTTACTGCTCTGCTTTCCCAGCTGTTCCTTTTTGGTGAATTTAGGCGAGCCGCAGGGGATTGCTCCAACCATGCCTGTGAGGTCTGCACGTGGAATCTTCCCCACTATTGTGAAACAGGATATTTCATCGATGTGTCTGATTGGACTGGAAGGCCATTTGCATTATCACAACATTTATCAATGAGAGGAAAGAAGATGTTTGCTATTAGAGCCTTAAAAAATATATATTAGCATTGGAAATTTCTGAAAGGTTGTTTTAAAAAACAGTCTTCTATTTTTATAAAACCTTGTGCTAACAATGCTTTTCATTGATAGTACCTATCAAATATGTGACAAGATCATCACTAAAAATATTGGAACAGGAATTGCATATACCCACGTGAATCATGAAGTCTGACACGCAAAAATCGTGTCTGTGGAACAAACTCAAGTTTCTTGTATAAAAATCGGACACTTGGGACGCCTGGTGGGCTCAGTCCATTGAGCATCTGCCTTTGCTCAGGTCATGATCCCAGGGTCCTGGGATCGAGTCACGCTTTGGGCTCCTTGCTCAGCAGAAAGCCTGCTTCTCCCTTTCCCTCTGCATCTCCCCTGCTCATGCCCTCTCTCTCTCTCAAATAAATAAATAAAACCTTTTTAAAAAATAAAAAATAAAAATCTGATACTTTACAACAAGAACTTCCGTAAAATTCTAATACTTGATTACTTCCAAAAATTTCCTGTTTTATTTTTTACATTTTAAGGAAATAACATAAAGAAATAAGATTCATTTTCAGGGGCACCTAGGTGGCTCAGTTGGTTAAACATTTGCCTTCGGCTCAGGTCATGATCCTGAAGTCCTAGGATCGAGCCCCACATCGGGCTTCCTGCTTAGCGGGAAACTTGCTTCTCCCTCTCCCTCTGCCCCTCCCCACCCCCGCTTGTGTGCATGCTTTCTCTCTCTTTATCTCAAATAAATAAATAAAATCTTTAAAAAAAAGAAATATGATTCATTTTCCCCCAGCTTCCATACCAATGCCTCAAAATTTCTACCAGTTTACCCCAGTGTGCTGGATAATTATTAGCGTTTCAATCATGTACTCTGATGCAAAAAATGTTGGGAAGAACTGGCTGAAATCAGAAGGACATTTATTATTATAGTAACAAAAAATCAGAAGGAAGGCAGCGTCAAAGCAGTTTCAATGGCTCAGTAACATCAGCAAGAACCCAGGCTCCTTTTGTTTTTGCTCTTAGCACCCCGGCTTCCACACCCAGGCTCGCCAGCTGAGGTCCACAAGGCGGCTACCGTAGCTCCGCAAACCAGGTCCACTCCTGAACATAACGGTGGGAAACAGAATTTCAAGTGGGAAAAAGAACAGAATGCACCTGGTACAGAAGCTTGGAGGAGCTGCAGTTAAGTCGGCACGGTAGAAGATATTGGCTGCGTCTGGGTCCCAGGACACCTTTGTGACCCCTGGGATTGGGGGCTGTGATTAACATTATGTGCAATAGGGAGAACCTTTGCCAAAAGGAAGACGTGGAAAGAAGTCATCCTGTTATCAGAAGTAAGAAGGGGATACCAGGCGGACTCCAAAACAAAACCACCAACGTCCACTAGAATTAGCTAAATAATAATAAGCTCAAGTAAAGCCTAGGTTCCTAGATCTCCTTGGTGATGTATCATCTGAGCCAAAGTACAGAACTTTCTGTGGCAGACAGCTGTCTGTCCATCAAAACTTGCTCCACCTCCAGCCTAGGGTTGTAGTTTACAAGGGGTTGCCCATCTGGGGACTACACTTCCCAGGCTGGCCTCCCAGTAGCCACTCGAGACCGTGTGACTAGGCTCTGCCAAGGGCACATTAGTCGGAAGTAGGTGTGTGTCTTTTAGGACATGAGTGGAACTTCTCCGGGTGCAGCTGTGGGGGATGACGGAGTCACAAGATGGAGGGCTTTCAGGCCCTTGATGGACACCTTCCATCTCAGACCTGAGAATAAGCAGTCAGGTTCTATGGCTTCGAAGCTTTGTATTTGGGGGATTATTGATTTCAGGAGCAAATGTGGCCCTAACTAAAATACTTTCCAGGACATTATAATGAAATCTGGATTATCAATACAATTGTGATATGACTACCTTTTGCATTGGCCCTGAATGCGGATGGGTAAAGAGCATTTAAAAGTAGTCCACATTTCAAGATTTTTTGCAACTCAGAAAGAGTATGATGTTATCTTTGGCGGGATCTGGGTGAAGGGCACATGAGAATTCTCTGTACTATTTTTGCAACTTCTTGTGGGTCAAACTATATCAAAATAAAAGGGTATCCAAAATAAAGGATATCCAAAAAAGGTTAAAAAAATATTTTTTTTCAAACTTTCGCCAACAGCTCTGGATTCCCACAAGAAGGGAAGGGTCTCAGTTTCCCCTTCTGTAAAAAGAGAACTAGATCAGTAGTGTTCAAAGCATAGTGTCACTAACAGTGTTCCAACAGCTCAGCAAATATCTGATTTGAATTTCATCTTTAACATATAATTAATACCATTTGAAAATACACACCCAAAAGTGTTTACACGCTAACTTTTTTTTTTTTTTTTTTTTGTCTTTTAAACTGCTTTATTAACGTCACAATATATAATGAACACCTTGCCATGCAATAGGGTAAAACTCCCCTGCTGACAGAATCTTACATTTTGGGTCAAAATACAACATTCAATTAGAAGCTGGTCATAGGAGACCCACAAGAGACATGTAACACCAAAAGGTTTACAACAAATGTACGTTGAGAACATTAAGTTTAGGAAGCAGGTGTGTCTTCCTATTAACTTCAGGGAAAACATCAAGATTCAAGGCATAAGGCAAAACTCATCAAGATGGTCATGGTGAGGAGGGTCAGTGCTAACTGCCCGCAGACTATGACTGAAGTGCTTTTCCCTCAGCTTTTCCATCAGCTGTCTCATCTCGTCCCCAATCCTTTCCATATTCTCCTCTCTCATCCTTGCCTGTGGTTCTCCAAGCCTCTGAATCAGGTCCCACCTATACTGCAGGATGGGCTGCCTAACACGGAACCGCCTACGATTTACTCTAGGCACACAATATTCACCAGCTTCCAAAGGGAGGGCCAACGGCTCTCCTTTATTAGCAACTTGCTCCTTTTCATCCTTTTTCTCATTTTTCTGTTTGGCATTCTCCACGTTGAGATTTTTTACTGCTTGTTCCTCTTTGGACGCCATTGCTCCTGGGCCTATCCTTGCAGTCTCCTCCTCCTCCCGATTCTCGCCGAAGAGTGCGCCGCCGCGACACTTAGACCTGCACACCTGCTTCCCCTCCGCCTCCGACTCTTTGGGGCCGCCTCTGGCCCGCACGCCCTCAGGGACACCGGGAGCAGGCACCGAGAAGCAAGCGAGTCTACACGCTAACTTTTAACACACTGAGGACCCCAGGAGATTCACTTTCAGATTCCCTCTTTGACGCTCAAACTTTGGAACAAAGTGTCTCCTTTACCATCTATGCATTATATTTGAACCTCCTCTGAGTCAATAATTACATAGATTGTAACTACATTGTTTTGGTTTCTTGGAGATGGGCACTAAGAATTTGCTTTAGTTTGCTCAAATTAGGCCTGTATCATAATTAGAAAAATGCAAATTAAGTCTACAACTTAGCATTTTTTACCAATCAGATTGACAAAGATCAGAAATGTGATAACACTGTGGGAGTGAGTATGAAACCCGTGCTCTAACAAGTTACTGATGGGAGCTCTAAGTGGTACAACCCCACTGGAATGCATCAAACCTTTAAATGTCCTTTGACCCAGCAGTTCTATTTTTGGAAGTTATTCTACAGATATACTCTCTCCCTTACAGGTATAAAACAGACATAGATATTTGTTGCAGCTTTGTTTGTAGTAACAAAGAACTGGAAACAAACTAAATGTCCATTAACAGGAATTGTGTATAAGTACGTTTTAGTATATGTATGTGTACAATGGAAAATTGAACCCTTCCTAAAGCAAAGAGGCAGAACTAGACCACCTCTAAACAATATTTTCCAAGATACATTGTCATGCCCAAAAAGTGGGGTATAGAATGTTGTTTGCATTATAGTGTAATTTGGACAAAAGAAATGGATGAGTATACATAGCCTTTTTTTACAGACGTAGGAAACCTCTGAAGAACGCCCAAGAGGGGCGCCTGGGTGGCTCAGTCATTAAGCGTCTGCCTTCGGCTCAGGTCATGATCCCAGGGTCTTGGGATCGAGCCCCACATCGGGCTCCCTGCTCAGCTGGAAGCCTGCTTCGCTTCTCCCTCTCCCACTCCTCCTGCTTGTGTTCCCTCTCTCACTGTGTCTCTCTCTGTCAAATAAATAAATAAAATCTTAAAAAAAAAAAAAAAAAGAACGCCCAAGAAACTGGTAATATAGCAGTTGCTTCCTAAAAAGGAAACTGGGGGACCTGGGGGAAGTTGAAGGATACCAGCTTTTCCCTGTATACCCTTTTTATACTGTTGGAGTATTTTCATGTTCCTGCATTAACTATATAAAAGAGTGAAAAAAAGCAAGGCCTGTGTCTGCTTGCTCCTATGAAATCACCTAAGTCAATGTAACTATTAAAACACAGGTGTGCCACCCTCAGTTAGGTGCCAGGCAAGACTCAAAGCCAAGTCTCATCAAAATAATTGGTTGTGTAATCACCACTTAATGCACAACGGGTTGAGTCTTGATCATATCCTTTTACAGAGGGGTTTTGCGCTTCTTTTAGCTTTCAAGTTTTTCTTTGTCGACTTTAATGTTTATATAAGGATTGCAGGTAGTTTTTGAATATTGTTAGTGAATCAATTTTGGAATAAATTTTTCCCCGGTCCCCTTCAAAGATTCTGGATCAGCTTTCACTGATGAAGCCAGGAGGTGCCCGCTAGAGTTACCCAAGGCGTGTCTCCATGCTGCCTGCTGGGACCACACGCCCTGATATTCTGTTCCAGTACATCTGGGTGGTGCCCGAGCATGTGTTTTCCCAGCCAGTGCCCGTGGAGAGTCCGAGGTGCTCTCCAGTTAAGAATCACCTGCGGCATCCAGAAAAGTGAGAATAAAACTGTAAGCCCCACAAAACTTACTGCAACTATGTCAGTCATGGCCCAATCAGAGAAAAAGAGAAGCAACTCTGAGGATTTAAGTGTAAATTTAATGCAGGGAATTTGATACACGCGGGATAAGAGGGTTGAAAAGCCAAATGGGAGTGGTTAAGCAACCAAGAGATTAATAACAGCTAGAAGGCACTACCCACCCCCCCCTTCTCCCCAGGGATGAGGCTGGGACCAAAGGGGTGTTTTCAGAGACAAGGGACTGGTGTCACCTGGCCGAGATGAGGCCACAGTGGTCCGGCTGGGATCTGGGGCCATAGAGCAGACAGCCACAGCCACCACGGCAGAGAGGGAAGGGAAGAAACAGGCTGGCTTTTCCCTTCCTCCCGTTAACCAAACCTGGCAGGAAGCCAAAAGCTCCCAAAGCCTGGAAACACAGATAGGGGTCAGCTGCCCTGCCAAGGAGAGCTGAGCAGGGGAGGCAGGGAATGGATCAGAGACCAACAGACTCAGGGCCCGGACCCCCTGCTTTGGTTAAATACACGGTGGAAAACTTGCGCCGCAATTTTCTGGGTAATTTTGACAAACTTTGAGTGGAGAGGTCGTTGATATGAGTGCCTTTGGAAGTGCAAAGCTCTGGGTTAGCCATCCCTGTTAGCCTTTGTCTGAAAACTGAGAGAGGTCTAAAAATATTTGCTCACCAGTTACCATACAATTTCAATGGAAGGCACAATTTTTCTGGATTTGGTCATCATATCACACTTCTGTCTGTATGTTTAACTAAAAAGGGGAAAATGCTTCCCAAAGGTTTGCTTTAACAGTGGTCTTCCAAAGGAACTTTGATACTATCTATCTATCCGTCACTTTTTATAAATCAGGCCCCATTATAGATGCTGGTTACAACAAGGAAGAAAATAAACAAAAGTTCCTGCCCTGAGAACTTACTTTTTAGTGCCCTATGCATGATCGCTATAGGAAACTACATTTGTTAAAATGTTTACTATGGAAGGGGCACCTGGGTGTCTCAGTCGATTAAGCGTCTGACTCTTGATTTTGGCTCAGGTCTTGATCCCAGGGTCGTGAGTTCGAGCCCCACATTGGGCTCCACCCTGGGCATGGGGCCTACATAAAAAAAAAAAAAAAAAAGTTTACTATGGGAAAAAAATTGATTACTTGAAATTATGAACTATCTTGTTAAGAGAAGGGCATCTTTGCTCACAAAACTTGCGACAATGAATCCAGTGATTATGACCTTGTGATTCTTGTTATGATTTATATTACCAGAATTTAAAGATGTGTATTCTCTTAATAATTTAAGAAAGTATCTGAAAATCTCCTTCCAGAAATTATTTAAGTAAGAAAAGAATTCTGATAGATTGATTTTGAAGCGCTATGCAAATCTCTGTTCTTCTACAGTTTATGTTACCTGCCCTCAAAGATTCTTACCTGAGATCATCTTTTACTGGCCTTCTGACCGGAGGAAATCTATTTAACTTTTATGAGACTCAGTTCCTACATCTATAAAATAGTGATAATAGTGTCTATCCTTCTGTTGTTCTGGGGATTGAATGGCAAACTACAGGTAAGGCCGGTAATTCCTTGGCAGAGATTTTTAGTCAAAAGAAATATTTAAACTGGGGCGCCTGGGTGACTCAGTTGGTTAAGCAACTGCCTTCGGCTCAGGTCATGATCCTGGAGTCCTGGGATCGAGTCCCACATCGGGCTCCCTGCTCAGCAGGGAGTCTGCTTCTCCCTCTGACCCTCCCCCCTCTCATGCTCTCTCTCTCTATCTCATTCTCTCTCTCAAATAAATAAATAAAATCTTTTAAAAAAAGAAATATTTAAACCATAGGAAAGGACAAATCCCTTTTTCTATTAGAAACATATTGGAGGGGTGCTCATGCTCTCTCTCCTCTCTCTCTCTCCTGAATAAATAAATAAAATCTTAAAAAAAAAAAAAGAAACATGGGAAATGTGGATACATTCAAACACATGCAGCACAAGGGCAATGATCTAGGGAACTGACTCAATCTTTTTTTTTTCCCTAAGATTTTATTTATTTAAGAAAGAGCACAAGTAGGCAGAGCAGCAGGCAGAAGGAGAGGAAGAAGCAGACTCCGCACTGAGCAGGGAGCCTGATGTGGGGCTTGATCCCATGACCCCAGGATCGTGACCTGAGCTGAAGGCAGATGCTTAACTGATGGAGCCACCCAGGTGCCCCAAAACTCAATCTTGATACCAAGAAGCAACAGGGAGGAGTGGGGATTAGGGTAAACTAGAGAGGCTAAGAGAAGTTTCATCAGATCTGAAGAAGTTTCTCAGATCCAGGCAAGTGTTACCATACACATATGATAATCCAGGCCTGGATTTGCCAGATCTTTCCATTAAAAAAAAAAAAAGGCTTTAAATCCCAATTTTTATCAAATATAGAAATGTAGAAGTGGGTTACTCACTGAAGAGCTTTTCTGGAATAATGTCCCAACACTGGTATAAAACTGTGCTGCCCAAGACAGTAGTGACTAATTAACATGTGGCTTCTGAGCCCCTGAAATGTGCCTGGGTCTCAGGGAAGATGTCTTCTACCAGATACACACCAGATCTGAAGACTTAGCTTTGGATTGTAAACTGTTAATAATAATATTAAAATATTGATCATTTTTTAGAGGCGTCTAGGTGGCTCAGTCAATTAAGTGTCTGCCTTCGGCTCAGGTCATAATCCCAGGGCCCTGGGATTGAGCCCCGTGTCGGGCCCCCTGCTCAGCGGGGAGCCTGCTTCTCCCTCTCTCTCTACCCCTCCCCCCTGCTCGTGCTCTCTCTCTCTCTCTCTCTCGTTCTCTCTCAAATAAATAAATAAAATCTTTAAAAAATAAATAAAATAAAATATTGATAATGTTTTAATATTGATTACATGTTGAAATGTTAATAATTTGGATATATAGAATACATAAAAAAGTATTAAAATTTTTTAAAAATCCCAATTTTTACAAGAAATTTGCCATTTTTTAGGCATTGGCAACAGATTTATATTTATTCTACAGTCTAGATTTCCAACACGTAGCAGGATTATATCTACAACCTACGGGAAGTTGGCCTTTGCTAAATTGTATTCTATTAATTGAGAAGTAGTCAAAACTTTAAGAACAGAAGGAACCATGAGCAGGCAAAGGCTTTTTAAGAAACGTAATTCTTACTGAGAACTTCATCTGGAAGGAGCCCATATTGAGAAAATGGTCTGAAAAGAAAAGGAGAGGAAAAACCCTTCCAAATGGTGTTGAAACACGTTATCCTAGGAGCTCTGTTCAGGACAGCTGGCATAGAGAGATAATGGGTTCATATGGGCCAATAAAAAAAGCCAAGGGTATATTACTTATGATATCTAAAAAAAAATTAACATCCAATAGCATATCAAATAAATTATGATGCAATCCTATAATAAAATACTATGCAACCATTAAAAGTAACAGTTAGGAGCAGAAGCTTGCAAACACCAAGAGCATCACAGTCACCCAGGGAGTTTATCAAATGTTCAGATGCCTAGGCTTCATACCAGTGCATCTGAAGCAGAGCTTCCACACATGGAGTTGGGACAACATCCCAGGTGATTCTAATCACCAACCAAACTGGGAAAACTCTTCAAAATCAAAGCCAATTATGAAACAGTATGCATAGTATTGTGTTTGATGAGGATTCGACTCCACTGCATGTGAAAGAAACACCCCACCCCCATGCACGAACACACATACAAGTAACAGTAGCTGAAACAAAATAAAAGTGCATTTCTCATGTAAATGAAGCCCAGAAGTAGGAAGTCCAGTTGACAGGTCCACAAAGAAGTTAGGGACCTGGGCTGCTTCCAACTCACCACCTGACCATACCTAGAGTAAAACTTCATTCTCATAGTCCAAAATGGCAACTGGAGCTCCACCCAACACATCTTCTTTCTAAGCAAGGGAGGCAGGGAATGAAAAAGTGGCAAATGGCTATGTCCCCTGTTATGCTTAGGAGATGTCCCAGAAGTTACATCACAGCATTTCATTTACATTGCAAGAATGTAATCATATAGCTATGGCTAGCAACAAAGGAGGCTGGAAAAAGCCTTCTTCCAGGAGGCCATGCACTCAGCTGCAAATCAGAAATTCTGCTACTAAGAGAATTTGAGGCAACCAATGTTGGGTACATGAACAGCAATCTCTACCAGAAGTATAATATTTATATGGTGAGTCATATTGATTTGAACCATATGAAATTAACATTTTTAAGTTAAAATAGACAAATATCAGCAATTCATTTGAGTCATTCTATTGTATTTCTATGGAAAAATCTAAGAAGATATATAGTACATATGTGAATACTGGTTGTCTCTGGACGGTGGGATCTCAGGTAGCCATGTATTATTTGTGTAATCTTTAAAAATAAGGATCATAATATGTACACAAAAAGGGAGATTAAAAACAGCATGTAAATTAAAATCATATTTTTATAAAATATATGAACACAACTTGTGGGTTTATCTATGAATATATATATATACACAGACACAGAGAAAAAAAGAGTTTCAGTATATATATCAATCAAAATATTATTTCTGGGGGTGCGTGGCTGGCTCAGTCAGTAGAGTAGGCAATTCTTGATCTTGGGGTTATAAGTTCAAGTTGCACATTGGGGGTAGAGCTTATTTTTTTTAATGTTATTTCTGGGTAGGGGTTTATAAATGGGTCTTATTTTCTTTCTTATATTTTTCTGTATTTTTTCCAAATTTCTAACAGTGAACTTGTAATACTTGTACAATAAGAAAAGCAAATATAGGAAGAAAAAAAAAATAAGAAAAGAGGAAATTTTGAAGCCAAAAAAAAGAAAAAAAAAAAAAACCAGTGCAATGATCTACACATACAAGAGAAAGTATGGCTGGGCATAGTAGCAAATGTTCAAAATGGAGCTGATGGAAACATACATAAATTCATTCAACAACAAAAACTGTATTGAGGCCCCTGTGTACCAGACCCTGTCCTAGGCTCTGGGTATACAAGGTTAATAAAACAAGCCAGATCTATGCTCTCCTGGAGCTCACAGTCAGGTAGGAAAATAGAAAATAACCAAGTAAGTTAAATAAAAAATAAATAAATAAGAAGAAGAGCAGGGATTTGTTGCCTAGTTATATGAGCTAGGCACTATTGTAAGCACATTATACATATTGACTGATTTCCTCTGAAAAAAAATTTGATGAACTTAACTCAACTTACAGAAAATTGAGACATAGAGCAGTTGCCCAAAGTCACCCACGTAGCTCAAGGATTTATATGGTGGTGGACAAGCTGACTCAAGAACCAATTGGTAAACTCCAGGCTTATACTCAACAAGAATTACCTGAGGCACTTGGGAAATATATGTAAATTACCAGGTCTTGCCCTAGGAAATTCTGCAGTAGGTCTAGATTGGGACTTGAGAGTTTGGTTGCTCCCAAGCCCTCTAGATGTTTCTTCTCTTCAGGCTGATATGAAGAATACTGCTCTCAGCACAAGGAAGTCAGAGTGGGGCTTACCTCTCTGGGCTTGGGGAGCTGGAGTAGCACTGACTGGGAAGGGTCATGAGGCTGGAAACGTTCTGTACCTTGATCCAGGTGGGACTTACCCAGGTGTGCACATATGTGAACATTTATCAAGCATTCAAAAATAAACATGGCCCTAAGCTGCAGTGCCTTTCTGGATCGTGTTAGCTAGGGATAGGTATAATGAAGGTGATGTGGTAGAGTGCCAAGAGGAGTAGGTGCTTTAGATATGGGACAGGAAAAATTGCCCCGGGAAAGTGACATTCCATTTGGCCTTGGGTGAGAAAGAAGCCAGGCCTGCAGAAGACCAGGGAAAAGCAATCCAGGCAGAGGGAGGAGCAGATGCAGAGCCCCTGGCGTGACGGCAAGAAGGCAGGTCGTGCTGGCCTGAGCAAAGCAAGAGGAGAGCAGTAGATGTGCAGTGGGACTGGTGGGTAATGGCCAGTTCACATCTAGCTCATTCCTGCCAATCCCTCAGGTTGGAATTGCCACCCCCACCCCCCACCTTCAAATATTGCCCGCTCTCGATTATTACCTCCTCACAGGCCTTCCTTGACTATTCCTGTGGTCATTATCATGACCTTGTTTTACGTCTTCTGAGACCTTATCATTATTAAGAAATCACACTGCGGGGCACTTGGATGGTTCAGGCAGTTAAGCATCTGCCTTTGGCTCAGGTCATGATCTCAGAGTCCTGGGACCGAGTCCCTCATCGGGCTCCCCGCTCAGCAGGGAGTCTGCTTATCTCTCTTCCTCTGCCCCCCTCCTGCCTGTGCACACACTCTCACTCTCTCTCTCTCTCTCTCTCAAATAAATAAATAAAATCTTTTAAAAAAAAGAAAAAGAAAGAAATCACACTGCTGATTTGACTATTTGATGTCGACGGAATCACTAGCCACTAGCCAAGTTCTATTAGAGCAGGCACCAAATCATCTGGATCACCCTTGTACCTCCAGGGACTAGGGCAGTGTCTGGTCTATTGCAACACTTATATATAAAAATAATTGGTGGAGGAATGAACAAACCCTTAAAGGAAGCAGCAGGGAAAATTCCATTAGTTATACAGTCATATTTAGTGAGAGCCTACTATGTGCCAGGCATTAGGCCAAGTCGCTGGGGATAGACAGATCAGTGAAGCAGAGATTTTTCTTTTTTTTTTTTTAATCCCACTTTCTTGGGAACTTTTGAATTTGTAAGGGGGGACAGGTAAAACACCTGTCGATAGATATACTCCAGATACATAATGTTAAATGTAATAAGTTCTAAGAAGAAAGAAAAGGCAGACCAGAAAAAGACAGGGAACGGTTGGGTGCGGGAAGAGGGAGCTTCAATATTAAAATGGGCTAGCCAAGCCTGGGCTCTCCAAGAATGGGAGTTTGAATCAAGACCCAAAGATAGTAGGGAGCTTGGCAGATGGGAACAGTAGCGTAGGAGACTTGAGGCTGGAGAGTGCTTGGCGCTGAAGTCTGAGTAAAGGAGAGAGTTGTAGGAGATGAGGTTGGCCAAGCGGACACAGATCAGAGAGGACAGTGTCAATCATCAGCTGGGATTTCAACTGCTGGCAACTTGGAAACGCTCGTTCTCGGGCCTCGCCCCAGACTTACTGAGTCAGAACCTCTGGGACGGATCTAGCAGTCTGTGTTCTAGCGAGCCCTCCAGGTGACAGTGCACGATAAAGTGGGCAGAACGCTGGAGCAGGGCGCCTTTGGCGATTGATCCTAGTTGTTAATCTAAGGATCCACGTGATCACTGTCCTCTTTATTTCATAGCTGGGCAGGGGACCCGCCCAGCGCTCTGCTGATTTGCCCGCCACTGACGCTCAGCTGGGGTTTCTCCCAAGCCTGCGGCGCCCGGCACACCCACCCCCCCCAACCGCAGCTCGACGCGGTCCCCCTCCGCAGAGCATCCCGGCGACCCGGGAGCGCCGCCTTGGGGACCAGACGCCCAGAGCGGCAGGTGCAAAGGCGCCCGAGCCGGGGAGGCCAAACGCGTCGGCCACGACTGCAGGGGTGCGGGCCGGGCGGCGGCTGCAGCGGCCGGAGGTGGGGGCGCATCCCGAGCCGCCAGGGCTTGCCCAACCCGCCGGGACGTTTGTGCGTGGTCCAGATCCCGGGGGATTCCGCGGTCCGGGGCCGCGCGGCCCGGGCATCGGGATCGGCCCGCAGCTTCCCCGGGGAGCCGCTGATGCAAAGCCAGGCTGGGGCGGCCGGGCCCGGCCAGCGCCCTCTAGGCAGCGGAAGTGGAGCTTGCTTTACATCCGTCCTCCCCGCCTGGCGGAGTTGGAAGAAGGAAGGCTGGGGGGGTGTGGAAAAATAAAAGGAAAAGTCCTTGCACCATGTAGATCAGCGCCCCCCACCCTGGCACCCCGGCCGGCCGGGGACCTCCCAGTCTGTGGCCATGAACGCGAGCAGCGAGGGCGAGAGCTTCCCGGGCTCGGTGCAAAGTAAGTGCTTTTCCGGGCTCAGTGCGCGCTCCGGGGCCCAGTGCGCGCTCCGGGGCCCGGGCCCAAGCACGTCTGCGACGCAGCGAGCAGGCCCGGGGCCCCGAAATCGGGGTGACGGCCCCGAGCCGGCGTCTCGGGCACCGCGGCGGGCGCGCCGTGCAGGGGGCGCCGGAGTGGGCTTAGGATGGGGGCACCCAACCCAGTGCAAGGCGGGGGGCGCTCTCCAGCCTCGCAAGACCCCTTGTAAGGGAACGGTGGGGGAGGGCATGCCGTTCAGACAATCGCCACCCCCTCGGGGCATTCCCCGTTCCCCCCCCCAGGCGGAGTTTGGGGGGATTTGGGGGTAACTGCGATTACGCTGATGGGAAAACTTCTGCCTCGGTGGCTTAAAATCCTTGAAGTCTGGGGATCTGAGGGTTGCATGATGTCTGGCGGGCTGGGCTTGACGGCGCACTGGAAAGCCTTTTACACATTAAAGGTGGAGATCTGAATGGGGAATGGGGCGGTGGTCGCTTTCTTTGAGTTTGGGATTCATTTTAATTTTCCTGATGAGGACAGCAGCCTTATTCAAGTACCTGATTTCACCCGCTGCATTGTTTCCCAAAGTGTGGTCCAGAGACTGAGCGCAAACCGGCCACCTGGGAGCGCGAGCGCTTATTTAAAAAAAGAAAAAAGCTCCTTGGGCCCCACCCATTAGATGGGGGACGTGGGGGAGGGGATCTGTGGCCAGACGCTGAGCGGTTCGGTTACACACAGTTTGAAAACGACCCCGTGGCACAGGGGTTTGCAGACACCTAGCACATAGTAAGCGCTTAGCTTGTTAGCTGTTGTGGAGACATTGCCTCCCAAACTTGGCTGGGTATTCTTTGCATAACTTGTGGAAAAGCACAGATTTCTCAAAACACCAGCCCCTCCTGCACCCTACCTCCGTTAGGACTCAGTATCTCCGATATGTCCATGTTTAACACACACACACCCCAATTGTTCTGATGCCGGTACAGGTTTGGAGAACATAGTGAAGATAAAGGAATTCTTTCTTGTTGCTGTTGAGCTCGCACCTGTACCCAGTGTTTTCTGTTTGGTCTATTAATTCTCACTACAAATGCAGGAGGTTAGGTATATTTTATCATTCCAAATTTTCAGAGGGGGATACTGTCGCATTCAAATAGGGTATCTCAGTAATAACCCCACCAGGTGTCCTGCCAGGGCACGGAGACCCCTGTGCTGGCCCTTTACAAGCACCATCTTATTTAATCCTCTTAACCGTCCTACGGAACAGAAACTTCTACCCATTTTACAGATGAGAGAGACCAAGCCCAAGTCACTGTTTGTCAACTGTAGTGTCGGGATTCTAAGGAAAGTCTAGGTCATTGCGTATGCACTTGCCACATACTGGAGACACTGTCATTAAAACCCTTTCATACCGGGTATCATTCTTGTTGGAGCATTAAGGAATCCTCATCAATATGGTCACCTCATCTTCCGGTTCCTTGTTTTCCTGTTAGTCTCATAGGCACCTCGGCTGCAGGGAGGTAGTGTTCCAGAGAAATAGAAAAAGCTTCATTCCTTCCATCCATTGATTTCGATGTACTTAAATGCACAGGGCGCTCTGCAAAATGGCTTATAAAACATTACAATACAGCCCACACTAGCTCTCCTTAGCAGGTCAACCAAATTGTATTACCACACAGAGCTTTTTTTGTCTTAGCTTGACTTGGGGGAAATTGAACATAATATAAATATTTATAAATTTTCAGAAAGTTATGATTCATATATACCAACCATATATGCACAAAGGTAGTTCTCATATGATTTAGATTTGAGGAAAATTAGAAATAATATAAAGACCTTCTAAGTACTGAGATGATGCATAGATAACAGAATAGTGTATTATTAGATAATTATATATATTTTTAAAGATTGATTTATTTGAGAGAAGGGGAGAGAGAGAGAGAGTGGGGAGAGGGGCAGAGGGAGAGAATCTCAAAGCAGACTCCCCACTGAGCACGGAGCCCGCTGTAGGGCTCCGTCTCACCACCCATGACATCATGATCTGAGCCGAAACCGAAAGTCGGGTGCTTAACCTACTGAGTCACCTAGGCACCCTTTAAATAATTATACTTATAAAAATTTTAGTGATCTAGCCACAATGCTTATGCAATGTTATGTGGGGAAAAGACTAATTTTACAGTACATTATGATCTTAACTTTTAAGCATAAAGAAAATAAATGGAAGAAAATATTTTGTAATGTTCATGGTACACATAGGTGGAAAGATTGTGAGTGATTTTCCCCCTGCTTCTTCTCTTCCAAATTTTCTGTTATAAACATGAGTTTCCTTATAATAAGACAAAGAAAATTTTAAAAAATAAGAATGAAGGTAGTCATATTAGAGACATTAATTGATTGTATTTCTTCATTTAACCAACATTTACATAGCACTTTCTAAAATAGTGCCAGGTATTATGGTAAGTTCTTTGCAAATGTTAACACAGTATTAACACTTGGCATCACTACTATTGAAAGACAATGTCCCTATCAGTTAGGAATGAATTTTAGCTACAGGTAACAAACTGAACTATACCAGCCTAATGAGAAGTCATGAATTAGTTGATTCAGGGAATCTAAGAAGTAGAGATCAGCAGATGTAGGGATCTTAGCATTTTCCTCATAATAACAATATGGTTGCAGAAGCTCCTGGCATCACATCTGTGTTCAAGGCCAAAAGAGGGAACCAGTGCCATTCATGTCTTATCCCTTTTTATTATGAAAGCCAAACTTCCCAGAAGTTCTCATGCATGTAAGGAACCAAGATTATTTAGTAGTTCTCATGGCAGGGTCGGGGGAGGGGGGTATAAAAGTGGAGGGATTGGTTTTCATAATGATTGGGGAGTAAAACTACCTTTCACTGGGCTAGGACATGGCTACTGGTCCTTCAAAGTGCAAGCAGCCCTGCACATCAAAGAACTTTTTTTTTTTTTTTAAGATTTTATTTATTTGTCAGAGAGAGAGAGCACGCACGCACAGGCAGGGGGAGCAGCAGGCAGAGGGGAAAGCAGGCTCCCCGCTGAGCAAGGAGCCCGATGTCGGACTCGATCCCAGGACCCTGGGATCATGACCTGAGCCGAAGGTAGTTGCTTAACTGACTGAGCCACCCAGGCGTCCCTCAAAGAACTTTCTTGCATAAAATGCCACTAGTGCCCCTGCAGGCAGCAATCCCTGGGGTTTGGGAACATTGCTGCTAAGGGAGAAGAGGGGAGTAGAATGGACATCAGGCCAGCCACTAGCCATCTCTGCCACTGTGTCCTTTTTTCTACCATGAATCTGGGTTTGTGCTCTAATTTCAAGCTGTTTGAAATCAATTAATTAACCTGTGGCTTTCCCTTTGTCCCGTGGAGTTCCAGGTGGCACAACGGTGCTGGTTGAGCTCACTCCGGACATCCACATCTGTGGCATCTGCAAGCAGCAGTTTAACAACCTGGACGCCTTTGTGGCTCACAAGCAAAGTGGCTGCCAGCTGACCAGCACGTCCGGGGCAGCCCCCAGCACGGTCCAGTTTGTATCTGAAGAAACAGTGCCTGCCACCCAAACTCAGACCACCACCAGAACCATCACTTCCGAGACCCAGACGATCACAGGTACAGCCGGGGGGGGCGGGGGGGCCGGGGGGGACTGTTAGAGTTGGCCTGGTTATGTCCCAAACACCTCCGTGGAACTTATTAAAAATATAGATTCCCAGGGTCCACCCTGTAGAGTTGCTGATTCATTATTTTTAACAAGCTCCACTGGGAAGCCAGCTTCCCAGCCAGGTTTGAGAACTGCTGGGTGGAAACATTAACTGTTAGCTGTTATAGGTGTTGTCACATGTTAAAACAGACAAAAAGCAGATTTCTAAAACAAAAACCTGTATACACTAAGGGAAAAAAAGACTTGCAGGAAATACATTGCATGAAAAAAGAAAGTAGTTATTTTGGGTGGTGGGAGTATGGGTATGGGTATGATCCCAGAATTTGCATTATTTTTATAAAGGGACCAAAAACATGGGGGGGGGAGTTGTTTTTGTTTTTGTTTTAATTTACCAATGGGCTTTGATGCCTCCCCACCACCCCACCCCACCCCCATGTTGCCAGCTAGGAAAATAGAAAAGTTCATCCTAGTTCTTGGTTGTGTTCACTTACTCCACCAAAAATAAATTGCAGATGGATCCAGAATTTAAATGTGCACAGTGAAACCATAAAAGTTCTAGAGTAAATATACACACACAGACACACACTCACACTAACATGTACCTTTACTTACACTTCTATGATCTGTCTCAAGGGACTAGACAGACAACTTTAAAAATGTGAAGTCACCCATTTATGAAATAGATAGTGCAGGCACTTCTGGGTCCTGTGGAGAAACAGACAGTGTATTCCTTAGCTAAAGGCATTCAGATTTTTAAAATTAAAATATATGGGGCTCCTGGCTGACTCATTTGGTGGAATATGTGACTCTTGATCTTGGGGTTGTGAGTTTGAGCCCCACATTGGGTGTAGAAATTATTTAAAAATAAAGTCTTTAAAAAAATAATTACATATATATAATATATATGTCATTATAAATATGATAATAAAATATATATAATAGATATACCAATACTATGCCTACCAAAGAAGACAGGCTGGCCCCCTCTGGCAAAAGAAAAACCATCGTGTATGTGGCTACAAATAAAGTTACAAATTTCCCAAAGTAAAAACAATGTATAAAACTGAAGACCAACAGCTGGGGGAAAAAAAAAAACTGCAACACAGATGACCAAGGCTTAATGTCCTTCATATATAAAGAACTCCTAGGGCGCCTGGGTGGCTCAGTCGGTTAAGCGACTGCCTTCAGCTCAGGTCATGATCCCGGGGTCCCAGGATCGAGTCCTGCGTCGGGCTCCCCGCTCAGTGGGGAGTCTGCTTCTCCCTCGGACCCTCCCCCCTCTCATGTGCTCTCTCTCTCATTCTCTCTCTCAAATAAATAAATAAAATCTTTAAAAAAAGAACTCCTAAAAATCAATAAAGGTAGAGAAAAAGAACCAATGAAAAAGTCAGCAAAGGGCAACAGATGATGTACAAGAGACCACTGAACATAGAAGGCTGCTCCATCACCTTAGTAATTAAATTAATGCCAGTCAGAAGAAGGCCTGGGACGGTCTACTGCTTTCATTTTCTGGGGATGTAAATTCATATAACCTGGGCAATTTCGTGATATCTTTTAAATTTAACATCTTAAATTTAAAATCTTTCAAATTTTAAAATGTACATAAACACATTGACCTAGCAAGTCCACTTACCCTTTTATCCGTAAAATTTTATAAACAGATGTATAAGAGTATTCATTTACAGTATATGCTATAAAGAAAGTGGAACCTTTGTACATATACATCAAGAAAACAAATTAGATAAGCATCAGAGATTCAGACAATGAAATATGACTTAACCTTGAAAAGGGGAGCTACAGCTTTGTAGAGATACAGAAAGGTTCTCAGGGGAAGTGTAAAAAAACACACATGTGCATGCTTACATAGTATTATATTCAAGGCAAGCTTCTAGAACAGGAATGAGGCAGGTGATGTTAATGAAAGAAGCAAGCTATGCGGAGGGTAATGGGGACTCGTGGGGACTTGGTTAAGTAGAGTAAGTATACGTGACCCGTCCGAAGGGACAGCTGCCCTTTGGATCCGATCAGTTAGATGTTTAGGTTTTTCAGAGAAGCTGAAAAATGTAAAATTTCCCAAATTTTAAAACTTTGTCAGCCAAATGAAATACATTGATAAGCCTGACTGAGCCCACAGGCTTTTTCTAGACTTTTCTCCGACAGTGTGTAGCAGATAGTTAACCTGGAGCTGAGGGATGGAAAGAACCTCTAAAGGGGGGCACCGACTTTCACCTCCTTGATTTTGTATTGGTGTGGTGTTCGAATTTTTTTGGCAGTAAGCAAAGTTTTGGGATTGTCTCCTTAATGTGTCCCAAATAATATCTGCTGAGTTCTTAAAACACTGAAATATAATTACCTGATCACCTCACAAGCCTTAAAAAAAAGCACCTGGAGGTTCTCCCACTTTCTTCTGAGTTTATCTTAATAATCGTCCCAGAGGAAGTCACCAAGAAAGTGTTAAAACTAAAAACCACCTTAGCAGTGGGCCTGGGTACAACCTCCCCACTTTCCCACTGGACAAAGGGGAGCTGCAAGTGGGGGGAAGACACAGCCAACGGGCCACCACGAGTTCAAGACAGTCCTGGGACTTAGGCATTTTGGCCTTTACCCTAGTGGTCTTCTCCCTGTTCACCATCCTCAAAATCAAGCTCCCAGTAACCCCGCACACTGGGTGTGAAACCTGTAAAACGTCAGGAGGCTTCAAGGCCCGCACTTTATTTTTGGCCATGGCACCTTTCCGGGTTCTGAGGCTCTGCTTGTGCTGTTCCCTCTGCCTGAAATACTTTTCCCAGCAGAGGACCTTGTTTCATCTCAGGACACTCCCCTTCACTCTGTATGGCAACAGCCAAGATGAAGTCCTCTCTCTTCCAAATGAGCCACGTTTCTTTGCCTCAGAGCCTGAGTTTGTACCATCTGCCTGGACCTGACTTCTAGGCGTACATCCGAGCTGAGCTTAAAAGCATCTCCTCAGAGACCCCTTCCCTGACACCACGCACACACTGTTCGCCCGGCCCAGGTCAGGTCCCTGTCATTAAACCATCCCTGAGCTGTAAGCACCAGGAGGCCAGGGGCTGCACTCCTCCTGTCCACCACTGGATCCCCAGCACCGGTCTTTGTTGAGGGAATGAGCGGCTGCCCCAATCTCCCATCCATCAGTAAAGCTGACCCCACACCCACATACCTGCTCCTTCTTCTGTCCTAGGTCTTTGCTCAAAGATGTTCACCCTCCCCTTGGCATTTCCACTGCCCTGGGACCACTCACTGGGGGGCATGCCTGGGGCTTGCTGGCCGCCCTGTACACTCGGGCCGAGCCTGGAGACCTCGGTGCGCCCAGCTCACCGTGGCACCCACCGCACGGTGCTGCGGGGAGCTGCACGTTTCAGAGACAGACGGCTGGGCTTGCAACCCTGTCTGCCACCCACCAGCCTGAGACTGCGGGCAAGTCGCCCTCTGCTCTCCTTAATAGTTCTCATCTGTAAAAAGGGGTTCGAGTGGCACCTAATACTATTAGGTAATAGAATTAGGTGCCTATTACCTAGTAATCATTGTGTTATTGGAGGACTCTGTAATAATCCACATAAACGGTCTGGGATAGAATAATTGGGCTCAGTAAACAACTGCTTTTATTAACGTCGAGATTAATGAACAGGTGGCAAGATTTGCAGTATGTTCTGTCTCTGGCTGACTCAGCGGCTCTTCCTCATCGTTCTGGCTTCTCTGCCACAAAACAAGCAGAAGCCTGCTTTTTTCCCCTCCTTTCACACTGTTCCATTTGGTTTTCTGGGCCCAACTCCCCACCTGCACAGGCTTCCATGCTCCACTTAGTGGCTGTTCCCCAGCTGCCTATGGACCCGAATCCCCGGGGAGCTTATTAAAGATACTGGTGCCCGGGCTTCGCCTCCTGAATTCGAAGCTCGGGGGCTGAGGCTCCGGCATCTGTATTTCTAACAAGCTCCTGGGGGATTCCAGGTCCCAGCCACTGTGGAGAGTCACTCACTGCCCAAGGCCAGAGTCTGACCCCCGACTTGGGCAGATTTCTCCAGATATTCTCACCCAGACATTGCCCAAACTCGTTTGTGCCTCTCAGGCCGTGACTAAAGCCAGACCCTTCCTCACTCAGCTCATCTCTGTCCCATCTCTGTCCCTTCTCTGTCCAGTAACAGTTGGATGTAAAGTAAAATGTATTCTCTGCCTGCTAGCTTTGAAAGCTGCCTTTTGTTTGGCATTTGGTTTAAGAACTTTCCTACAGGTGCGGTAACATTCAATGTTGATGCTGGTGGAAACAATCAGCATCCCACTTGCATTTTCTAAGTTCTGAAAATCTTGGGGTTTAGGAGTTAGGCCCCTGAGTTGGCGTCTTGGCCACATAGGGACTTAGGAGCCTCATGACTGTGGCCAGTTACAAGAGCTCCTGGAGTCTCGTTTTTCAAGTGGGGACAAGAATAAAGAGAGAGACCACAGGGCTTGGTAGTTAAAGGGTCTGGGCCAGGTTGCCTGAGCTCAGTTCCCAGCGACAGCACTTGCTGACCAGGTAACCTTGGGCACATAACAGGATCTCAGTGTCTGTTGCCCCAACTGTAACATGACAGTACTCACCTCAGAGGGTTCTAGCCAGGGCTCCTAAATGCAAGACACTTAGAGCTGTCAGGGTTAGCTCTCCTGACTTACCAAATCAGAGGGCTGTGTAAATGAAAGGAGACAGCACATGGAAAATGTTGGTGCAGAACCTGGCTCATGACAAGCCCCCAACCAATAGTAGGTGAATTGCTCTCTTGACCTAGAAGGGTCTTTCTCTCCCCTTCTGGCTAATTCCCACTCTTTTGGTCCCAGGCTAGAAGTCACCTCCACCTAGAAGCTAGCCATGATTTCTCTGCGCCGCCCCCCCAGGTTAGGTGTTTCACTGTTTCCCCACCCAGCACTTATTTACCTCAGTTGTAACTAACTAGTAATTTGGTGACACGAAATCTTTAGTTCGCTAGAGAAGTGGATTCAGGTGCTGTCAGAGGCCAGGCAGCAACAGATATGCCGCGATAGGGAGTGGGAGGACCTGTGGACAACCAGCTGGGAAAGGAAAGCAGCCCGACAGCCAGGAACCATCAGCAGCTACGTCTTGGTGGGACTAGGAGCTGGGCTGGGTCTCGCAGCTTAGGCCGTGCTGTTCTCCTGGTGAACACGAACAGTTCACAGAACATCAGCATGAGCTGGGCCACTCTGGGACTATGGTGGAACAAGACCAAACGAGACCCCTCCCTTCCCTGTCTAAGGCACAAGATACCAAACATCCCCTCCCTACTAATCTGAGGGGCGGTTGCTTCTTTGCCTATGCCAGATGAGCCTTCTCTGCTCAGGATTCTTGATACCCAACCCTAGGCTTTCCCCCACTTCCTGACAGCTCCCAGGTAGGCTTCCTCCAGCCTCCCCGCAGCTCACCTAACGTGAGCCCCCAACCAGGAATGAGTCCTTCGTAGCAGCCCTGTTGCTGAGGTACCCCATGACTTCCATGGTTTGAGGTTTCCCTTGCGCACTGAATGACAAACTTCAACCACAGCCGTGTCCCTGGTGGTCTCTGGTCAGAGGACATTGACATGGGGAACACCCAGCCCACCTAGTTGATTTTTGAAAACCTTGAAAGAGAATCTGAAGGCTTAGTTTGGCCTGTGGGCCCCAAATGAATGGTTTAATTTCTAGTCTACTGGACTGTAAATCTCCCTGCCAGGAGGGACCTAATCCGTTCTTGTTTTCCTGCCCCCCCAGCACCAGGCCTGGGACACCGTAGGCATTCAGTAGACCAGTTAATGGAATGAGCACAGGAAAGGGCAGCTGTGAGCATTAAATGAGCGTGCATGTGGCCTGTGGCATGGTGTCTGACCCCTCGGGAGGGTCCAGCGAGGGCAGCATTGAGACTGTTGTGTGCCAGATGCTGGAGCCAAGATAGTGGAGATGCTTGCCCTTGGAGAATTCCAAGCGCATGGGGGAGAATTTAGTCGTAACATACAAGCCCAGCCGTCTGTGACAAGCATAGTCTTGTGCAGAGAGTTAGTGGAGTAGATTGGCCCCAGTGGGGAAAACCAGAGGGAAAATTGTGAGATTAAAGGTATAATAGGCCTTGAAAGACTCCCTGGCCTTTGGGAGGAAGACGGTGGGAAGGGGACATTTCCTAATGGTGATTGAGAAGTGGGGAAGCTCAAGGCAAGATCTGGTAACAGTGGCTAGAGATGACAAAAATGACAAAGAGTGTATGTGGTAGGAGCCATGCTTCAGCTCTGGCCTTCGTTCTGAAGGAGCTGGGGAGCCACTGAAAGTTGTTGAGCAGGTGAGCAATTTAGTAAAACAAACTAATGATTTGCTAGGAGGATCTGACAATAATAACAGCCGATTCTGATGTAGTGCTTATTTGCTGTCTCTTTTCTAAGCACTCCATATGAACCACAAATCAGGTACTAAGAATTATTATCCCCATTTTACCAATAACCAACTCGGGCACAAAAGGGTGAAAAGCTTGTCCAAGATGACAGAGCCAGAAAGTGGCAAATCCAAGCTAACTGGCTGCAGAATCTGCGCTCTTGACCACGCCGTGGAAGAGTCCTCATGACAGTGTTTCTCAGACTTGTTCGTGCCTCAGAACCCCCCGAAGCTCTGGTGAACCGTGCAGATACTCACACCCCCCGCCCCTCGGGGTAACATGTCCGTGGCTCTGAGCAGGGTCTGGAATTTAAACAGGCCAGTGAGGGCTTGGTTTACAGAACTGAATCGAATCTGCGTTATAAACAGATCCCCAGATCCCAAGAAGCTCGTCTGCCTGATTGTCCCCAAGCTTAAGGCCGTCTCCCACCCCCACCCCCCGCCCCAGAAGAAAGTTCACACCAAACCACCGTATCTTGGTCCACATTCCTTCCTTCCGAGCAAGTGGATCTGATTGGCTCGGCTCCTGTCAGGTATCTGCTGCTGGACCAATCAGCTGCGGCAGAGAGAGGGGGTGGAATCAGGGATGGGAGCTGAAGGAGGGCTCACCTGGGGGCTCTTAGCTGGTGGGGTCTCTGTGCACCCCGTGGGTGAAAACCCTTTTCCCTCAGGAGATAAATTCTGAGTTTGCAGTTGGATCCAGAACCCTAAATGTGAATCGTAGGCCCGGACAACATAGGAAGAAAAGAGCAATAGATTTGAATAGATGACAATGTAGTAATATCCTTCATCTGTAATGTTCATGTACAAGTCAATGAGAAAAAAAGTGAAATTCAATAGGAAAAAAAAGCTAATAGCATAAACAGGGAGTTCAGTATAGAAGGTATGAGGATGGATAAAAAATGTTGAAAGGGATTCATCCTCACCAATTATAAAGGAAATGCGCATGACACTAAACTGATCTCATTTTGTCCTATCAAATAGCCGGCGAGAGCTAGTGAAAGTAAAGGGAGAATGTAAATTGATTTAGATTTTTGGGAAGGATCTTAATTTAATTAAGTGTCAGCAAGCAATTAAATGACCATACCATTCTGACCAATTCTTCAACTTTTAGAGGAATGTAGCCAAAGAATCTGGAGGTCAATTAAAAATTAGGGGCAGGTGTTATTTATAAAAATAATACCTAGAAACCAACTCAGTGTCAAAGACAGGGGAATAGATCATGTAGCCATGCCACAACCAAAATGAAGGAATAGTATGTAGCCATTTGAAATCGTGTTTTGGATGGACGATAGCGTGCCAAACAGCTTCACATGGCAAAATTTTTTAACAAAAAAGGAGACTATAAATGATTTAAGCCATGATGCCAGTTTTATACTTTTAAAGTCTCTATACAAAGAATGTCTTAGCCATTAGGTTGGTCATTAATTCACAAATGTCCTTTAAGCCCCTGTCCTTTGTCAAGTTCTGCGTTGGGTGCCCGGAAACAGTGATGGAGAGGACAGGCATGTCCTCAAGTGGTTCATCCAACCAAAGGGAGGAGGGTGGCCATTAAATAATTTCCCAAGTAATTATTTAATCACAGGAGAGATAAGTGCTTTAGAGAAAAAGTACAGTATATAATGAGCGTACAGTGAAGCGGTGTATATAGTCATGTGATATATTGCCATGGCTGCTTTGGGCAGCTTTTATTTTCTTCTCTACACTTATTCTGTACTCCCTAGATTTTCTACAGTTAGTGTTTACTTTTATTAAAAAAAAAAAATACAGGGGTGCCTGGCTGACTCAGTCGATAGAGCATGCGATTCTTGATCTCGGGGTTGTAATTTCAAGCCCCACGTTGGGTGTAGAGATGACCTAAAGATAAAATCTTAAAAAGTATATATACAGTTTTTAATTTAAAAAGAAAAGAAAAAGTGGAGTTTTTTAAATTGAAGAAGAGAAGGTAGAAGCAAAATGGGCTGAAAGATGTGAAAACTGTCTTCAACTATCTGAAGGGCAGCTTTTTGGAAAAGGAGCCATACCACTGGTCCACATGAGCCCAGCGGGTTCAGACACCAGTGGGTATGACCTCAGAGAGAAAGATTTTGGTTCTCTGTGACATTCATATAACAGTCTTACATTTTGGTTTTTTTTGTAAGATTTTATTTATTTATTTGCAAGAGCTCAGAGATTTTATTTATTTTATTTGACAGAGAGAGAGGCAGCGAGAGAGGGAACACAAGCAGGGGGAGTGGGAGAGGGAGAGGCAGGCTTCCCGCTGAGCAGGGAGCCTGATGTGGGGCTCGATCCCAGGACCCTGGGATCATGGCCTGAGCCGAAGGCAGACGCTTAACGTCTGAGCCACCCAGGCGCCCCTAACAGTCTTACATTTTAAGCAGCATCATAACTGCATCACTGGACACCTTAGGGGCTCCTGCTACAGACCAGGACTAACTGCAAAAACAGGCTCTCGGGTGCATACCCGGACACACAGCACAGCAAGGGAAATCCCCGGGAGGCAAAAAGAACAAAGCGAAAGCCCGCAGCAGATGTGTGAGGCCGTGAGCTAATGGAGGGCATGGGGGGCTGATCTCAGTAAACGTTGGACTTGACTTTAATAGCCAAGCCAGAGGAGATGAGGCTCTGAGCTCTTGCAAAGAATTGGCCTCAGGTCAGTGGGACTGTACACATCTGGGAGTGAGTGGGACTCTAACCTCAGATCACACCTAAAGGGCCTGAGGCAGCCCCCTAGTGACCAAGGCCACTTAAAGCCTTTCCCTGGGGTATCTGTAGGCTCTGCTGTTCCCAGGGCATCCTGGAAAGAAGCCAAGTGTGGGAGATATATGGGAGGGGATGACCCTCTACAAAGCCAGCCAAGAGGCTCCAGCAAGACTTGGTAACCAGATGCCCCAAGGCCCCTTTGTTGGCTGTTGATCTCCAGCCACCTGCAACAGAAATGATTAGTAATTAGGTGCTTCCACATTCCAAAATGTCACCTTCTCACTGAGGCCTTCATGGATCACCCTACTTAAAATTGCATGCCCCCCAGCACTCCCTGTACCCCTTCTCTGCTTTATTTATCTCCATAGCATTTAGCTCTATATCCATATAAGCTATATAGCGAATGTTTAAATTATCTATTGCTTGCACCACTCCCAGCTAGAGCGTCAACTCCATGAAGGCAGAGATTGTTGTCCCTTTGGCTCACTGGTGTGTTTCTAGTACCTAGAACAGTGCCTGGCACACAGCAGGTGCTTCATCAACATTTGCTGGATAAGTCTGTGAACAATGACAACAGCACCAGCAGTGTTATGTGCCTGATTTTTAATCTTCACAACAGCCCTAAGAGGTAGGGATAGAAATTGTCCCCATTCCCCAGGCGAGGAAAGTGAGGCTCAAAAAGATTATGTAGGGACACCTTAGTGGCTCAGTCTGTTAGGCATCTGACTCTTGGTTTCGGCTCAGGTCGTGGTCTCAGGGTCGTGAGATCAAGCCCCGCGTTGGGCTCCCTGCACAGTTCAGAATCTGCTTGAGATTTTCTCTCTCTCTCTCTCTCTCCCCCCTTTCCTCCCCTGCCCACTAGTGCCTTCTCTCTTGCTCTCTTTCTAAAATAAATAAATAAATCTCTCTCTCTCTCTCTCTCTCTCTTTTTTTTTTTTTTTTAAAGAGAGAGGTATGTACCTGGCCTAAGGTCACACACCCAGTAAGTGGCCAGACCTGGACTCATATCAATTCAAAGATAGATTTTAGCATATCTGAAATGGAAGTGCACATCAGAATCAATGAGATTGCTGTCAACCAAGAGGCAGTGACCAAAAGAAAAAAGGAAACATGTCTTTGGGAGCCCCTGAACAAACTTGAACATAATTGAACACGTTGTCACTTCAGCAGAGCGGTGTGCATTTTTTAGAACTCTGTATATTGAGCTTCATCGTTGAAACAGCTTCTAAGACATTGGGTGATGATTGTGGTTACGGATGGGAAGTAACCGTGTACCTAGAAATACTTGCAAACAGTAGCGGGGGGTCCACTTGATATTAATGAAGCAAATGGTGGTTGTTGGAGAAACAGCTGCACTTCTTGCAAAGCAGCAACTGGGAAAGAAGGATTCCCTCCATTAGACAAAGTTGGGTTAAGTTTCACCGATGAGGTACATGGAAAAGGACGGTGTACACCGGTGGTTCTCAAACTTGATTACATGTCAGATCAACCTGCGTGGCTTGTTAGAACACAGGGTTGCTGGGCTGGATCCACCCCAGAGGTTCCGATTCAGTGCGCTGGGGCGGGGCCTGAGGATCTGCCTTTGTAGCAGGTTCCTCCATAGGTCCAGTGCTGCTGGCTAGGAACCCCATTCTGAGAACTGAGCAGAGCAGTGGAAGCAGGAACAAAAGCCAAACCCCACAGAGTAGATGAAACATTTCAACAAGAGGGAGGTGTGGTTCATCCAGGCATCCAAGGGACTTGGCGTGAAGACAGAACATCCCTTTGTCAGAATCTTCTGGCCAACTTTAAACAAAAGCCACTTAACTTCCCCGTGCACATTGCAGTTGCAACCCTGAAACCATTTACTCCAATAGAAAATGCTGGTAGAACCCAGGTGCTCTTGGACCCACATCAGTGATGCTATCATGGCCGGAGGTCCTCAAGAGGGGGAGATAAGGAACCTGGGTTTCCTGACAGATGCCCAAAGAAATTGAAAATAATTTGTTGCATAAACACACAATTTCTAAGGAATTTCATTAAATATAAAATAAGGAATATGAAAGCATTGCTTCATAATAATCAGCTTTTTAATTTATTGTACATAAAATAATGGTGCATCTTACAATCTATACGATCTAAGATTCAAAGAAAGGTGATGTTTGTCTTAAGAGAAAATATAACTAATACCGCAGACCTGTGACATGGATATTACTGCTCGAGGCAAAGTCGAAATAGGTAATGATATTAAGCCTGTGCCGATTTCAATAAGGATATTCTGTAAATAAAGTGGCAGGGATGCCGTAGCTGGAGACTCAGTGCCTGAAGTTTGGGAAACAGAATATGACAGTGGCTTTCAAAGTCATCGTTAGGGCCTCTCAGCCTGACAAACTCACCCAACAGACAGAACCCCCCCGGTCATATTGACTCCTCCTGTGAAACCAGATCTTCATGGGACAAATTATATATAATAAAGGAAGAAAACATTTCCAAACCCAAAACCATAAATTTAGTTAACAAACTGGTCACAAAAATCTATAAGCAGAAAAAGAAATTTGAGACTGCCTCTTTTATCTCTTATGATGATAAATATAAAGATAAAGATGATAAAGATGTTGGTCTTTTTGTCCCTCTGAAAACTTCAGTAAGAATACAAGGATTTCTTTTGGGAATATTTGTGTTTTTAGAGAGTGCTTGTAGTTTGGGCCAGAATTCCTTTGATCAGTTTTTTTCCAGCTGTTTGTTAGGATTTTGTGATAAAGCTTATGAAAGTACCAAATGCATTTGGCTGGAGTAGTAGAAAGCTTGCCTGGTATAAATGACAGGGGCCTTTCTTGTTTATTTAATAAGTCTAGATTTGGATAGTTTCAGAACTCTGGCTCAACATCAGAGTTTCTTTCTCTCCCCTTAGGGTTACAGAATGGCTGCCACAGATCTAAGCATCATGTCATCACTCCAGCAAAGATAGGAAATTGGGCAACCAGGACAGCAAGAATGAGCTTTTCTTCAACTGCCTCTTTTTTTTTTTTTTTTTAATCAGGGAGAAAATCTTTTCCAGAAGCCGCCCAAGATGTTCTCTAGTGTCTCACTGACTAGAATAGGGTCACAGGATTACCCTTAAGCAGCAAAGGAGACTGGGGAAGCAGTTTAGCCTCTTCGTTCTCTAGAAAGGAAGGTAGGCAAAGGGAATAGCTATTGGGTATTCATATTATGAAATCTAATAATCATCCTGTCTTCTAGTTTCAGCTCCAGAATTTGTTTTTGAACATGGCTATCAAACTTATCTGCCCACGGAAAGCAATGAAAACCAGACAGCCACTGTCATCTCTCTCTCTGCCAAGTCCCGTGCCAAAAAGCCCACAGCACCACCTGCTCAGAAAAGGCTGAACTGTTGCTATCCAGGTAAAGGCAGCATTATGTCCTGCTTATATAGAGGGTGTGACATGTAACAGATTCCAGGGCTCTAGCTCGTGAATTCCTGACAACTGGATATAGACGTGTTCTAAACTGCCTGGCTTAAAAAGCAGAGCCTCCCCCCCCAGCATTTACATCATTACATATGACCTGTCTCTCGCTGTCCCTGGTCACCGTGCACGTGGACTCTAAGACTTTTACAGACGCAGGCCTTTGAAATGGGATTCATGAGGATCCAGGTTACTGTGAATTTTTCTTTCTGTGCTATAGCTTAGGAAGACATCCAGAAAGATTGTTGTTTCCTTTAAAAAATAGTAATAACTTTTTATTTGGAAATAATTTCAGACTCACAGAAAAGCTGTGAAAATAGCACAGAAATTTATGTATGCCCTTCTTCTAGATTTCCCAAAAGTTAACATACTGTATTTGCTTTATCATTCTTTCTATATATACATCCCTTTCCCCCAAAGCCATTTTAGAGTAAGTTGCAGACCTGATGTCCCTTTACCCCTAAATACCTCAATGTATATTTCCTAGAACCAAGGAAATTCTTTTATAAACCACAGCACAATCATCAAAATCAGGAAATTAACATTTAGGGGCGCCTGGCTGGCTCAGTTGGAGGAGCATGTGACTTAGTCTCGGGGTCGTGAGTTCGAGCCCCACGTTGGGCAGAGAGTTTACTTTAAAAAAAAAAAGGGGAAATTTGCATTTATACACACTATTATCAAACCACTGACCTTATTAAGATTTTATTAACTTCTCACTCATGTTCTCAATATCAAAAGAAGAACATTTTCCCCTGGTTTGGGATCCAATTCATGATCACACATTTGCTTTGACTTTTCCAATCTCTTTAGTTTCCTTGAATCCAACTTTTGTCTTTCATGACCTAGACATTTTTGCAAAGTACAGGCCAGTTACTTTGTAAAATGTTCCTCAGTTTGGATTTGTCTCATGTTTCCTCACGATGAGATTTAGGCTCTGCAGTTTGGGCAGGAAGCACAGACGTGATGTATGTCCTTCTTGGTGCATCATATCAGGAGGCACGTGATACCCATTTGTCCTGCTTACCGTGGGGTTTACGCTCATCACTTGGTTAAGGAAGTTTCTGCCAGGTTTCTCCACCCTTAGGTTACTATGTTTCCCTTTGTAATTGATCTTTTCTTGCCTTTTTAAGGTTGCCAATTCAAGACTGCCTATGGCATGAAGGACATGGAACGTCATTTAAAAATTCACACTGGTAAGTGACATTTCTGTGGCATATAAGCCCAGAGCATGTGCTCTGTGCTAGGAGCCAAGGATCTGGACAAGTCAGACATGTGATAGGACATGGAATCTCGCTGGTTGTCACAGGAATACAAACACAAATTCAATAAAAATAAGATGCTGTTTCCGTACATGATTTTGGCAGAAACTGTGTAAAGCAATAAAATCCAGTGCTGGAGCAGATATGAGCAAATTTAGCTAGTGGAAGTGTGAATGACTCCAACCGTTTTGACAATTAATCTGCCAGAATTAATTAACATTTAAATGTACATATTCTTATTTTGAAGCAATGGTCCTATAAATGTGTATGTTTGTAATGATTGATAAAGAAAGGAATAAGGGTGAAGAATAGTAAATTTTTTTTATGTATCTGTACTGTATCACTGGATACAGAGTGTGTGTGTGTGTGTTATTTTTGCCATTTTGAAGGTGAAATTTAGTAAATAAATATTTTTTTTAAAGGAGAGGGAAAGGGGCGCCGGGGTGGCTCAGTCAGTTAAGCGTCGGCCTTCAGCTCAGGTCATGATCTCAGGGTCCTGGGAATGAGCCCCACGTCGGGCTCCCTGCTCAGCGGGGAGGCTGCTTCTCCCTCTCCCTCTTCCCTTCCCCCCTGCTCCTGCTCTCTCTCTCTCTCAAATAAATAAATAAAGCCTTTAAAAATAAATAAATAAATACTAAAAGGGGAGGGAAAGATTGATGAGGCGCCTGGGTGGCTCAGGTGGTGGAGCGTGTGACTCTTGATCTTGGGGTCATAGGTTCAAGCCCCAGGTGGGGTGTAGAGATTACTTAAAAAAAAAAAAGTAAAAGGAGAGGAAAAGATTGATGCATGGAAAAGAAAAATGTACTTATTTCTGGTGATTTTAATTTTCTTTATTATATTATTTCTATGTGTCCCAGATTTTCTGAATGGAGAAGGAAGTGCATTTAGATTATTTTTAACAAAGTGTTAGATACCCATAATTCAAATGAGAGAGAGTGACTGCAGAGTGTATAAATGTGTACAAGGTAGGGGTTAGGGGTCCACTGACATTTGGCGGGGGTGTGACTAATTGCCCAAAGTCTGCCTCCACCTTTGGAAGATGAAATCTCCAGCAGTGATTTCTGAAATTTGTTGGCCATGGCTAGTGATTGCCTTGCCGTACTGGGGTCACCATCCTGTTCTAACCAACCTCACCGTGTCACGTCATTTGGATTTATTCCAATTATCAGAATATTAAGTTTCAAGTATTGGTAAGCATTCTCGACGTAAGAGTGAATCTCTCCAATGGGGTTCAACATGAATCCCGTCATTTGAGTCAAGCACAGCATATTCATCCTTGCCAGAGTAAAGTGCTGTCATTATTCACGAGGATTAAGGAAACACTCTAAATACATAAGTGAAGCAGTGACCTTAAGTCCGTTTCTGCAAATCTTCAGGAAGCACCTTATACATGCTGGTGTCCCAGCTTAGGGTCGTAGGGTAGTTTCTACGTGACTGCAGCAACTCCAATAATGTCAAGGTGGAGAGTTGATAAGGTGTCCTCACCTTAGTTACCTTCGGAGAGGAGGCCATGGCCAGGAGGAGCCCTAGGGGGCTCTTCACCCGCAGAGCTAGCCAGAAACCATCCTTCTTCCCCAGCATCCAGTGGCTTCCCGGGGGGGGGCAGATACACAGCCCGGCAACCACAGGAGCTAATCAGCCACTGACAGTCAGGAGAAATTCTTGTTCGTGGATTTTTAAATTTGACTAACATTTTTTTTATTAATAAAATCATAATCTTTCATACACTTTTAGGTGTATTCCTAAATCCCAGACGTTTGCTCTACAACGGTAGTGATCAGCTTTGGCTGACAATTGATTTTAGCACTTGGCTGTTTAGGATTTAGCCAAAGGACATATTTAATATATAAAGTAAAAAGGGGAAATCCTGATTCAGAGCCCCCTTCCTTATTCAATATAAGCCCAAAGTCACCAGTCCTAATAGTCTACTGTGTCTCATTCTGAAATTTCAGCATACCTATCCTGGGCCGAAAAACACACAGAATCTACTTTTTCCATCTCTTACTAAATTAATATTATATATACTGTCACTGCAAATTGCTGCTTTCCACTTAATATTGGTCATCTTTCCACATCAGTAGTACATGTCTGCTTCATTCTTTTCTGTGGCCCAGTAGGGAACTGGTTCAATTATTTATCCAGTGAAATACTTCAGCTTTAAAAACCATGCTGTAGACAATGGAATATTATGCAGCCATCAAAAGGAATGAGATCTTGCCATTTGCAACGACGTGGATGGAACTGGAGGGTGTTATGCTGAGTGAAATAAGTCAATCACAGAAAGACATGTATCACATGACCTCACTGATACGAGGAATTCTTAATCTCAGGAAACAAACTGAGTGTTACTGGAGTGGTTGGGGGTGGGAGGGATGGGATGGCTGGGTGATAGACATTGGGGAGGGTATGTGCTATGGTGAGTGCTGTGAATTGTGCAAGACTGTTGAATCACAGATCTGTACTTCTGAAACAAATAACGCAACATATTTTAAGAAAAAAGGAAAAGAAGAAGATAACAGGAGAGGAAGAAAAGGGGAGTATGTCAGAGGGGGAGACGAACCATGAGAGATGATGGACTCTGAAAAACTGAGGGTTCTAGAGGGTAGGGGGGTGGGGGGATGGGTTAGCCTGGTGATGGGTATTGAGGAGGGCACGTTCTGCATGGAGCACTGGGTGTTATGAACAAACAATGAATCATGGAACACTGCATCAAAAACTAATGATGTAATATATGGTGATTAACATAACAATAAAAAAATTTAAAAAAAAAAAAACCATGCTGTAGAGATTTAATGATGTGACAAGACGATTGGAATTATTTTATGTGCAAGAAAGTGGTCAATGGGGAGGCATTGTTGCATTTGGCTCAGAAAGCAAGACAGTCGTGGGTTCTAATCCCAGTTGTTGAGGGGATTAAGGAGAATCATTGAGAGGCACAGTGCCTTTCAGAAAGTATTTAAATTGATGTTAGCCAAGAAGTTTTTTTGTACCAAAAATACACGTGCACAAATAATTGGAGAGATATCCATCAAAAACTCAGCAGTCATTTGCGGGCAGTAAGTACACGAGTGAATATAGATGAAGCTGCTGTGACAAAGAGACCCCCCAGCCCAGCTCACACGCGGTAGGGGTTTATGTCTCTCACATAACTGTCCGGAGCTAAGCAGGTGGTCTAGAGCAGGTCGGCGGCTCTGTCCTACGAGATCAGCCAGGGACTTAAGTTCCTTCTGTGTCCTTAAAGCGCATCATGGCACGGGCTCCCCCATCTGCAGGCAAGCTGCCCTCACCTGCCAGTTCGAACACCCCATGTCTTGGAGACGGCTGGCAGGAAGGGTGGAAAGAGGAAAGTAAAAGGCAAGCAATGTCACTTTGCAAAAGGGACACACTGACCCTCTCTGCCATTTCATTGGCGGGGACCGCGCTGCCACAGGATGACTCTTGGCTGCAGGCCGGGCTGGGGAAGGAAGCTTTGAGCTGCTCGGCCGAGAGCTCTCCGAAAACTTAGAGCCTCTGAGCTTTAGGGTGTGTCTGTGGGAAAAAAAAAAAACGGGAAAAGGAGAGAACGGAAGGAGACAATGAACAGTTCCTTATTTTCCTCGGTTCTCCTTGAGACATTTGAGTCGCCTTCTATTTTTAATTAATAAGGAATTCCCATTCGATGTAGGAAAAACTAGAAAATGGCAAGAGGCAGAATAGAAGAAACTCCCCCCTCCCCCAAGAGCTTAGCTCTTGGCAGATTTTTCTATCTAGCTTTCGGGGTTTCCTGCATATCCTTGGGTGACCAGTATTCCTCTTATCATAAGGCAAGGTGTGGGGGCGGTGGGGAGTAAGCCTCTTTCTCCTTCAGGGTTGTTTTCTGATGCCATCTGTGTGTGTGTTTGAAGGAGACAAGCCCCACAAGTGTGAGGTCTGTGGCAAGTGCTTCAGCCGGAAGGATAAGCTGAAGACGCACATGCGCTGCCACACGGGCGTGAAGCCGTACAAGTGTAAGACGTGTGACTATGCCGCGGCCGACAGCAGCAGCCTTAACAAGCACCTGCGGATCCACTCGGACGAGCGGCCCTTCAAATGTCAGATCTGCCCGTACGCCAGCCGCAACTCGAGCCAGCTCACCGTCCACCTGCGGTCCCACACAGGTAGGTCCCTCCTGCTGCCCTCGCACTGGGCTCCTCACCACCAGCTACTGAGAAGCACCTTAAGGCACTGAGTCACAATCCAAGTAAACGAACAGGGGACGTCTGCTCATCGCACGGTGGGCAGGTTTGCTTTGCGTCCACCCAGAAGAGCCTTTCTCGGTCAATGAGGGAGAAAAAAAACATGGCGCTTATAACCTCATCTCTATCTGTATGCAACTTTATAACTTAGTCACTAGTAAAGTGTTGAATGAGGAGGTGAGCTAAATGAAATCGAGATATAAATATAAACAATGTGTTTTTAATAAATGTCCGCATAGTTTCTGCATTCTGGTCATTTTTAAAGTATACTCAGATTAGGTCAGCATGGGATAGCTTCATGGAAAAACTCGGCAGGGTAGGTCACTTAACAAAGCATGGACGTTTCCTTTTGGCAAGTGTATCAGTTAGCTGTGGATGCAGTGATGCTGTGTAACAAGCCCTACAAAAGCTCAGTGGCAGATTATAATCGATTACTGCTCACATACTTAAGGACTAGCCAGTTGGCTAGACACTCTGTTGATCTTGACTGGGCTCAATCACCTGTGGCGGGGAAAGGCTGGGTGTCCACTGACCTTGGCTGGGGATCGGCTGCCTGGGGGGGTTAGCTGGCTGTCCACTTGCCTTAGCTGGGGCTGGTCTGGCTCTGCTCCACGTGCCTCTCATCCTCCTTTTGGACCAGTGGGCTACCCCAGGTTTGTCCTTCTCGTGACAGTGGCCGGGGTACAAGCAAGCACATCCCAGTGCGTAAGCCCATTTCAAGCCTTTGCTTGCATCCCTTTGGTTGAAGCAGGCTATGTGGTGGGGCCTGGCATCAGGGATGGGGCTGGGCTCACCCACGGTGGGAGGTCACCACGAGGTTACAAGACAAAGGCCAGAGATAGGAGGAAGGGGAAAGAATTGGGACCATTTTTGCAAACCACCACAGTCCACCACGCTGTCAGTGCACAAGGATTTAATCATGCCTTCCTAAGACCCACATAAGTCACACCCTATCATAGGATCAGGCTCAAACACCAGGATCCCGTGATCTCCCCCGGGTCTGGATATGGCTTCTCTTGACCTGGAGTTCCTTTGAAGTAAAAAGACAAGTCGTCTGTTCCTACATTCCCAATGTACAGCAGTGACATGGAGCCAGGGTATTTCCAGTCATCCTGCTGTTTGAAAAGAGGAGAATGGGAGGCACTTGGCATTCACAGCTCCACGGGTTTCCAGAATCCCTCTGGGCACATGTCCCCAGGTCCCTTCACTCTGGGGACAGAGAACGTTCCCTGATGAGGGCTCGGCTCAGCTTCCTGGTTCCTGACTCTGCCCGCTGCAGCATCCTTCCCATCAGCTGCCTGAGCCCCTTCCAAAAAGTAGTGGAAAAAGTACCTTTGCAAAACTTTCTCAGCCTGCTTCCTGCCTACCAAAAGCAGGGCTCCTTTTAGCCGAGGGGGATGACAGGTTTGCTGGTAGAGCCGTGTGCAAAATTTTGTGTCTGTGTGCCGAAAGCCACACCCACAATTCTTTCAGAGACTCTCCTTTCCTCTGAACCCCATTGTAGGCACTTTTGGCATATAACCTTCTGTGGCTGAATCCCTTGACGTCCCTAGGAATCCTTGTCCCGCTGGAGAACCTACGTGGCGCCAACAATTCTTTTGGAGATTTTAACGAAGAGCCCTACATTCACACCCCTCATTTCTCATTCAGCCCTCCCCCTGAGATCGCATCCCTGGATATGACCTTTGTCCCCCGGCTTCTGTCTTACTTTGAAAACCCTTTGCTGGTTGGAGGTGAGAAATGTTATCTAACCCAGCACATCTTTGGTTTGCTCTATTCTCTCGAAGTTCCATTTAGAAAATGGCCAGTTCTTGTGTGAGTTTGTCTCTTCCTTATAGGACCTCATCATATGCAGCCCGTAAGGCACTTTCACTTTCTGCCCAGAATTAATCTCTTTGCTCAAGTCCCAAATCCAACAGGTATATTATATTCTCTGTCTTCTAACTTACTGCAGGTGACAGTTGGACCAAATGTTTGCCATTAAATAGTGTGCCCTGCCACTTCTCCAGTCTTTTCTTGCCATCCAGTCCCCAAAGCCAATGCTACATATTTTAATTTTCTGGTATTAATTAATTAATTAATTAATTAATTTTCTTGTTTCCAGATATCAATCTCTGTATTGGTTATCTGTCGTCACACTTAATGCAGTGTAACAAATACTCCCACAAAACCTCATTGGACACAACAACATACCTTTTCTGGTGGCATGGTGGGGATCAGCTGGGGGTCACCTCGGCAGTTCCGATCTTGGCTGGACTCACATGTCTGAGAATCTGCTGGCTGTGAGCTGTCTGTCCACTGGTCTTGGCGGTGGGAATCCAGCGCTTCTCCACATTTCTGTCACCCTCCTCCTGGGACCAGCACGCCAAGCCAGCCTTGATCATCTCATGGCGATGGCTGACAGAGGTGCAAGCAAGCAAACCCCAGTGTACAAGCCCATTTCAAGCCATTCCTTATATCAAGTCTACTGAAGATACCATCAGCCAAATCTAGTCACATGATTGTCGAGGGACATGGCAGGTCATCCTGCCCCTGTCTGGAGACCATGCATAATTGCACACATGGCAGAGGCCATGGCTACGGGAAGGGAGGAGAGGTGGTAAGATTTGAGAACGTTTTTGTGATCTACTAAAGCAAGTTCCAGACATAGGCATAACCAATGGCCAACTGATTTTCTTCAGAAATCTCCCACACCTATGTTAGAGGACCTGAAGGACTCGTTTATGAAAGTGGTTCTGAATCATTTTGACTTATAAGGATAAACTTACCATTGATAGTAGCATCTTCAAGTTGGTCTAGGAAAGGTGAATTTTCTAAAACTGTAAATGTGTGCTGTTTATGCAATGTCTCCATGGACTGTTCATTTCCCTTTTATAAATCCGTGGCATTTAGAAGATTTTACAAATTGTAAAACTAATAGGATTTTGTTTGTATCCTTTCATCGCTTAGATTGACTTCATTCATCATCAGTGGTTTTCATAGCAAGCTAAACTCAAGAAAGATCTGTCAGCTTAAATATATCAGCTGCTTGTTCATTCAACAACATTCATTAAGTCCCCGCGAGGTGCTAGACGCTGTGAGGATCACGTGGGGGGCAAGAACAAACGTAGTCATTAGCTTTGGAGAGCTCATGGCCCCATGGAACTATGACTGACCAGTACGCCTCAGTTGAGAAATCTATGGTTAAAAAAAAAAAAAAAATGACAAAGGGATTGGAAACCTTTGCTTTCAGATCAAAAAGTGTTGTTAACTCTGCAACTCAGCTGTGAGATTTGGTTATCTGGTATTTCTGGGTTTCACGTCTGCTGACAGCTTTAAAAAAAAAAAAAGGCAAAAAGACTAACTAATTTGAGGAGGGATGTAACAGGAAAACCTAGTAGAAAATTCTGGAGCAGGGATTCTTCCTTCTGGATCCACAGATACCTCCACTCAGAGATCCATGAATAGACTTTAGATGGTCCATGAATTTGGATGGAAAAAAAATTACATCTTCATTTTCACTAACCAAACTGTATTGAAATTGGGCGTGTCCTTCCATTTGAAAATTGGCAGCTGATCTGAGAATAGTGCATATTGCCGCCAGTGGAAATCACAGATCTTTTCATAACAGTTGTTGGAGCTCGATCAATCTATCATTTATGCTCTTTTCTATTTAGAAATTATAGTTACAGATCCGCCACTAGATCTTCTTATTTAATGCATTAATAAAGCACACATGGGGCACCTGGCTGGCTCAGTTGATGGAGCATACAACTCTTGATCTTGGGGTCATGAGTTCGAGCCCCATGCACAGATAATTACCCAGCATCTAAGAATACCAGCTTTGGAGCCAGCCTGGGTTGGAATCCAAGCCTGCTACGTACTACTGGGTGACCGTGAACAAGTTATTTTAGTCTATCTAGGCCTCATTTGTACAGTAGTGTTAAGAATAATATTGATAATAGTACCCACCTCGTGGGAATGTTGGGAGCATCAAATGAGACCATTCTTGTGGAGTGCTCAGCAGAGTGCCTGCCATCTTGGAAGCAACCGAAGAATGTTAGCTGCTACTTGGCTTGCTTCAACAATATTGAAATGGGCGGGGTCACCAATTTGCTTGAACTATCTGTGCCTTAGATAATTCGGACTTGCCATTCATTGAGGAAACAAATTTGGAGTACCATGTGCATTCAGATGTTTGCAATTTCACTTTCCCCGCTCATCTTTCAGCGACCATGAATTTAAAAAAAAAAAAAACAAGCAGCTGGATTTCGTAACTTCACGAGTAAAGAACGCAGCTGGCAATGTGGGATAAATAAATTTTGCGCAATAAACACGTCTTTATTAATAAAAATCTGCATGAAGCGTAAGCTGGGCATTTCAATCGCTTTATAAAGACTATTCTGATGAGTGAGCATGGAGCTGACTGATTCCAAAATGTGTCCTCGAATCTGTTACGACACGTAACTCAATCAAAATCAACGGATTATGCAAAATTTACACAACTGTGAACCATTAACTAGCAGAGTGGGCACATGAGCAAAATGAACCATAGCTTGATCGTTTTAAAGAACATAAGTATATTCACAAATTCGATTTTATTTGGGACAATTGAATAGCTCTTTTCAGTCTCCCGTTTTTTTGTGGGTTTTTTTTTTTTTTTTTAACGGTGCTGGTGGTTTAGGTTTGGGGAAAGAAAAGAAGCCCCCCACCCCCATTCCCTTTCTCCCCCCCCCCAACCCCCACCCAGGGGCTGCTAGCAGCTGCCGTAGGAAGGTCTCCATCCGCCTGCCTTGGTATAAGCGATTTTCTGGTGTGTGCTTCGGGGGGATCCGCTGTGGTTGTTGCCTGCCTGTTCTTATCGAAACTCACCTTGTGTTGACAGGGGACGCCCCCTTCCAGTGCTGGCTCTGTAGCGCCAAGTTCAAAATCAGCTCGGACTTGAAAAGGCACATGCGCGTGCACTCGGGGGAGAAGCCTTTCAAGTGTGAGTTCTGCAATGTCCGCTGCACCATGAAGGGCAACCTCAAGTCGCACATCCGCATCAAGCACAGCGGGAATAACTTCAAGTGTCCGCATTGCGACTTCCTGGGTGACAGCAAAGCCACCCTCCGTAAGCACAGCCGGGTGCACCAGTCGGAGCACCCGGAGAAGTGCTCCGAGTGCAGCTACTCGTGCTCCAGCAAGGCGGCGCTGCGCATCCACGAGCGCATCCACTGCACCGACCGCCCCTTCAAGTGTCATTACTGCAGCTTCGACACCAAGCAGCCCAGCAACCTAAGCAAGCACATGAAGAAGTTCCACGGGGACATGGTGAAGACCGAGGCCTTGGAGAGGAAAGACGCAGGCCGACAGAGCAGCCGGCAGGTGGCCAAGCTGGACGCCAAGAAGACTTTCCACTGTGATACATGCGACGCCTCGTTCATGCGCGAGGACTCGCTCCGCAGCCACAAAAGGCAGCACAGTGAGTACAGTGAGAGTAAGAACTCGGATGTGACGGTCCTGCAGTTCCAGATAGACCCCAGCAAGCAGCCGGCCGCGCCCCTCACCGTGGGCCACCTGCAGGTGCCCCTCCAGCCCAGCCAAGTGCCCCAGTTCAGCGAGGGGCGAGTCAAAATCATCGTTGGGCATCAAGTGCCACAGGCCAACACCATCATCCAGGCGGCGGCCGCCGCCGTGAACATCGTACCCCCCGCCTTGGTGGCGCAGAACCCAGAGGAACTCCCTGGGAACAGCCGGCTGCAGATTTTGCGCCAGGTCAATCTGATCGCCCCCCCTCAGCCCTCAGGGTGTCCGAGCGAGGCGGGCGCGATGACCCAGCCCGCTGTCCTGCTGACCACTCACGACCAGGCCGATGGGGCCACTCTGCACCAGACTCTCATCCCCACGACGCCCGGCAGCCCCCAGGAAGGCTCCGGCAACCAGACTTTCATCACCAGTTCGGGTATTACATGCACGGACTTTGAAGGCCTTAATGCTTTGATTCAGGAGGGGACAGCTGAAGTCACAGTGGTGAGCGACGGAGGTCAGAACATCGCTGTGGCCACCACGGCCCCGCCTATATTCTCCTCCTCCTCCCAACAAGAATTGCCCAAGCAGACTTACTCCATCATTCAAGGGGGAGCCCACCCAGCCTTGCTCTGTCCCGCGGATTCCATACCAGATTAGTACCTAAAAACCAAAAGAAAGGGGGGAAAAGGAGTAACAAAAACAAGAAATCCTAAAAAGATTTCTGTAAGAGGTTTGCTCTTAATGTTTTTAAGGATTGTTGTGAAACCCCTCCCCTCGTAATAAATCGTAATTTTATACTGCTTACTATAATTTTTTAATGCTTGTGACCACCTCAGAATCGCCGTGTTCTAACTGTTGTAGAATGTTGCCAAGATGATTCCAATTAGGGCTTGGAATTCAATGCAGTGAGTAGTGAATACATTTTGTTTTGTCCAGCTTGATTTCCCGATTCTGATTAGGGTTTTTTTCCAATCTTATTAAATTTGTGTGGGAGATGGGAGACTTCCCAACCTCTCTGAAGTCACCATTCTGAAATACCCCCCCCCTCCAACCCTGGGCTATTACTGTTTTAGTACATGGATACAAATCTATTGGCATGAGGACCATTTTCTACATAATGTTACATGGATACTTGACCCCCCCAAAAAAATGTTTAGTGCTAATGAGAAAAAAGAAATGGTTTCCTAATAAATTGATACGTGAGTAAAATATACTGAATGTTAATGATTCTTTAGAGTCACAGTATGACTGGGGCATAATGGGGTGTGAATTATCCTATAACTAAAGAGAATTTGAAGAAGCAAAGGATTTTAGTCCTCCGATCAATATTATACAGATGTCTTACAACCTTCACAGTCAACTTAAGTATTACTGATGCCTAAAATGACCCAATGATACCATTTCCATTTTGGAACGAGGTTGACAAACCTGACATTTCTGTTTAAATGCAAATATGATGTGAGTTCCTACTAACATTTAGAATGGTTTTCTAGGTACCATTGTTTGAAAATATCACTATTGTGCAATCTCGGGGACCAGACGAGTGGGATTGGAAAAGCACCTACATTTTTCAGAAGGGTAGGCTCTATTGAGGAAAGGGAAATTCAAATGTTACTGTTTTAGAATTAAAATGCTGTTTTATCAGTAGGTGGCGCCAGAGAGCAAGCTAGAATTACCCATGCTTGTAACCAAGGCCGTAATTTCCAGCCTCGAGGGCTATCTTCAACTCATCATGGGTTCTTTTTTTTTTTTTTTTAAGATTTTATTTATTTATTTGACAGAGACAGACACAGCGAGAGAGGGAGCACAAGCAGGGGGAGTGGGAGAGGGAGAAGCAGGCTTCCCGCCGAGCGGGGAGCCCGATGTGGGGGCTCGATCCTAGGACCCTGGGATCATGACCTGGGCCGAAGGCAGACGCTTAACGACGGAGCCACCCAGGCACCCTCCTCATGGGTTCTTAATACATGTTGAATGACTGAAACATGCTCTCACAGAGTGTCAGCAAGGATTGGTGAGGAAAGTATTTAAAATGTTACGAGAACCCTTACATTTTTTAAAAGATTTTATTTATTTGACACAGGAGGAGAGAGCACAAGCAGAGGGAGCGGCAGGCAGGGGGAGAGGGAAAAGCAGACTCCCAATGAGCCAGGAGCCCCAGTGTGGGGCTTGATCCCAGTACCCTGGGATCATGACCTGAGCCGAAGGCAGTCGCTTAACTGATTGAACCATCCAGGAACCCCAAGAACCCTTACATTTTTACCAGAGCCCTCATCACTTTCACTTTCGTAGCACACAAACTTATTAAAATTCTCACGCAGATCAGCTCACTTTTACATAAAGATATTACCCATCCCCCCCTCCCTTTTTCTTTGGTAATAAACTAAGGAAATACACAAAATGGTGATGCAGAAACTTCGGGGTTTGCCTGTTGGAATAGGAAAATCAACTTCCCTTAGGAAATAGCTATAAAGTTTGAGTTGTCTCCTTTCTTTGATCCTTAATATTTGAACACAATTCTGAAAATTCGGGGGGGGGGGGGAGTGCCACAATTTATTTTCATATAAGCAATGGTGGTAATGAGTCATTAACTGTGGTTTGGCAAGGAAATGAAAAAGCTTGCAGCGCACTCTGTTAATATTTTAATGATTTCACTGCTTTAGAATTACTGCTTATAGCTTTTTTTTTTTTTCTTAACTGAGAGGGAGAGCACTAGGTGGGGGAGGTATGGAGGGGCAGAGGGTGAGGGGGAGAGAGAAGCTTAAGCAGGCTCCACCACCAGCGCAGAGCCTGACTCGAGGCTCTATTTCAGGACCCTGAGATCATGACCTGAGCCTAAATCAAGAGTCAGATGCTTAACTGACTGCGCCACCCAGGTGTCCCGCCTACAGCTCTTTAAGAAACTATTTAACTATTCAGTTTTAGCCGGCAAATTCCTTTTGTCATGAACCTGTTTTCCACATCTTTCTTTCCCAGAATGCCCCTCTCTTCAACTTTTAAAGTATTTTTTCCCCTGATTAGACATGTAATGTGCATTCAAGGTAGAAAAGATACAAAACACATTATATTATTTTTATTTTTTTTTAATTTATTTATTTGACAGAGAGAGACACAGTGAGAGAGGGAACACAAGCAGGAGGAGTGGGAGAGGGAGAAGCGAAGCAGGCTTCCCGCAGAGCAGGGAGCCCGACGCGGGGCCCGATCCCAGGACCCCGGGATCACGACCCGAGCCGAAGGCAGACGCTTAACGACTGAGCCACCCAGGCGCCCCACATTATATTATTTTTAAAAATTAACGTTGGGGCACTTGGGTGCTTAGTCGGTTAAGCATCTGACTCTTGGTTTCTGCTCAGGTCAGGATCTTAGGGTCATGCAATCAAGCCAACCTCAGGCTCTGCACTCAGCGTCGAGTCTGCTTGAGATTCTCTCTCCCCCTCGCCCTTTGCCCCCACCCCCTGCTTGTGCACACTCAAAATAAATAAATAAATTTTTTTTAAAAATAAAAATTTAAAAAAATTAAAATCAAAGTTACTGGTAATCTTCTACCCAGACATAAAAACTGTGGCCATTTTGATGGACTTCCTTTTTTGATGGACTTCCTTTGTTTCTATGTTTATGTATGTATGGTTTCCACTCTAGTTATAGAGTTGGGTTTGAATCAAGCATACTATTTTCTGTTTATATATTTCCTTTTATATATTTATATCTCCAGCTATCTGCTTCCCCCATACACACCTATACATGCATACACACACACACACACACACACGCATAATTGGATTTTCTTTTAACAAACCACAACAGCAAAACTTGTTCCTTGTAATAAACTATATACAGAATTGTACAAAAACCAAGCCAATCATCTCCAGCGCCCTTCCTATTCTCCTCCTATGAAGGTTAGTAATGTTTTCTCTGTGTTCATACTGACATACACAGACTCAAAACAATGTAGGAAAGGTTTTCTCCTATTTTTCTAGTAATTGTATCATACTATGTATATTTCTCTGCATTTGCTCGTACTATTCCATGTATGAACAGGACTGCAGGTGAATACGGCTATCTCTACTGTTTTTTTTTAAGCAAAAGGTAGTGTGAACATACCATGCATTATTCAGCCATCTCCCTACTCATGGATATTCTGGTTGTTTTGTTTTCATTTGCCATTAAAAACAGTAGCAATCAACCTCCTGCACAATTGCTCACATTTGGTTGTGCTTTTGGAGTTACAACGAGTGTCTGTAGTTTGTACTTGCATATAGATTCAGATTGCTTTTTTCGAAATGGTAGCCTCATCCGTGGTGAAGGCCCCAATGATCACCAATCCTGGCTATTAGCAATCTTTCAAAGTTTTGTCAGTCTGATGAGTGAAATGAGCCATCTGGACTCTGCGTTTCCCCAGCTGGTGTTTTTTTGTTTTTTTGTTTTTAAGATTTTTATTTGTCTGACAGAGAGACAGGCAGCAAGAGAAGGAACACAAGCAGGGGAGTGGGAGAGGAAGAAGCAGGCTTCCCGCTGAGCAGAGAGCCCGATGTGGGGCTCGATCCCAGAACCCCGGGATCATGACCTGAGCCGAAGGCAGACACTTAATGACTGAACCACCCAGGCGCCCCTCCCCAGCTGGTGTTTTGATCTGCATTTCTGTGACATCTCTATATAGACTTGTTGATCATTGGCCTTTTTCTTGTCTGTGAACCTAAAACACATTCTCCCTCATGTTTCTCCTTGAGTTGTTGGGCACTGGGGACACGAACCCCATGTCTGTCACATTTTCTCCCCTCCTGTCCTTTGTCTTCTGACACCTTACAAAAAGAACTCTCTTTTCCTATAGTCAGCCTTCTATTGCTTCACTTGGGGCTTCTGTTTTTTCTAGGACCGTCATCTCTTCCCCTGAGATGAGAAAAGGGTTGATTGGTTTGTTTTTTCCTTTAATATATTTGTTGTTTGTTTTTAGTTAGCAACTTACTGCAGCAAAAATTCCTATTTATACACATTTGACATGGAAATTTGGCAGCCCACATATGCCAGGACCATTTGTTAAATACAATATTATTTTCCTTGCTACTGAAATCCTAATTTCACCTGTAAAATGGAAGTTCTCGAATACACTTGGATCTGTTTCTGGAAGCTCTGCTTTGTCTCACTGATCTTTATATCTTCTCTGGTTTGCCAGCAACACACATTTTATTATAGTAGCATTAAGGTGAGCCTTACTGTCTTTTAGGATCACAAAGCCTCCCTCTAGCTATTCTTTTCCAAAATTTTCTTAGCAATTCCTAGATATTCATTCTTCCAAATGAACTATCATTTTATCCAGTACTTCTCAAGCCCCCCCCAAAAAAATCCTTTTGAGAATTTTTATTAGAAATGGATCCATGTGATGTTGAACTTATACAAAGAATGACTTATTAAAATATGTTAAATCTTACACCCAAAAACCTTTATTCAGCTCCTGGGTTAACCATTATTCATATGGTTTTCTTCATATACAATCAGTTCTTATGATACGAGGCCTATATTTCCTTATTATTGTATAATTTTATTATAATTATAAATAGGATTTTTCCTTGCTAAAATAACTGTTGCAAACATATAAAGAATAGCTACATTTGGTATATTTGTCTATATTGAGCTCCCTTAGCAAAAATTCTTACTAATTGGGGCACCTGGCTGGCTCAGTTGGTAGAGCGTGAGACCCTTGATCTTGCGGTTTTAAGTTCGAGCCCCATGTCAGGTGGAGCGATTATTTAAAAACAAAATCTTTTGGGCGCCTGGGTGGCTCAGTCGTTAAGCGTCTGCCTTCGGCTCGGGTCATGATCCCAGGGTCCTGGGATCGAGTCCCACATCGGGCTCCCTGCTCAGCGGGAAGCCTGCTTCTCCCTCTCCCACTCCCCCTGCTTGTGTTCCCTCTCTTGCTGTATCTCTCTCTGTTGAAAAATAAAATATTTTTTTAAAAAATAATATAAAATAAAAACAAAATCTTTTAAAACAATTCTTATTAATTGACGATAAGTATTTATTAGAAAGTCTTGGTCTCTGATAAATATAACTTATAATGGTTATAACACAGTCATCTCATTTCCAGGTGGTTTTATCTTGTAATATTTATACTACTTTATTTTTTTTTAAAGATTTTATTTATTTATTTGACAGAGGCATAGCAAGAGAGGGAACACAAGCAGGGGGAGTGGGAGAGGGAGAAGCAGGCTTCCCGTGGAGCAGGGAGCCCGATGCGGGGCTCGATCCCAGGACCCCGGGATCATGACCTGAGCCGAAGGCAGACGCTCAACAACTGAGCCACCCTGGTATACTGCTTTATTTGTTTCCTTGTCCCATTGCAATTAGCCTCAGCCTCCAAACAAAGCTGAAACAGCTGACATCCTTTTGTGTCTCCAGTTTTAATGTGAATGGCTTCAGAATTTTCCCGGTTAATATAATATACTCTGTTCCTCTGAGGGGTGGTTTTTCTAGTACTTGGGTCATTTTCTTCTACTGCAGTTTTCACTTAGAGTTTGTTATCAGGGTAGATTGCTGAATTTTAGCAAATATCTTTTCACCGTTTTTTGACATAATTCCTTGGGTTTTGCACTAAGGTCTGTTGATGTAGTGAATTCGTATAGCCTGGTATTCCTGAATAAGCCCTGGGTCATGTTGGCTTATTCTTCTAACAAACACATTGCTTGGGTTGCAATTATGTCATTTAGCTTGAAAGTTGTCCAACTCTATCCATAAGTGTAGTTGATCTCTGGGATTCTTTTTTGTGGTCTGTCTGATTTTTGCTTGTTTGTTGTAGGTGATGCTACTCTGGAAATAAATTGGGGCTCTTTCCTTCTTTTTCAGCGATTTAGCAATAGCTTTGCTATGTCGGGAGTGATCCGCTAATGACGTAGGCTGCTGCCCTTTCTCGTGGCACATCCTTAACAAAACTTCCCTGCTTTTTCCACAGTGACAAGTATGGGTTTTACAGCCCGTGTGGCTCAGTTTTGGTCATTTATGTTTTGCAGAATAAAAAATTATTCACTTTGCTCTGGATTTCACATTCCATTTACCATCCTCTTAAAATGATTTTTAAATCTTTGGCATCTTGGGGAGTTTCTCAGCTTTCCTATTGCTGTTGGTTTTAGAGGAGGGGAGGGTTTCTGCTTTTGTTTTTTTGTATTTTCAGTCTTCTCCTTTGTCTGCCAAAGAGTTTATCTATTTTTCATTTGTATTAAAGTAAAAGTAAAAATATTAGTGTGAAAGCTTTTGCTGTTAGTTACTTTCTTTGCCCTCCTCCATTTGATTCATTTCGGCTTTTCTCTTTTTATTAATTATTTTTCCTGCTTTTCTTTCTGTTTGTTTTGTTATTTTAATTTCCTGTAAGTTCACTTATTTTCAGCCTTTCATAATGAAAGCATTTGAAGCTGTGTATTTTCCATTGCAACCTCACCCATGTTAAAAGATCATTTTTTTTTAAAGTTAAAATCATGACTGACATACAAATGTAAAATATCAATGGGTAAACTGTAATGAAAATATTAGTGAGGGCATTGGTTTCAACAGGCTCCAACAAGCTCAAAGCAGAATTCAGTGCATGTATAAGTTACACAGGTAATCAGAAATGCTACACTGAATTCACACACATGCAGAATGGCTCAGTGTCTCTATGGCAACATCCGCTGCCCTCTGCCAGATAAAGTGCGTTCACATTCCTGTGGATGAGTTGTTTCCATTATTATATGTTTCTGTGCCTCACAAGGTTGTAAAATATCTCAAAAACAATGAAAGGCACGAACGTCCAGAGAATTGGATAGCCCAGAGCAGAGACAGGACACCCAGTTTATCTTTTTTGCCTGTTTTGGGGTCTTTCAAAAATGTTCGTGATATCCATATCCCTGTAGATTTTTATATGAAGTATCCTTATTTTATAAGTTTCTAGATGCTTTGTTATTTCAGTTTCAGGGTGGGTTGCTTGGTTTGGTGGGTTGTCAGGACAGAATCCAAGGGTTATAGAAAGGAACGTTTCTTGTTTTTCAAGTAGTTAGAATTTGGGAAACTGTATTTGGGATTATAGTTTCTGATATTCATGGGCCTGAGAACGTGATCTGTGAAGATACATGCTTTTTGTAATTTATTAGTTTTTTAAAAAGATTTTATTTATCTATTTGAGAGAGAGAGAACGAGCAGAGGAGGGGCAGAGGGAGAGGGAGAAGCAGACTCCCACTGAGCAGGGAAGTCCAATGTGGGGCTCCATCCCAGGACCCTGGGATCATGACCTGAGCTTAACCGACTGAGCCACTCAGGTGCCCTTCAAGATTTTATTTAGGATGTTAATTTCTTTTTCAACATACTTATTTCATAGATACCTGCCAATCATAGCAAAAACTGGTAACATGCATGGCCATAAAAAGAACTAATAAATTACAGGGGCGCCTGGGTGGCTCAGTCAGTTAAGCGTCCATCTTCAGCTTAGGTCATGATCTCAGGGTTCTGGGACTGAGCCCAGCATTAGCATCATCCATCACCCATCGGTCTCCCTGCTCTGTGGGGAGTCTGCTTCTCCTTCTCCCTCTGTTCTTTCCCCCCACCACTCATGTGCATGTACTCTCTCTCTCTCAAATAAATAAATAAAATCTTAAAAAAAAAAAAAAGAAGCAGCACATTGACTTAATTATTCAGTTCTTCTAATCTTCTCTGTTTTTGTCTATTTGATAAACTGAAAGAAGTATTTGTAAACCTCTCAGCATGATTATTTTTTTAACTAAGCTTTTCTTATAACTACTAGGGTGTTTTATTTTATTATACCTTGCCCTATGTTGTTTGAGGCATAAGAGTTCGTGGTTGTTATATGTTCTTCATCTATTTTACCTTTTTTCCTTTTGTCTCCACCTGTTCTTTCCATTCAGTAGCTTTTGACCTTAAATTATACTTTATCTCAATAATATTTTAAGCCCTATTTAATATTTATTTACATGTGCCTGGCTTACCTTTGCCTACTCTGTAATTTAAGATCTTTCTTTTAGCAGCTTCCCTTTGTCTCTGATAGGAGAATTCACACTGTTTGCATTTATCATAGTCACATAGACTTCGTACGGTCACTTCTGTCTTATTGAATATTTACTGTTTATTAAACTTTGTGATTTTTTTCTCCCTTTTCCTTTCTAGCTTTTCCCTCTTCTCTTGAAAGTTCTTGCCTATGTCTCCATTCTGCTAACAGTTACTTTCAAAGCTTTACCAATTATTTTTAAATTTACATTTCTCTATTGTTGTCTCGAATATAAATATTAACCTTGCCCCCACCTCCCACTAATAATCTCCTCCCCCATGGCAGGAGGCCTTTGGACTTCATCTCTTCCTGCAACTCCCCCTCCCCAAATCCCAAATTTTGCTGAGACAGTTCACGAGCTTATTTCCAAGCTTTTGCTAAGTTTTGCCCTGTGGTTGGTCTCATAATTCCTGTGTTACCTTCACCCACTTAGATCTGGCCAAAGATGACAATGGTCATTTTTGCCATTGTTTCTTATATATTCGTCTTCTTCCCTAGTTCACATCTTTACTCTGGTCTGACCTTTATTCCGTTAGACTGTGTTCTTGAGTATACCCCCTTAGAATGGGCACCTCGGTTGGCATTTCTTTTGTCCTGGCAGATGAATGATACCTTTGGACATAGGATCCTTTTCTCTTCAGTAATCTTCAAATTCTGTTCTAGTGGAGATGAAAGGTGTAAAACATAATCTCATCCAGGGATGCCTGGGTGGCTCAGTCGTTAAGCATCTGCCTTTGGCTCAGGTCATGATCCCAGGGTCCTGGGATCGAGTCCCACGTCAGGCTCCTTGCTCAGGGAGGAGCCTGCTTCTCCCTCTCCCATTCCCCCTGCTTGAGTTCCCTCTCTCGCTGTGTCTTTCTCTGTCAAATAAATAAATAAAATCTTTTAAAAAAAAATAATCTCATCCAATTCTCAGATGCCTTAGATCCAGTGACCAGCCAAGTTGAGACAAAATGTCAGTGTTGCTAGAAAATAGGCGGGGACTCACCTCACCTCAGCCAGATTGAGAGAACCAGACTCTGAAGCTTCCAGAATAGGGGGAGGGTCTGGAATGTGGGGCTTAAATGTTTTAATATAGAAAATTTTTTGTTGCTCATCTCCTCCTACTTCTCAGCAAAAAATTATGGTTCTGTAATTTGAAATTTACATTTTTTATTCCTTAAAAAGCTCCAAACTTTTTTTTTTCTAATTAAAGTATAATTGACATAGAATATTATATTAGTTTCAGGTGTACAACATAGTGATTCATTACGTATATATATTACAAAACGGTTACCACCATAAGTTTAATTACCATCTGTCACTGTACAAAGCTTTTACAATATTATTGACTATATTCTCTGTGCTGCACATTAGATTCCCCATGTCTTAGTTATTTTATAACCAGAAGGTACACCAGAAGGGGGTACCTCTTAATCCCCTCCACCTAGTTTGTCCAGCCCCTCATGCCGCTCCCATCTGGAAACCATCAGTTTGTTGTCTGTATTTATGAGTCTATTTTGTTTGTTCATTTGTTTTGCTGAAATTTTCAGACTTCATATGTAAGTGAGATCATATGATATTTGCCTTTCCCTCTCTGATTCATTTCATTTAGCATAATACCCTCTAGGTCCATCCATGTTGTCACAAAAAGCAAGATTTCATTTTTTTATGGCTGAGTAATATATATATATTACATATATATTATACCAGATCTTTATCCATTCATCTATTGATGGACACTTAGGTTGCTTCTGTATCTTGGCTGTTGTAAATAATGCTGTAGTGAACACAGGGATGCCAATGTCTTTTTGAACTAGTGTGTTCATTTTCTTTGGGTAAATACCCAGAAGTGGAATTGCTAGATCATATGGTAGTTCTGTTTTCAGTTTTTTTTAAGGAAACTCCGCAGTGTTTTCCATAGTGGCTGCAAGAATTTATATAGAGCTCCAAACTTTAAACACTTTTTCTAGGGGCGCCTGGCTGGCTCAGTCAGAGAAGCATGTGACTCTTGATCTCAGGATCATGAGTTTGAGCCCCACGTTGGGTGTAGAGATTGGTTAAATAAATAAACTTTTTAAAAAAGAAGGAAACAAAACAAAATAAAATAAAATAATAATAAAAAAACCAAAACAACAAAAAGGAAACAAAATTTTTTGTTGGTATGCTATAAGTAACATAAATATATTATGCATTTTGATAATTATTAAATATAAGGAAAATTCTACTGGCAATATATATCTTGATGAGATAGACAGGCCTACTTTTTAGTCAGCTTATATATCCTTGATAGATATTACCTTTCTAAAAACAAATTTTTTTTACCAACTGCTAGAATAAGATACAGGTAATTTTCAGTTATTTTTTTATTGATATAAACTCTGAGACGTGTCTTTCATATAAATAAGGATATGGAAAGAGAAATTAGTGTGGTTTTAATGATGCTTCTCAATTATATTAATTCCTTCTCAATTATATGCTAGAAAATCATGTAATGATCAATCATAACTAAGTGGGTCAATTTTGTTAAAAGCAAAGAACCGAAAACTGCCTGGGATTTCTCTCCCAGGCAGGGAATGCTTTCTCAGTATTGATGCCATGATTTCCAACATTTTGTCCTTTTTTTTTTTTCTTTTGGTGTCCCAGAGATTGTATAGCTCCATGCATTGATTCGGTGCAGATTATTCAAGGGGACGCACCTTCTGGTGTGTTCTTAAATGATCGATTTTAGGAAAAGGTACACACAAAAATTGAAAATCTGAGAACTGATTCTTTAATCATGCGCTTGAAAAATCTTTGTATATGGCCAAAATACAAGAACTCTAATTGAAGACCCTTGCCTTAGAGCAGTGGTTAAGCTTTCAGTGTAAAGAGCCAGATAGTAAATTCGTTCAGCTCTGCGGGCCACATGGTCTTTGTTGCAACTACGCCACTCTACTATGGAGCATGGAAGCCCTAGAGAGTATGTAAAGGAGTGGGTGTGGCTGTGTTCCAATAAAACTTTATTTATGGGCATCAAAATCTGCATCTCATAAAATGTTCACATGTCAGGAAATATTATTTTTCTTTTTTTTTTTCAACCATTCAAAAAAAAAATGGGAAAACCATTCTTAGCTCACAGATCGTATAAAAACAGCTGCTGGGCCATAGTTTGCCAACACTTGATCTGGACCCTGCACATAGTAGGTGCACAATAAGTATTTACTAAATAAATGGCAGTAATGATTTTCAGTGATAAAAGCTGATATTTATTGACTCGCAATGTGCCAACATAGTGCTGAATGTACAGTACTATGTACCATGTACACTACAGTAATCTCATTTAATGCCCCCAACAGCCCATGAGGGAGGTACTATTATCACTCACATTGTGCTGAGAAGGATGTGTTTCCCAACTTGCCTGGTGTAAGAATCACCTTGAAAATGTGTTAAAATGCCCACAGCCACAGCTCAGCTCTAGAAATTCCAATACAGTGCATCTGGGCGGGGGCCTGATAATTTGTATTTGAAATCTAACACCTCTGGGGATTTTTCTGATCCAGTCAGTTAAGAAATTTTTTTTTAAAGATTTTATTTATTTATTTATTTATTTATTTATTTATTTATTTATTTGAGAGGGAGACTGAGAGAGAGAAAGCACAAGACGGGGGAGGGTCAGAGGGAGAAGCAGACTCCCCACCGAGCAGAGAGCCCGATGCAGGAATCGATCCCAGAACTCCAGGATCATGACCTCAGCCCAAGGCAGATGCTTAACCGACTGAGCCACCCAGGTGCCCTAGTAAGTTAAGAAATACCAAGGTATAGAACCAGAGGCTCAGAGAAGGTAAGAGACCTGCCCAAGGTCACACAGCTGTTAGCCATAAGAGGTTTAAACCTACAGCCAGCATCAAATCACCTGCCCTTGTTCTTTTTTTTTTTAAGAGTTTATTTATTTATTTGATAGAGACAGAGAGCACGAGGGGGGAGAAGGAGGGAAGAGGGGGGAGGGAGAGGGAGAAGCAGACTCCCCGCAGAACAGGGAGCCCGATAAGGGACTTGATCCCAAGACCCTGGGATCATGACCTGAACCAAAGGCAGATGCTTAACCAACTGAGCCACCTTGTTCTAACCAGCATGTTTTCATGAGTCGTGACTTTCGGCCAACTTGATAAAGGGCTTGTTTGCAGGAATTCATTTCCCTTCTGCCCACGAATCTTTGTGGGCTACTAAGCGGGACTGGGTAGGCTTTCCTGGGGTGCCTGCCGAACCCACCCCCACATGTGAATGACAGATCTAATTTTGTGGCACCTTAGCTTACGGTATAACCTTGGGAATTCAAAGTATCTTTTTATGAGCCTGGGCACCCCAAAATGCTTCCGTTTTGTGTTCACCATTATTCCGCCATGCTCAATCCAGCAGAGCTGGTGTGCACAAGGCGGTTAGCATTTACTTTTACATGGGTTCTTTTGAGAAGACCCAAGAACCCAGGGGTTGTGTCCTGAAACATGGTCACTGCCGGAATCCTAGCTACTAATGCTTTTTTTTTTTTTAATTCATCCTTTTTTGTTTGGGCTTCAGAAGAATTCTCCTCTGAGCCATAAAACGAAATACTTGCAACTGAAATTTCTCTTCGATTCATTAGCCGGCATTGGATCTTCTGGAAAGATTTCAGTAGAGAATAAAAACTGCAATAAAAACTATAGTCATTTTCTCCTCCACCACTCCTGGTTCTTTCACCTTTCTCTAGGTCAGAGGTTATCTGAGGCAGTCTGATGAACCAGATTCAGCCCCCTGGATCTGTCCACCAGGGGACTTCCTGATCTTACACGTGAACTGCAGGTTCAAGGAGCTCAGGCTGCAGAGGGTGGACTCTTGTTTAAACTGACCCTTCACTCTTTAAAATGCTCCTTCACTACCTAGTTCTGTGCTTTCAGCAGGCTGGAGAGACAGGGGTCATGGGACCTATGCACGGTCACTCTGCTGGTGACTGGCACTTGAGCCCAGCCAGCTCCGTCCATACCTTGTTACTTCCTTCCCCAGCATTGAGTGTCTCACTAGTGGGTAACGCACAGAGGCAAGAATACCTTTTGCACTCTGGTTTAGCTTTCTAATTTTGCTTGGTGCCTCTGACTTCATCCTGTCATGAAAGCAAAACAGGGCCCCCCCAATAAGTCCCCAAATGAGAGAACATAAGCTTCAAGGAAGGTTACAGTTTAATATTAAATTATTGGGAGCCAACAGGGTCACATTGCTGTTGTCCTGGGCTGTGGGTACTTTTCCCTGCATAAGCCCCCCTTCCTACACACACACACACACACACACACACACACACATACACACACTTAAAATTATATTTTACAACCATGTGGGTACAAAGATGGGTAATCCAGGCTGGATCATATTAAATTTTTTTTCTTTTGATTTCAAAAGAAATGAAAGCACTTTCCTGGACTCTGAGCATGATGCCCACTGAGCCTAATGGAAAATGGGGCTGGGAGATTATAATCAACATGAGATGTGCAAGAGAAGATTCATTCTACAGGGAGAAGAGATAGGTTGGGCAGACAGATATTTACTTATCTTTGTTTTGCCCTAGTTTATTTTTTTCCAAAAACTTTCCTTTTTTTATTTTTTTATTCTTTATTTAAATTCAGTTTAGGGCACCTGGGTGGCTCAGTCGATTAGGCCTCTGCCTTCAGCTCAGGTCATGATCCCAAAGTCCTAGGGTCAAGCCCTGCTTTGGACTCCCTACTCAGCGGGGAGCCTGCTTCTCCCTCTCCCTCTGCCCCTCCCTCCCCACTGCTCATGCTCACTCTCTCTCTCTTTCAAATAAATAAATAAAATCTTTTAAACAAATAAATAAGTAAATAAAAATAAATTAATTAAATTTAGTTAACATATACTGTATTATTAGCTTCAGAGGTAGAATTCAGTAATTCGTCAGTTGTATAAAACACCCAGTGCTCATTATATCAAGTGCCCTCCTCAATGCCCATCACCCAGCTACCCCTCCCCCCACCTACATCCCCTCCAGCAACCCTCAGTTTGTTTCCTACACTTAGGAGCCTCTTATGCTTTGTCTCCCTCTCTGATTTCATCTTATTTTATTTTTCCTTCCCTTTACCTATATCCGTCTGTTTTGTTTCTTAAATTCCACATACGAGTGAAATCATATGGTATTTGTCTTTCTCTGACTGACTTATTTTACTTGGCATGATACCCTCTAGTTCCATCCACATCCTTGCAAATGGCAAGATTTCATTCTTTTTGATGGCTGAGTAATATTCCATTATATATATATCACTTCTTATATATAATATATATAATAATATTCCATTTTACTTCTTTTTTATCCATTCATCTGTTGGTGGACATCTGGGCTCTTTCCATAGTTTGGCTACTGTGGACATTGCTGCTATAAACATTGGGGTGCAGGTGCCCCTTCAAATCACTATGTTTGTATCTTTTAGATAAATACCTAGTAGTGCAGTTGCTGGGTCATATGGTAGCTCTATTTTTAACTTTTTGAGAAACCTCCATACTGTTTTACAGAGTGGCTGCACCAGCTTGCATTCCCACCAACAGTGTAAGGGGGTTCCCCTTTCTCCGCATCCTGGCAACATCTGTTGTTTCCTGAGTTGCTAATTTTAGCCATCCTGACTGGTGTCAGGTGGTCTCTCATTGTGGTTTTCACTTGTATTTCCCTGACGCTGAGTGATGTTGAACATTTTTCCATGTGTCTGTTGGCCATTTGTATGTCTTCTTGGGAGAAATGTCTATTCATGTCTTCTGCCCATTTCTTGACTGGATTTTTTGGTTTTTGGGTGTTGAGTTTGATAAGTTCTTTATAGATCTTAGATACCAGAGCTTGAGGTTTTAAATAGATGATCAGGGAAAGCCTCCCGAGAAGTTAAGATTGAACAAAGACTGGAATGAGGGAGGGAGGGAGCCATGTGGATATTAAGAGGAAGAGAATTCCAAAGGGAAAAGCCAGTGGAAAAACCCTAAATGAGAAATGTGCCTTTGGTTTTTGAGGTTGATGTGGCTGGAGAAGAGAGAGCAGGAAAGAGGAGCAGGTAGACCATGAGGTTGATGAGAGAATTATTCTCTATGTTTTATGCATATCTGATGTATATTTTAATACTCATTAAAACAATAGTAGCAGTTGCATTCATTCAGCAAATACCAGTTGCCACAGGGGCATACATAAGATGTTGGTGTCGCGATGCAGGCAGGATCCTTGCCCTCTGGGAGTTCACGGTCTAGTAAGGCAGATAAGCAAATACACATTTGCCACAGCACATCAGTGCTCTAGCAGGGGACATGGAAGCACGACAAGGAAGCCGTGTGACCCAGATTTGGACCGCCAGGTGAGGCTGCCTGTGGAAAGTCAAAGTGATGAATAGGCATCACAGCTGAAAAGCAGGAACCAAGAAATGGGGGTGAGTGTTCTAAGGTGGACAGGAACATATAAAGGTCTGGAAAGAGAGAGGTCATTTGTAATTGGAGCATTTTTCCAGAAGGAAAAAGGGGGGAAAAAAGAGAAAAAAGATTGGTGTTCCTCATGGTATGTAAGGCTCCTGGGAAGGTTGTTTATTTCGGGAGAAAAAAGTGCCCCATTTATACTATCTATCTATATATCTATATCTATATCTATATCTATATAGATATAGATATGATCATCTTGTTCCTCATCCAAACTGGGACACCTCTGGGAGTAAAGAGGCACTAGTGATAATAATGCTGGGAGAGCAGGTGTGAATCAGCTTCCAACCTGCTGTGATTACTGATGGATGGGAGCCAGAAGCTGTAAAATAATGACTAGAGCTTCACCCTAGCGGTGGAATGCAGCGTTACAACCCAAGGCAAAGATGAGAGAGGGCCACATTCCACCCGTTAGTTTTCCAAGAAACAGTCTTTATCAGTCTGCTTATACTTCACCTTGTGACTGTATTCCTGTTTTCAACGTTAACAGAATTGTAGGTACCCACCCTTGCCCATTGGCGTCATGGTGGGTGGAATGTGCTTCCCTACCCCACTGATTCTGGGCAAAGCCATGTGATTGCTTTGGCTAATTGAATACTCATGGACCTGATGGGAAAAGGGGCTTTCAGTGTGCCTGTATGATGTAGCTTATGCTCTTGTTCTCAAGGGACCTGTCATGAGAAGAACAATGCCCCATGTGGCTGATGGCCCAAGGAGAAATGAGCAGACCAATGGAACTGACCTCAAGCCAACCCTCAGCCTAGAGCCAAACCCAGCAGAGCCCCAATGAACTCACAGACCTATAAAAAAGAAAATAAATATTCCTTGTAGAAAGCCACTGAGATTTTGAGGTTGCTTGTTACACAGCAAAAGCTGACTAACACAGGAGACTATGAGGGAAACCTTCAGCTTGCGATTGCCTATGGAATTGCCATATCCAGTATTCGGTGTCTATTTGAATGAATGAAATGATGTTTTCCCTACAATACTACTTAAAAATCACTTTCAACACAAGTGTGATGAGAAAGTACAATTCGGATGCAAATACAGCAGGTCTCTCCTCCCATCTTGTCTTGCCTCTTTTTTCCTCCCTCCCTCCCTTCCTTCCTTTTTTTTTTTTTTTTTTTAATTTCTGGTCAGTTTCCTTTCATGGGAAAAGACAACCTGCCCATAGGACTCCCCACCCAATCTACATAGCATCTGTTGATCTCCATAGGACATCTTTTGTTAGAGGCAGCACTTTCCCAGGTGGCTCTGAGACTCGGCGCCTCCCAGGAGAAGATACACGAAAGGAATGAATGCTGGAGTGGTCTCCACTTTTATGAGACTTTAGACCTTCCCACAGAACATCTATTCATTTTGAGCTAACTCTCAATTACCAGTGTCTTCAGAAAGACAGAGTTCAGATTAATTTAAAAGATGGGTATGTTGGAGGCTCAATGAGAATTTAAATTTTTTTTAGTATTAAATTTCTTACAAGTTAGCAAACCTGCAATCATCTTCACAGAGAGTGCCTTTCTACCTAATCCGGTGTGAAAAGCATGGACACACCCAAATTACCTATAAGCAAATTACCTATAAGTGAGTCAGGAAGTCATACAGAGACCTCTCCTGCCTGGCTTGCACAGCAGGCCCATGGAGCACTGCAGCAGTTGGCAGTAGAGGGTACTGGTTAAGAACAAGGGCCCTGGAGTCAGAAAGAATTGGGTTCAAATCCCAGTTCCGCATCTTCTCAGAGATAAGACCCAACAGGTTGACCTCACCTCTCTGAACCTGTTTCTTTTTCTGTATAGTGAGAACAATAACAGTACCTAACCTAGAGTCTTATAAAGTAGGATTAGATAAAATAATACATGGGAAGTACCTGGCACATAGTAGGCAGTCAATTGATGTAGCCGTATCCAATGGCAACACCAATGATCTGCTCTCTCAGTGCGTCTGTAACCTTGGTGAAGCCATCAAGAGCTCGCACTCATCATTAGTAGGGCTGCTCAGCAGCCAACTCCTTCCTGGGCGGAGGGCATGTCATTGTGCTCTCCTGAGTGGAAGGCAGTGCCCTACCTGCCATTTTACTAGCTGGTGAACATCAGCTACTCCCACCACTTCACCACTTCCTTGCAGCTGGAGGACAAGCACGTGACCTAGGCTTGGCCAGTCAGATGCTCCGGCCCAAGACCGGACAAGGAGCACAAACCACAGGGACGGATCCAAGTTCATTCACAGTGACAGCATTTCAGCAGAGGCCTGAACAGTGCATGATGGTTGCAGCAGGGGCTCACTCTGGGGGCAGTGGGCTGCAGCTTAGGGGTTCCCAGCATCAGTACCAGAGTTGTCTCCCTGCAGCATCCAAAGCAGATAGTCCCCCACAGGGTATGTCCTTCATGGTTACACCTGTCTGGCCGGCCTCCCTCTCTGCCCGTCACCTGAGCCGGGCTCTCCGAGCCCCCAAGGCACTTGGCTGACTCACATGATGCCCATAAGTTTCTGTCCTGATTCAAATGGCCAACAGTTTCTCTTACGTATCATCAACAAACCCCAATTGATACATTCCCAAAGAGAGAAGCTTTGATTGGATCCCTTATCACTGACCAAAACTAAGGGCTCCAGTGGACAGAATTTGAGGCCATACCAACATAGAAGTCTTACACTAAGCCAGCTCAGATGTTTTCACTCTAACAGTGTAAACCCTGGCACTTTTATGCAGAAAGAGGCCCCCCCCCACCATTGCCATGGGAACTCTCCTCCCTTCTGAGAGCTGCAGGGGAACCAGCTTCAGGGCTGGCCCTTGATTTCATCATAGAAGGGGAACTTTTTAAAGTAAACATGTCCCAATAATTTTTTTTTTTTTTTGCAAGTAGGGGAAGGCGCAGAGAGAGAGGGAGAGAGAGAGAATCTCAAGCAGACTCTGCACCGAGCCTGACACAGGGCTCGATCCCAGGACCCTGAGATCATGACCTGAGCCGAAGGCAGACGCTTAACTAACTGAGCCACCCAGGCACCCCAAAACTAGTTCCTTCTTAGAGGGACTTTTAATCCAAGGCTTAAATGCTTGTAAGACCCAGGTGACAACAAAAATGTGGGAAGGTATGTGCAGTGAAAGCTAGGTCACCAGACATCAGGAGATCAGAAGCTGGAACTGCAGTTTATTAGGTCTGGGAATTCTTAGGTATTTTCTCTGCCATAGACGAGACTCAGATATTCCACATTTATCTGTTTGTTTCACTGTCTTTTCGAGACTCTGCACCTCGCCCTCTATTCTATATGTTTCACATACACCATGGCGTCTACCTAGGGTTTTTGCTTTTTCCTGATTTCAGGTGAGGGGAACCCCTCTCTGGTCTTTCTCTACAGCTCAATCAGATATTGTCAACACTCTTTTGGTTACAAGTAATAGGAAACACATAAAAACTAGCAGAAGTAAGAACACTTCCTGAACAGACACTAGGTAGTTTCCAGAATCTGAGAAAGAAACACAGGGGTCAGAGCCGCTCCAGGGACCTGGGGACCTGGGGACCTGGGGACCTACACCAGGGATGTGGTCTTGTGTGTGTGTCTTCTTCCACAATCATGCCCATCACGGCAGGCCTTTGCTTGGCTTTATTCTTTCCTCCTGCAGATGGGTTTTCTGTACATGGCAGAAGGATATGGTCACAGGCAACTCCAGCTTAACGCCATCCCAATTCAGCCAACCCAGAGGGCAGTCCTTCTCTTTGCTTTGTATAAATAGCCCAGGAATGGTTCTCCACCGAGGCACATGCCCAGTGCTAGAGCAGCTCTGTGGTCTGGGGGGTACAGTGAGCTAGGACGAGTCCATCCTGCCCACTGGCCATCGGTAGCTTTCTAGAACTAGCTGTCAGTTCAAGACCTCTTGGGGAACTTCCTGGGAGTCATCTGAAACCGGCTCCATACTGGAAGAAAGAGTCAGGCCACTCCAGATTGGTAGGTGGTAGGTTTCATAAGCAAGGGAACTTACACATGACACTTGTCTTGGGCAGCTACAAGATGAATAGATCTCCGCACCCTCCCACCAAATCTTAAAAGCTTAATTTTTAAATTTTTTTAAAGATTTATTTATTTATTAGAGGTGGGGAGGGGCAGAGGGAGAGGACAGTCTTAAGCCGACTCCGAACTTAGCATGGAGCCTGCCGCGGGACTTGATCTCCTGACCCCGAGATCACAACCTGAGATGAAACCAAGAATCAGACACTTAACCAACTGCACCATCCGAGTGCCCCTTAAACATCTACATGGAGGCCTTAACTGGTTCAGTCATGTACCATCCAGATGGTCTAAGCACCAGATCACTATCTCAAGACTATGTCCTTGGGGCAGCTTCTGGGAGCCGGAAAGGCAAGCAGAACCCATATTTTAAGGGTTGGGGAGAGAGCGAGGAGCTTCCAATTGCTGGGGTCCAGCTCACAGGTCAACCAGTGGTCACATCCTCTCAATGACCTCCCCCAACACTGCCAGTCCCACCACAACTAGCTCCCCAAAGGAAGGAGGGTAGTGTGGTTATACAAAACCATGAAGGTTCACTGCTCCCTCTGCTAACTACCTCCTTCCCTGAGCATTTTCTAGATGATCCTTGGGGATCCACTCCAGCCCATATGCTCCAAATGGGGCTGACACACTCCCTTCATAGGGGAGAGCACGGTCCCATGCTTGGCCAATCAAAGTACTCCATGACCTTGGTCAAAGAGACTGGGCTAAAGCAAGGGTCAGCAAATTCTTTCTAAAGCAACAGAAATGGTTGTTAATTTCAACAGAAATCTTTGAGAGTAAATATTTCAGATGTAGGGGGTCATCCAGTGTCTGTTATAGTTCTAGCACAAAAACAGCCCTAGACTTATAAACATCAACAAATGAACCTGTGTTCCCACAAATCCTATTTACAGAAACAGGCAGTGGCCCGATTTGGCCCGTAGACCATAGTTTGTCACCTCCTGGTGGAAAAGATGGGCGTATGATCCAAGACAAGCCAACCACACCTAACCAGGGCAGAAGTGAGTCTCCAGGTCCAGCCAAGGGGAGGGGATTAGCCAAGAGCAAGCACACTGGGAGGTGGGACTTTTTAGGAGCCATGTCAGAAGCCCATGAGAGAAGTGCCTGAGAGCAAACCAGCACACAGCAAAGATGTGCTGAGAGGAGCAGAGGAAGACCAAGCCGGCATGATATTTGAGCCCCTGGATGAAGCCAGAGCTGAAATAAAAATGTACTCCCAACCTTCAGTTCTTTGGCACAAATTATTGTTTTTTTCCTAAGGAAAAAAAAGGAAGGGTGTTTTCTTACTTGCAAGCATACAGTCCTGATGAATAGACCCTCCATTACAGAAACTGAGTCAAAGGAAGCCTTGGGTATCTCTAGTAATTGATAGAAAAAGTCATTTTTCATCGACTGCTCCCACTCTGCCAAGTAATGCCCTGAGCATGCTACAACTAATGTCTTGTCAACCCTTATGGCAGCCTAAACAGTAGACAATGCAATAATGCTCTTTTAAGAAAACCAAGGCCCAGAAACATTAAATCACTTGGGGGCACCTCAGTGGCTCAATCAGTTAAGCATCTGACTTCAGCTCAGGTGATGATCTTGGGGTCCTGGAATCAAGCCTCGTGTGGGGCTCCCCACTCAGTGGGGAGTCTGCTTGTCCCTCTGCCCCTCCCCCGACTTGTGTACATGCTCTCTCTCTCTCTCATATAAATAAAATCTAAAAAAAATTCCAAAAAACAAAAATATGTAAATATATATTAAGCCATTTGTTCCAAGCTATAGAGCTATGACTTGGCCAGTTCTGTCTTATATAGAAGTTTATATTTTTGAATATTCTTTAGGCTACATCATTCCTCATGAGTGTCTCTGGTGAAAAGATCATACATTTTAGTTTCTTGTAGATTCTTTATAAGCCCAGCACCTCAAATTAAATACATTTACCATACTGATTGCTTGATTGATTGATTGATTGATTTAGCAGTCCGTAAGCTTGTCAGGCATGCACACTTCTTGTAGGTCCAGGACTTTCCTTACAACTTTGAGAGAAAGGTAGCATGGATATTTATTGTGTCCACTTCTCAGGTGATAAAACTGAGGCCCAAAAGTTGTGGATTCACCCCCAATCCACAATGCACACTGCCAGACAGGTGATGCCAAGATTCACCATCACATTCAACTTCCCCATTCCATTTGCAGCCTAGGACTTATGCCCCTAACAGAACAGGGAGAGAGGAGTTGGGGGGACTCACACCTTTGCCATATGGCAATTGGTTTGGCATCAAGCAGAAATGAGCATAGCAGGAATAGGGCTCTGTCAAAAACTGTTCACTGTACCCCAACAGCCAATGTGTTCTTTTTAGGACTAGAATCACCGGTGTTTTTGTGAGCTCTTTCATGAATAATTCATACATTCACAATGTCCACATAGCAAAACAAAACAATATAGGATGCTATACACTGAGATGTCTCTTTCCCAGCCTGTGTTCCCTTCCTGGTCCGTACGGATAACTGCTTTTCTTTCTTTCTTTCTTTTTCTTTCTTTCTTTCTTTTTTCCTTTCTTCCTTCCTTTCTTCCTTTCTTTCTTTCTTTCTTTCTTTCTTTCTTTCTTTCTTTCTTTCTTTCTTTCTTTCTTTCTTCTTTCTTTCTTTCTTTCTTTTTCTTCTTTCTTTTTTGTTTTCTTTTGGTCTTATTAGGGTTTCCCCAAAAGCAGGCCCCGAGACAAGGATTAGAGAACAAGTAGCTTATTTGCAGGTGATCCCAGGAAACACCGACAGCGGGATGGGTGGAGAAGTGAGCCAGAGGAGGGAAGGAGCTGAAACAGAGTGTGTTACCAGCAGGGTTGCCACTTCGGGCATCGGGCACTTACTCCTGCTGGGAACCCCTGGGAGGCAGGAAGGAACTGACGCCTCAGAGTTACCCATTTGTGGGGCAAGGGCGCTGAGGTATTTATCCACCAACTCCCAGCACTTGCTGATTGAGAGCCACTCCTGAGGTGGCAAGAAGAGATGAATAGCCCACGTCTTTCAGACTGCTGCACAGGTGGGCAAAGGGGACGCTGGCAAACAGAGAAAACCCTCAGGTAAAATAGCGCAAGTACTGACCGCTGGAAGTCAGTCCGGCGTGCACCAAGGTGACAAGGGCGAGGGGATATGGGTGGGCGCCCACAGCAACTGCCACACTCTATAGGCTTCCAGTGTCTCTTTATATAAGCATAAGCAAATACGAATATACTCTTCCATTTTCCCCTTCCCTTTTGCTTCCCTTGCTTTTTTCATTTAATATATTCAGAAAATCTTACCAAATGAGTACATAGATTCCTCATTCTTTTTTTTTTTTTAACGGAGGCGAAGTATACCATTGTGTGGCTTTACCACAGTTTATTCAGCAAGTGACCTGTAGACAAACACGTCAGAGAGTGCTGCAGTGAATAGACTTGTAGGCCGGTCGTTTTATTTTATTTTATTTTATTTTATTTCATTTCATTTTATTTTATTTTTATTTTATCGAGAGAAGTTGCTTGCGAGCAGTGGGTGGAGGGGCAGAGGGAGAGGGAGGGAGAATCTTTTTTTTTTTTTACAATACGTCATTAGTTTTTTTTTAATTTTTTATTGTTATGTTAATCACCATATATTACATCATTTGTTTTGGTGTAGTGTTCCATGATTCATTGTTTGTGCATAACACCCAGTGCTCCATGCAGAATGTGCCCTCTTTAATACCCATCACCAGGCCAACCCATCCCCCTACCCCCTCCCCTCTAGAACCCTCAGTTTGTTTTTCAGAGTCCATCATTGCTCCTGGTTCGTCTCCACCTCTGACTTACTCCCCTTCATTCTTCCTCTCCTGCTATCTTCTTCTTTTTCTTTTTTCTTAAAATATGTTGCGTTATTTGTTTCAGAGGTACAGATCTGTGATTCAACAGTCTTGCACAACTCACAGTGCTCACCATAGCTCATACCCTCCCCAATGTCTATCACCCAGCCACCCCATCCCTCCCACCCCCCACCACTCCAGCAACCCTCAGTTTGTTTCCTGAGATTAAGAATTCCTCATATCAGTGAGGTCATAGGATACATGTCTTTCTCTGATTGACTTATTTCACTCAGCATAACACCCTCCAGTTCCATCCACGTCGTTGCAAATGGCAAGATCTCATTCCTTTTGATGGCTGCATAATATTCCATTGTGTATATATACCACTTCTTCTTTATCCATTCATCTGTCGATGGACATCTTGGCTCTTTCCACAGTTTGGCTATTGTGGACATTGCTGCTATAAACATTGGGGTGCACGTACCCCTTCGGGTGAGGGAGGGAGAATCTTAATCAGGCTCCACACTCAGCACAGAGTCCCACACAGGGCTCGATCTCACAACCCTGAGATCAAGACCTGAGCCAAAACCAAGAGTCGGTCACTTAACCAACTGAGCCACCCAGGTGCCCCACAGTCCCTTTTAATACTCAGGAAAACCATTTGAGGTCGGTAGATTTATTATCCTCATTTTACAGATGAGTCTGAGGCTCAAGAGGTTAAGAGACTTGCTCAAAGCACACATCTGCGGAGAGCTGGACTCGGGTGAGATACTCCATGTGGAATGTGCCCGAACCCAGCCCCTACCTAGCACGCAGTGAGCGTCTGTGAGTGTTCACTGTTATCGTTGTCAGAGTCAGTACCTTTCCAGCATTGCTGCCTCTCAGGTGAGGAGAGGTGCAGTAAGTAACCCTCACCTTCGTCAAACGGAGCCTGGAATCTGCCTCTGAATGTGTCCTTGCTGCCATACGCGGCCCTTGCGTCTCCTTCCCACCCTCCTCCTCTGCCTCCCTGCCAGTATTCTGCCCACCTCCAGCCAGACGGAGGTTCCTCAAAAGGGCCATCCCTTTACCTCCTGGTCTTGGCACAAGCTGTTCCTTCTGCCTGAAAGCCTCTTAAGCCTCTCCACCTCACTTCTCCACCTGCCCAAGACTGACTCATCCTATACACCCGGGGTTACGAACCCGCCTGTTGCAGGCTTTCCCCGACCACCGTGCGAACCTTTCTCACACGGCGTATTGTACCTGCCTGTTGACTTAGATTCCCTCCTCATTACCCTGCGACTTCCTTCTAGGCTTGCCGTTGCATTCCTCGAGGTGAGCAACCTCACAACCAGGTGGAACCCAATTAATGTTTGCTAAACAGATGAATGGCTCCGGAGCAAGAGCCCTAGTAGACAGTGTCAGAGTCAGGGAGACTGCGGTCCAAGACACGGAAACACTCAAAGGATCTGCGGGTGACCCTTGGTCCGGGTGATTCCAGTGTTGCCAGAAAGGGATCGGAAATTCACGTTTTTCAGGAGCAGGTAAGGCAACTGACAAGCCCTGGTCTGCCACACCCTGCCCCAGGTCTAAAAGCTTAGATTCTTCGTCTGGGACCACATTCCTTTAGAGTTCGGGAACTACCAAACCTGTAGGAGCCAGCAGGTGGACTGGAGGCTGTTTTCTCTATAAATAAAGGGCCCTGATCCACTGTGTCACCCACAGGGTACCCTCCTCCAGGAATTCATCTCATTGGTTCATATTCTAATCCGTGAAGGGGAGGGGCTGGGTGTGGGAGCAGAAAGGAAAGAAGAGGAAGTGAGGATCGGGGTAGTGGTTATTAACATCTTCAACGAAAACCGTGCCCTAGTGACTTTTTAACGAGTTCCCCCTTTTTTTTTTTTCATTTTCATTTTAAAAGTCACATATGCTGACGGGAATGTAAATTGATACGGTCACGTCGGAAAAAGTTCGGCAGCTCCTCAGAATGTTGAGGGTGAACCTGTGATACCATCCAGCTAGTCCTCCCCCACGCTGCACGTCTCACCCTTACCGCACATGAGGGTCCCGGGGGATCTTGTTAAAAATGCAGATTCTGGGCGTGGAGCAGCTTACACACAAGAACCACGAAAGCTGTGTAAGAATGTTCCCAGCGACGTTGCTCATAATTACCAAAGCGGAAACCACCCTTTGGCAGCGAAGGTGTAAAATGTGGTAAATTCATGTGGAGCTTATGTGAGAGTGAAAATCCGGTGCAGGGACACCTGGGTGGCTCAGTCAGTTAAGCCTCTGCCTTCGGCTCAGGTCATGATCCCAGAGTCCTGGGATCGAGTCCCACGTCAGGCTCTTTGCTCAGTGTGGAGCCTGCTTCTCCCTCTGCCCCTCCCCCCAACTCCTACGCACGTGTGTGCACGCTCTCTCTCTGACAAAGTCTTAAATAAATAAATAAATAAATAAATAAATAAATAAATAGAAGTTGGACCTTTAAAAAAAAAAGAAAAGAAAATCCAGTGCAGCTGCCTGCAACACCATGTCGCATCTGACAAACTTAAAGAAGCAATGGAAGAAATATTAGCCATGCAGTTCCAAAAGCCTGAAAACTAAACAACATTATTTAGGTGACAAAACTACTGTTTTTTTTTTTATTGAAGTATCATTGATGCACAGTGACAAAACTATTTTTAAATAAGAATTACACAAAATTGGAGCTAGTGGAAGAAGGTGGCAGAAGGCAGGAGAAGCTAATGGATGGGAACATGTAAAGAGTTGCTTTGGTACTAGGAATGTTCTAGACCTTAAGTTGCTGGTGGCTACAAGGGTGTTTGTTTTAGTCCATAAATTGTACATTTGTGTTTTATACACTCTTGTGGGTGTGCCAGATTTTATGATTTAAAATTTTTTAACTTGAGATTTTTAACTTAAGAGATTGCCAAAAAGTGTATATCACTATGTCATTCAGACAACTGCTGTTCTGTCTCCAGGAATAATTCATGTTACCAGTTCCCGTCTCATCTGCACTCACGTGTGTCTGTATGTCCGTGTGTTAAAGTTAATTGAGAGATGCTGCTATATCTTATGTTTTTACTATGCAATTGTGTGTATGTATATATGTATGTATGTATGTAAAACACATATATACACACACAGTAGCATAATTTGTATACTGTTCTGTCCTTTGAATATTTCACTTAACATATGTTGAAGAATATTCCATATCAGTGCACAAGGAAATACATCATTCTCCATTATGGTCATACAGAATGTATTCCATTGTATGACAGAACCATAATTTAGTTAATTATTTTAACTATTGCTTTTTAACTATTTAACTTTTTAACGGTCAAGCAGTGTGGGAATCCATTCCCTATTTTTTTTAAAAGGAGATAATACTAAGGATCATGTCTTCTTAAACAGACACGGAACACAGGCTCTCCAGTCCTTCCTCCCTCAAGCTACTACCCGGCCACCATCTTGCTTAACACATAGCCAGTGTGTAGCCTTCCAGTACCTTTTACTTTCCATTGAAAGCATATATGGATTTGAATAGATGTTTAATTCTATCTCTGTGGAACTTGCTTTTTCTTCAGTGCAGTGTATCTGGAACTCTAGCCATGCGTGTGTTCATAAATCTGGTGATTACTTTTATTTGCTGCCTGGTAGTCCATGGTATGGCTAAACCTTAGTTTAACCTAGCCAGTCCCCTGTTGTTGGGCAGTTAGGTTATTTCTCAATGGCTTTTTTTTTTTTTTTTTTTTTACTATGACGGTGGTGTTGCCACAAACATCCTTGGACACGCTCCCTTGTGTGCATGAGCAGACATTTCTCTGGAGAATAGATGGAAAGCAGAATTGATAGATCACTGGCACTTTAAAAAGGTATTGCCAAATTGCTCTCTGAAGCAGCGATAAACATTCACGCTCCCACCAGCAATGCATTAGAAGACCAAACTCCCTGTGCTCTTGCTAACGGTAGATGTTACCAGCATTCTTAATTTTTATTGATCTGATAGGGAGAAAAAAGAGAGGAATTTATGGTTATTTAATATTCATCCCATCATAATTAGTGAGGCTGAATACCTCTTCATAGGTTGGTTGCCCAGAATCTGCTTTTAACAACATCACCAGATCATTCTTCTGCACATTAAGGTCTGAGAAGCACTGAAATCACAATCTGCTCCTTAACAAGGTCCCCAGGTGATCTGCACTCATGTTAGATTTTGAGACACACTGGAGTCAGAATCTGCATTTAACAAGGTCCCCAAGTGATTCTCATGAGCAGTAAGTGTGAGAAGTGCAGCGTGGGGGAGGAATAGCTGGATCATAACATGTGTGCACCTTTGCTAATATGTGTGCATTTAATCTTCCCTGTTCAGACAAGATAAAAATGGTATTTCAATTTATTTTAACTTGCATTTCTTTCATCATAAGTGAGCTTGGACTTTTTTTTTCAACTTTTTACAAGACATATTTTTTTTTCTGGGAACCAACTAGTCACTGATGCTTCTTACTTTGCTTCAAACACGCCAAAGCTGATCTTCTCAGAGCCTTTGCTTGTTACCTCCCTCAGAAATGCTCTCTCTCTGGTTCTTTCCATGGCTGCCTATTACATCAGGTTTTAGCCCAAAGGTCACTTCTAGCCAAACTCAGCTACCCTCCCCCGTACCACTCAGTCACTCTTGGTTCATGCCACCCCACGTCATCTTGATCATGGCGCTCATCCTTATCTGAAATGACCTCATGCACTCATTCATTCATTCATTCTCTGGCTGCCCTGCTGGGTCTTGTTTGTCTTGCATATCACTCTGTACCCCACACCTGGAACAGAGCCAGGCAATAGTGTGAGCTCAAAAAATTACCGGTTGAACAAATAAATTCCTGGCAGAGAAAGAAGTCAGATTTGCTCCTGTCTGCCTTTACACCCTCTTTGGGAATCATTTATACTTGGATAAACATTTATTCATTCATTCATTCCTATATCCATAGTGGAGAAAGGTAGTGGAAAGGACAGAAGTCAGATGAGCAATGCCTTTTTCTCTTAGGAAAGCAATTACTTGAGCAGTATTAAATGAGTCCCTTTGAATTCCTCATTTAATATTCATATATTGGGGTGCCTGGGTGGCTCAATCAGTTAAGGATCCAACTCTTGAGTTCTGCTCAGGTCATGAGCTCAGGGTTGTGAGACCGAGCCCCATGTTGGGCTCTGTGCTGAGCGTGGAGCCTGCCTAAGATTCTTGCTCTACCTCGCCCCTCCCCAACCCCCCCACCTCGTGCTCTCTCTCTCTCTCTCTAAAAAAATAATACACATACATTGAAACTGGTATGAAAGCATAGAAAATCTGCAACTCAGAAGGGTTGGGTGAAGTCAACACAGATGTGTTTGCTTCCAGTTTATTTCCATGGACAACAATATCTGTGCCTAGTTAATTGGAACCACCAATTCTGGATTAGTGTGAGCTATTATTATACATGATAACTATTGTAGTAAACTAATACATTTACTCTGTTATTATAGTCATGGTTAACACGTAGGGAGTACGGCTCGCCACTAGACATTATTCTTTGTCCTTTGCATAGAGAAATCTATTCATCCCTGTAACCGGCCCAGTTATATTAGCATTGCCATTTTATTGATGAGAAAACTGGAGTGCACAGCAGCTTTCCCAAGGCCACACGGTCACAAAGCCAGGATTCCAACTCACATTGGCTCTAGAGTAATGTTATTTACATTTTACTGCTTCTAAATCTTTATAATGCTTTATAAAGAGATCTAGAGGGATGAGGAGAATCTTGTATAATTTAGAGGTGCACTGTTTATCTCTTGGCAAAAGACTTAAGTTATCAAAATTACAGAGATTTTCCATCTTTCCTTTAAAAAGTGACAAGCGTTGAAAATTTGACTTTCTCTTGAAGGGGACTACCTAACAATCATTAAAAAAAAAAAAATCAGGATGAAGATGATATATAAAGAATGAGAAAGTAGCTCATTTCTAGAGAAACATCCTGTGGTGAAAATATTTTGAAATGCATGTTTGGCCACGGTTTCCTTGTTCTGTGATTTTGTTGCTGAAGGAAGATGAAAAGGTGTCACCTGGAAAAACCTCATTCTGCGTGTTTAAACTTAGCAACAGAATTTTCTGATCTGTTTAAACCTTGTTCAAACGGTGGGTTTGAAATCCATCTGGTAAAGATGTAGTGATGCGCCCTCTTCAGTTTAATTGGCAAAAGCCCCAAGTTGATTATCAGGGAAGATGAAAATTTACAAGCTGGATTTCAAAAAACAAATAGTCAACTTGTATAATTGGTGAATGGGATTGGAGGAGAATTGTGACTTATCATAGCCAATGAATGATACCCTGCTTTCACTTAGATCTCTAATCTAAGAGTTATATATGTGATTTTTTTTTTAAGTAAGCTCTATGCCCAACGTGGGGCTTGAACTGACAGCCCCTAGATCAAGAGGTGCATGCTCTATCGACGGAGCCAGCCAGGCGCCCCTATATTTTTTTTTCAATTTTTCAGTTATGACCCTTGAAGTCAAGCCATTAAAACCAAACATGGTAATGAATTTAATTTACAGCCATAACTTTGAATAGATACATTAAAAAGTATTACAACAATGCCTTCGAAAAATGAAACAAATTTAATCAGTTGCTGTCCTTTTGTGAAAAACAAATTTTGCTTTGTTTTTTGTTGAAACCATACATGCAGGGAAAATGCAAATCAAGACCATAGTGAAATATCATTGTATATTAATTCGACATCTGGTAATACTGAGTATAGGAAAGGATGTGGCTCCACAGTATTTCTTACTTTGTTGGCGGAAGTGTCAATTGGTGCTACCACTTTGGCGTAATCTCTTAAACAGTCACCTACAATCCAAAAATGTGTACATTCACTTAACCTCTGACACTTTTTAGAAGGGTCATAGATCATACCCACACAATTCAGAAAGACTGGGATACAACCCAAGTGCCCATCAACAGGAGGGCAGATGTATAAACTGTGCTATTTGCACACCATAGAATATTACACATCAGTCAGGTGAATGACAAGTGACAGCGATTTGGATGATTTTAGCAATATAGTAAATGAGGGGAGATTCCTAGAAAATTACATACCCTTTTTAAGTTCTTTAAAAATTAAAATTGTGTTTTTTAAGATTACACGTAGATGCAAAAGAGCTTGCTGCAAAGATAAAGCAAAGGAATGAAGTATGTGGGGTTTAGGTTGATGGCTGTATCAGAGAGATGTAGGTTATGGTTATGCTCCCAGTTTTGGGTGGTGGGTTCCCTGGTATTTATTATATCCTAAGAAGCCTGGGAACAAACAAGCAGCCAAACAAACATAAGCCAGCAAAGGATCAGTAATGACCAGGTGTCATGTACCAAGGATTAATCCAATTGTGTGCACCTGAGCTGACAAAATGTTGTCTAAATATTAATTATATAAACACCTGTACACACCTCACGCAGTATAAAGGGGTATCAGATATCTCCCATCCTTCTGGCTGGGTTTGCTTCCCGAGGCAACCACTGTATGTGTGTAGCTACCTCCTGGAGAAAAGTTTAAAAGTTGCTTTAAAAAAGGGGGGGGAGGCTCTAAGCTTTAACCTTGGATCGCTTGGCTGGTTCAGTGGGTAGAGCCTGCAACTCTTGATCCCCGGGCGGTGAGTTCAAGCCCCACGTTGGGGGTAGGAATTACTTTTCTAAAAAGTTGTAAGTAAATACATAAATATATAAATAAATAATTTAACCTTGAGTGACATCACCTGGCATTACACAGCCATCCCTAAAATCCATTCACCATGTGAAAATCAGCGGGAAGTTGGAGAAAAACAACTCAGTTTTTGAGAAATGTAAAAATCGTCTTCTTGCAGGCCCTGCCCTAGGATTTGCTAACGGTAACCCCACAAAAGGCGAGTTACAGGCGGCTGTTGAACCCCAAGGGGCGGCCCAAGCCACAGCGCCAACTGTCAGCAGGGGGCGCTGTTAAATACACCGACTCCCAGGCCTCTGTCCCCAAGGATTCAGAGCCGAACCTGGGTCTTTTCTAGCAAGGGCCCCCACGTGATTCGCAGGTTTGGGCAAGCTTTGGGCATAGCCCCGCCTTAAGCAACTCCCCAATTTGTAGAAAGTAAACACCAGAGGGATGTAGGTGGCTTCCTTGCTCCCTGTTGGATGTCGTTCACCTGGTGCAAGGAGGGGTTTTCCCCCCGCCTTGGGTCTCATCAAGGTTCCAGCCAGTCTGAGCATGAAAGCCAATTAGCTAACCCCCCCACACACCACGCCCCAGTCACCTGCTGGGCGGGCCCACGCCCCTGTTGGCCCTGAGGCTTCTCGCGCGTGTGGTCTTAGACCTGGAGCGCTCGAGTCACCGCGCGAGGGATGGGGTGGGGCTTGGGGGAGCCGTATAGAAATACAGATTACTGGGCTCTGCCGCCTGAAGCCAAAACTTTCGGAATCTGCATTTTTAATGGGCTCCTCAGTAAAGTGGTTCATCTGCAGTTGGAGACTCTCTGGGCTCATTTAAATTTTAAATGCGAAGATGCTGGAGGTCGTGCTTCTCAACTTTGGCTGCACATCAGAATAACCTGGGGAGCTTAAAAAAAAAACCAATGCCCAGGTTTCCGCCCAGACTAATTAAGTCAGATTCTAAAAACACGGCTTGTGCGGCAGCAGCGGAATCACCTGGGAGCTCGTTAGAAATACCGAAGCTCAGGCCCCACCCCAGACCCACTGAGTCAGAATCTGCATTTTAACGAGATCCCCAGTGATTCGAGCTTACATGAAAGTTGGAGGAGAGCTGTGCTTCTGAAATTTTAATGGGCAAACGAATCACCTGGGGATCTCGTTAAAATGCAGACACCGTTTCTCAAACTTTAATGTGCATGCGAATCACCTGGGGAGCTTGTTAAAATGCAGATTCTGATTCAGCGGGTCTGGGGTGGAGCCCGAGAGTCTGCATTTCTAACGAGCTCTCAGGTGGTGTGGGCTGCAGGGGCGCTGACTACGCTTCCCCCCGACCCCCGAGGTCTTGGCTCCGGGCCAATCAGCCGTCAGGGTTCTTGATAAATCGTCCTGCTCGGCTGAGGAGCAGAATTGCCAGGACATGCGCGCTCCAGCCGGGGAAGCGGAGGGGTAATTTCTGAACTCCGGGAAGCGGTTGTGGGAGGCAGGCCACTCGCCGCGATTCGTCGGGGCCCGCGCTCCTCTCGCCATGTCGCGGCGCAAGCAGGCTAAACCTCAGCACCTCAACTCCAAGGAGCCGCCGCCCGGGCGCCGCGAGTTCGCGGAGGCTGGCCCGGGGGCGGCGGGGGGCCCGGGTGAGTAGCGCTGCGGACGCACAGTCTGGGGGCTGCCGGCAGTTTCTCGAACGGTCCCGGGACCTGCGCGGGTGCGGGGCTCCGGGCGTGGAAGGGCGGGGTGAAGCCTCCAACTCTAGGGCTGGGGCTGGGACCTCGGCGCCCCAGCCCTGCGCCTTTGTAAGTTACACCTCCTTGTAAATTCCCTCTCTGCGGGTAAGCTATGCGGCTGCCCCGAGCGCTAGTAAATCGCGGTTCCTCTCCCAAACACGCTGGGAAGATGCTCCGAGACCCCTTCGGGGGGCCCTCTTCGGGGCGCGCCGGCGCCCGGGTCCCTGACCTCCTTGGTGCTGGCCTGCGGTGGCGCGCCTGGAAGGTGGGCGTTCTGAGACCCGCGTCCGGGACTAGGGGGGGATGTCTGAGTTTCCGCCCGGCCCTGGAGCTAGGTGCTGTCGAGGGCAACGGCGATGAACAAGCATACAGGATTCCAGTCCTTCTCGAGTTTATGGCCGAGTGGGCTCGAGAAAGACGGCCCTCGAGACAGAATGGGGAGGCGTAAGGTGCGTTAGGGGTGAGCGGCGGAAGCAGACCTCACGGAGCTGGGAAGGGAGAGATGTGAGGGCGAGGGGGCATTTCACATGCGTTGTCCAGGGAGGGCCTCGCGGAGGTGGGTATCATCGAGTAAAAAAAAAACCCGAAGGTTGTGAGAGGCTTGGAGATGTCTGGGGGGAGAGCGTTCCAAGCAGAGCGAACAGCAAGTGCGGAGGTCGAGGACGTCAGCAAGGTTGCAGCATTGGCGGGGGGTTGGGGGGAGGCACATGGGGTCGGACAGATGATGGGTGCCCTAGGCACTCCAGCAAGGACTTTGCCTTTTACTTTAGGACCCTTTTACTTTAAATGAGGCTTTGGAGGGACGGTTGTGTCGAGCAAACCACTGCCATGGTCGGACTTTGCGGACTGACTTGGCCGCCAAGTGGCTGGTGGAGGGGGTCCGGGTGACGCGCAGAGGCCCCGGACTACCCTAAGTCCTCAGGGCAGTATTTCTCACCTTGTGGTCAGTGGAGCCTCTGTTTCTGAAGAGCCTGCAGGTGGGCAGCTTTGCTAACTCGCTAAATTCCTCAGTCTACCCTTAGGCACCGCCCCCATTGGAATCTCTGGGGCGAGGTGGGGTTGGGGAATCTGCATCTCTAAGGCGCTTCCCTTCTGATTATCTTGCCCTCAGATAACTTAAATTCCCACTCGATCTCCTCTCCACCCCCGCGGTTAACTGATAACCTCCTAGTTCCGAGTGAACTTTTTTCTCCCTCTCCCTTGCGTTCCTTCGGCCCAGAAAGGAAGCTGGGGGATCTCAGGTCTCTTCTAAGGATAAGCCTCAGACTTCCAGCAGTGCCAAGTCAGTCTGCAGGGCTTTGGTGACCACAGGCCCAAGGAGAGTAGTGGAGGGGAGAAGTGTAATGAAGCTACTTTGGAAATAATAGTACATAAAACTAAAATTGGGCTGGATGGAACTACCTTTTAACCAAAAGACCATAACTACCTTTGTGCCCAAAGACTATAATGGACACAGGTTGCAAAGGGAGGGTCTCCCTGGAGGGTGGTCCCCCGCTGATCCTCCATAAAGGAGGAACTGGAGAGTGTTATTGGGAGTGTTGAATCTTGGGGGGAAGCAATTATAAAAGACAATAACCTGAATGACCCCTGGCTGTTGTGTGGGGGCCCTGGGCTCCTTTTGTTCTCGCATAGCTGCTGTGAAGATGGCTCCTTTGGAGACGCCCTCTGTTTAGAAGGCTTAGGGTGTTCTGCATTGTGAGGTACTCGGGGTGCCCCCTGTGGGAGCAGGGCACAATCAGAATTAAGCTCCAGCCACTCTGTAGAGAAAAAGCAACGTTCCAACTGATGTGGTTTTTCCTCCTGCATTTTGGGTCTGTCCAGCTGAACAAAGGCCCACCTTCTTTTTGAGGTTTGTTTAGGCTTCCCCCACCCCACAGTTAGCAGGGGTGGGCCACCATTAATTTGCAAATGGCTTTGCTACTCAAATAGGTTTTGGAAGAAATAAAATGGAACCAGTCAATTGGTAGACTTCAGTCATGACCAGTTAAAAAAAAAACCACCTGAGGGTAACCTTATGAAAGGAAGTGGTTTTTCATAAGATTAAAAAACGCCCACTGTACTAAACTGGGTTCTATCATGTGGCTCACCCCCACTTTCAGACTAGAGGGTCTCTGTCCCAGCTGTACCATTTTCAGGAGAGAGTGGGCTTCCAGACTGGCTTGGTTTCCTGGATGTTTAAAAGGAAGGAAGTCTCCTTGGGAGGCCCTTCATGCCACTCCACATTCTACCTGGGTGACCCTTTCTAGCATTAGTTTTGTTTTAAGACTTTGAGAGCGACAGTGGGGGGCAGAGGGAGAGGAAGAAGCAGATTCCCCCCTGAGCAGGGAGATCATGACCTGAGCTGAAGGCAGATGCTTAACCAACTGAGTCACCCAGGTGCCCCTGGATAGCCTTTTTTTTTTTTTTTTTTTTTTGGCTTTAACACATCAATTTCTTCTGCCTGTTCCCAAGTTTTCATGGCACAATACATTTCCCTCCCTTGCAGAATCTGGTGGCTCACGTCTACCCATCAATGAACAAAATCAATGTTTATATGGTGTTAACTTATGTACCAGGTCCTCTTACATATACTAAAGGATTTAATCTTCACCTAACCTAGGAGAGAAGAGCCATGATCCCCATTTTAGATGTGGAAATTGAGGAACAGGGAAGTTGAGTAACTTCTCCAGGGTCACACAGCTAATAAATGATAGAACTGAAATTTGAAACTTAGCCCTGGCTTTCCAGTCAGCTCTCTAAACCACTGTGCCTTACAACTTCTCACTTAGATTTCACTTTTCAATCTTTCTTGGTTTCTCTGGGATTAAAAATCCTTAAGAGTTTGATGGTTTTCTTTAATACGAATTGCTAAGTAGTGCAAGGTTTTGGGTTTTTCTCTGAGGAGCATAATGATGGGCTTCATTCACATCTGGCCAGTGTGGGTTCTGGTCAGCTGAACACTTCTAGCCCTGCAACCTTCAGCATCTCTGAACCAGTTTCCCTTCTCACAGAGAAGTTTTCAAAAGTGTGGTTGCCAGATCATCATCAGCTGGAACTTGTTAGAAATGAAAAATGACCAGCTCTACCCCAGATCCACTGAATCAGGATTTCTAAAGGTGGAGCCCAAGCCACCTGAGCCTTAACAAGCCCTCCAGGTAATGCTGATGCACCTGTTTGAGAAGCAGTGCCTTAGTGGTGGGCTACTCCTATTTTTAATGTGCACAGGAATCACCTGGGGATCTTGTTAAAGTGCAGATTGATTCTGTTGGCTGGTACCTGAGGTTCTGCATTTCTAACAAGCTTCCATGTTATGCTGATGTTAGCTCTGGGGACCACCCTTCAAGTAGCAAGGGCTTGAAGTATATGATGGAATCACTGGGCAGGGCTTCAAAAGTGCAGGTTCCTGGGATTTACCTGTAACCACCCTCACCCCAAGTTATCTGGGGTGAGCCCTGGGAAGCTACATTTAAAACCCACAATTCATGTGACTCGGATACAGGCGTGAGGGCTCTCCTGTACGTTGTAGGATGTTTAGCAACATCCCTGGCCTCTACCTGCTAGATGCCACAGTCGCCTATGTGTGTGCATATATGACCACCAAAAATATCCCCAAGCATTCCCAGATAACCCCTGGGGGCAAAATGACCCTTAGGGGAGAGCCACAAGATTCAGTCACTTGTTCAGACCCTGTTAAGGGGCTTTGAGCACCACCACTATTCAGATGGGACCTCTGCAATCCTTTATTCCTGAATTGTGTTTACAAGCACAGGCTGGGTGATGCACTGAGAATTTACATTGTTCTCTTAACCCTGCAGCTCTGCGGCAGGTCCATTATCCTTTTTCAGAGGAGTAAACTGAGGCTCAGAAAGGTTAAGTTTCAGTTAGCAAGTAGCTAAGCAAGCCCTGTGCCTAAGAGCTAAAGCCCACACCAATGTGTTCACTAGCTGCTCATGGTAAGAGGTTTACCCTGACAAACCTCTCACTGAAAACGGAATCCACCTTCTCTACCTGGAGCGAAAACAGTCCCAGCCTTTGGCCCATAATTTATCAGTATCTTTTTAAGACTTCAGGCATTGACAGCACCTCTTTATTCCTTGGATTTAAATCTGTTTGGAGAGAAATCACTTTATAATTTTCGGGAATGCTTTGGTTTTGTTACAGAAATGTTTAAACCTCCACATTAGATTGGACCACATGAAACTATCTGACCATTTTGGCCCACAAAAACATCAGTTTCACATGATTCTACCCTAGTAATAGAACATGAGCCACGAACTCCCATGTACCTGGGGCCAGGCTTGTTTCTTCTTCCAGCTATTCCCCTGCCCTGAGGTATTTTGAAGCATCCGATATCTATACAACTTGTAAATATCCATCCCTAAACTATGAGAATGCTCTTTAAAAACTCTTAATTTCATCTTCACACACACACCCCCCCAAAAAAAAACACTTTAGTGTTCATGCTTGTCATGGTCTTAAATGGCTTATGATATGTTTAAATCGGGATCCAAGTAACCTCCTGATACCACAAGTCGTATCTTTGAGTCTGTTTTTTTCCCCTCTTCATCTTTAAGTGATTTGCTGAAACAGTGGCATTTTGTCCAGGAGACCAGTGGTGCTTGAAGTGTGGTCTGTGACCTACTGAATGGAGACAAAACAAATTCAGAAATCGAGTAAGCTTTGAAAAAGAGCTTGACATTGCTGGGCCAGCCTTCTTTCATCTCTAATGTTGGGTCTTTTTTTTTTTTTTCCCTGTATTTCATTTGTAATTTGCATTATATTTTATAAAAATAGCAGCCTGTGATGGATCGGAACATCTTTTACAAACTAAGTTTTCAGTAGGTCATTTGAGAAGCCCCAGTTGCAAAGTTTTGCAGCCTGGATCTTGCCAGTTGAGTCTGTCCTGTTTCCATGTCCCTTGTACCCTGTATTTTCTGGAAGTTGGTAGTTCAAGAAAGGACTTCTGTAAGGCCAGAGTGTATGTGGCTTTCCATTTTTAATGTTTTTGTTTTTTGTGTGTGGGGTTGTTTTTTTGTTGTTTTTTTTGGAGAGGTGATGGAGATAAAACAATCCTGCTTATATTGTAAGACTTACCATGGTGGTGGTTTTTGAGAAATTAACACTTCTTTTTGCCTCCATTTCAGCTTCAGGATTAGAAGATAATGTTCCCAAACCAACGTGTCCCTCCACGGACAGCAGTGATGCCCAGAAAGCCCCTGCCTTGGCGCTTCCCTCAGCGTCCAAGGAACAAACGGTGACGCTGGGAGAAAGGACCTTCAACTGTTGCTATCCAGGTGAAACATGAACTTGATCGCGCGGAGCCCCTTCTCTGTACCGGGCGCTGGCGGGCAAGCTCTTCACCTGCTGAGTCCTGGCCCCGCTCCGCGCAGTCACCGCGCAGGCGCATTCCGTGCGTTCTAAGCATCCTGTGGCGTCAGAGCTCGGCCGATCTTCCCAGAACTTCAGGTTTATAGGAGCTACCTTTTTGAGGAGCTATTTTAAGAAAAGCTGGATTTTTTTCTTCTAGGTTGCCACTTCAAAACTGTTCACGGCATGAAAGATTTGGACCGCCATCTGAGAATCCACACGGGTAGGTGTCCGTTTGTGCGAAACTTTAATGTTGAAAAGAAGGAAATGGATAAGAATTTAAGTGCCGACACGTAGTGGTGGGCAGGACAGAAACGGTCTCTGCCTCATGAAATGGTCTGGTGGGGCGGGCTGGGACCTAAAAAGGCATGGGAGCGGGGCTGTCCTGGGAGAACCGGTCGTAGATGGGATCAAGGCTATTTCTGAAAGGCTTTCTGAAGGAGACTCTTGCCTTAAACTATAAAAAGTGGCTAAGTAACCAGACAAGCCCAGGAACATTCCAGCAGAGGGAACAGCAGGTGCAGGTGCAAAGGCTTGGAAGAGGTGAGCTAGTTGGAGAGGTTGGTGAGGACGGGCTACAAAGAGGCCTTGTGGCCCTAGTAAACCTCAGATAAGGTCGTGGCCGCCTGGGTGGCTCCGTTGGTTAAGCGTCTGCCTTGACTCAGGTCATGATCCCAGGGTCCTGGGATCAAGCTGTGAGTTGGGCTCCCTGCTCATTGGGGAGTCTGGTTCTCCCTCTCCCTTAGCTCCCTACCCCCATTTGTGCGTGTTTGCTCGCTAGCGCGCGCGCACACACACACACACACACACACACACACACACAAATTAAGGTTGCTTCTTAATGGTTCCTTCTTGAGAGCAGCCAGCTACTGAGAATAGAGAAATAAGATATGCTGGAGCAAAGGAACTTCCATGCTCTATAATGAGGGTCAGCACACTATGTCCTATGGGCCAAATCCAGCCTGTGAAGCTGGCTGTGGCTGCTTTGGCCCCTACAGTGGCATTATTGAGTCGTTGCCAGAAAAACTGCATGACGCACAAAGCTGAAGGCATTTACTATCTGGCTGTTTACAAAAACTTTACCCACCTTTTGGTCTCTGGTGTAGACCCTATATGAGCCTCTGGAAGTTAAGATAGTGGTCTGTGGGGCGCCTGGCTGGTTTAGTCAGGAGAGGGTGCGACTCTTGATCTTGGGGTTGAGTTTGGGCCCTACATTGGGTGTTAAAGAGGACTACAAATTTAAAAAGAAATTAAGGGGCACCTGGGTAGCTCAGTTGGTTAAGTGTCTGCCTTCGGCTCAGGTTGTGATGTTGGGGTCCTGGGATAGAGCCTTGCGTGGAACCCTGTGCTCAGCAGGGAGTCTGCTTCTCCCTCTCCCTCCCCCCCCCCACCTCAGGCGCACATGCTCTTCCTCTCTAAAATAAAAATCTGTGAAAAAAAAAAAAAAAAAAGGGGGGGGTGCCTGGGTGGCTCAGTTGGTTAAGCCTCTGCCTTCGGCTCAGGTCATGATCCCAGGGTCCTGGGATCGAGCCCCACGTCAGGCTCTCTGCTCAGCAGGAGCCTGCTTCTCCCTCTTCTTGCAGCTCCCTCTGCTTATGCTCTGTCAAATAAAATCTTTAAAAAAAAATAATTAAAAATTAAGATATTGGTCTGTTAGCTCTTACAGAAACCAAACCAAGTGGCTTAAACGTAATCAAGTTTCTCTCAAGTACAACTAAAGGAGTACTCCACAGCTGGTTGAATGGCTCTGTCATCCTTAACCTATAGCTTCATTTCCAGGTACAAGGCAACTGCTCTGCTAACTAGTGGCAAGCAGAAGCGGGGGAGGGGCTCACAGCATCCTTCCCTTGGGCCGTGCCCTGCCCCACCCCCCAGCAACATCCCTGGTGACTGGTGGGGTATGACCCACCTCCGGCATCAAGGGGGGCTGGGAAGTCGTTTCCAGAAACCACTAAACTCAGGAGCTCTAATAGGACCACTTTCTGGACAATTAGTAGTCTCAGCTAGAAATGGGCATCGTGCTGTGCAAATAAGAAAACGAAGGGTCCTTTTTGCCAGGAAAGGGTAGGTCATGAAAGGCCTGTTAGTGAAGGGAATGTTGATCCTCCTTGAAAGACCAGGCTGCCAGGATGAGGTCAGGAGCATGCAGAGTGCGGACGCCATCTGAACAAAGGAGACCCCACCAACATGACTGGCTAAGGCAACTTCAAAGCTGGTTGGTCGCTCACAGCTGGGGCAGTGCTACTGCCACCTAGTGGGCGGGGCCAGAAGTGCCCCCAAATTCCTAGGACCACAGGTCAGGCCCCCAAATGTGAACAGTGTGCCAAGGTAGACCTAGAAAGACAGGGGGTGGATTAATAATGTTTTATTGGAATAATACAGAGCATGATGGGGATACAGAAAGTAGGCAAGGCCCTGTCCTTGGTGGGGTTCAGACAGACTCCTTGATAACAGAAGTGGGAGCAATATAGATGGCTTCTCTAGCAGATTCTTAGGCTATTTCTGTGTTCAAAGCAAATGCTCTAGTTCTCTGAATATCTTGGTGAAAAAGAGAGGAGTCTGGGGGACTTACAGCATCTCTCAGGGCATGACCCAGAAGTAGGATCCCTTGTGATTAATAGCGAGACCCAATTAATGGTGGCTTAAAACCAAGCTATTTCTGTCTTACAACAGTCCAAGTTAAGTATGGTAGACAGCTCCATGGTTTCGGGGACTCAGGCTCTTAGGTTGTTGCTTTAACATCCCGAGTGTGTAGCCCATGTTGGCATGGTCTGAGCTGGCTGACACCCCCCCCCCCGAAACATACCCATTTAAGGTATATATTAGAAGCTTCCAGTCACTTGGGTTCATTCCTGTTGGGCTAGAACGTAGTCACATGGGTCACTCCAGGCTGTGGAAATGAAGGCTGGGAGAAAAGTCTTGACTCTGGCCACATGCCCAGCTTACAGAGCAAAGGTTCTACTTAAAACGGACGTGTGCGCTGAAGGGCATCCCTGACCAAGCTGTGAGAGGCGGGGAGGGTGCTATGTGCAGGTGATCTTTTAAAGGCTTAGGCTGGACCTTTGCCAAATGGATTCAACAGTGGTTCTCAAAACACTGTTGTGATCTTTTTACATCTAAGAATTGAAGCTTTCCCCCACCCCAAGTTTGTGTTTTTATAGTTACTGCTCTAAAAATTAAAACCAAACTTTAAAATATTTATCCACTTAAAAGTAAGCCAGGGTGGCCGGCAGGCTTGGGTGGTAGAGTGTGCCGCTCTTAATCTCGGGATTGTGAGTTTGAGCCCCACATTGGGTGGAGAGATTACTTAAAATTAAAAAACAAAACTAAGCTCCTTATAGTGACACTTTTATGAGAAATAACTATTTTCCCCCAAAAATGTGACCAGTGGTATTATCTATACCTTCATAAATCTCAAGTCAGCTGGATTCTCACACCTGCATGTAGTCTATTGCCGTGTTTTGAAGTATCTGAAGAAAATCTGGTGCCTCACATGTGGTTGGAAATGGAATATTTTGTTGATAGCCTTTTCCGATAATCTTTAATATTCTACCAAAACACATCAGAGGGAAGTTTCCTTAACTGTTTTTTAAAGGTTTATTTTAGATTGAGTGTGCAAGTAGGGGGAGGGGCAGAGGGAGAGAATCTTCAGGCAGACACCCCACTGAGCGCAGAGCCGGATGCAGGACTCCTTTCCATGAACCATGAGGAAACAACCTGAGCTGAAACCAAGAATCGGATTCTTCACAAACTGAGCCACCCAGGTGCCCCAAGGGTTTCTTAAGGATCAGTTGCTGTATAGAACCTGGAGCCATATCCATAAACTTCTCAAACTGATAAAATCCATTGTTCTATTTACTTTTTGAATATCTCTTACTCGTGCTTGGGTTTTTTTGTTTGTTTTTTTTTTGACCTATCCTGCATTGGCCACTTGGAAAATACTGGTTTATCAACTTTCATAATCCTTCCAAACGTTGACCCATTTTATAATAGAAAAAAAATCACTTGTTAATATTCCCAATCTCAGAAAAATCTAAGAACCAGGAAGCTGCATGCCCAGGGTAGGGGATAGACGTTCCGAAATCCTAACTTTGAGTTTAGAACTGGGATGTTACCACTGCAGCATTGTTGATAATCTTCCTTGAAATGACAGGCTCACATAGTTCATTCTGAAGAACATATTCGTCAGATCCCAAATTTGAAAAAGCCACAGTGGGTCTGTTCTTTCAAGTGAAACTGATGTCTGCACCTCACAATGCAGCCCCCTCCTACCCCCCCAACAGGAGCATGTTCTCAAGACCGTGTACTTTGGTCTGCATACTTCCCATTTCATTACATGGTGTTAAAAAGTCGTCAGCAGGGAGAGATTTAATATAATGGGTTTTGCTGCTGGGAAAGCTATTCCTAAGTGAAACTGGCATTGGGTTCCCTGGGAGGGCACGGCTGGGAGGAATCACCTTCCTGCTGCGGGGGGGTGCGGCGGCCTGCAGTCCACGCTCAGGCACCTGCAGTTCTGCCCAGGTGCTCCCACAGCGGAGTGAATGTCAACCATGAAAAAGGAAAAGTCCCGTCTTCATAGTAGGATGAAGATACTTCTGGCTACAGATTCGACTAGAAGAGACTCGGGGACCCCCAGGCACTGCACTCTGAGAACCGTGGAGGTAGAGTTTGACAGGACAGGCTAATGCAGGGGAGGGAGACACGGCGGACAGAGGAGCGGCTCAGAGCAGGGCCTCTGTGCCTGGAACGGGGGCTTGCTGCAGGCTTATCCCGGGGAGAGTGAACTAGAAAGCTGGGTGTGCTCACATTAGAGACCTCCTGGAGAACAAGGCCTTGACTTGGGGTTTTTTTTTTTCAACTTCATTCTAAAGTTACATTTCCTCTTTATACCCCAAATGCCAGTTTATCCTGGATAAAAATTTTTAATCAGAAATAATAGTTGAATTGTAAATGTTTTAAGATGCTCATGCAGCATTTAGCTTAGTAAAGGAGATTGACTTATAGTATTTCTATTTTTTTATCCTATTTCCTCGTTTAGTACTGGAATCAGGGTTAATTGGTCATGAAATGAGTGGGGGCGTTTTCTTTCCCTGTGCTATAGACCGTGGAAACACTGTTCCTGGAAGACTTGATAGAACATGCCCCCAGTGCTCTCTGCTTCTGACTTTCTCAGCGGATGGAGAGAGTGTAGATTAGGTTGTGAGGACAGTGTCCATCTCCAGGACAAATGAAGACCACTCAGTCCCTCCCAGTGTCCCCCAGAGTCAGTCACCCCTCTGTGCCTTGTGCTGTCTTGTCTGGGACCCGGCCTGTGGAGCTGCCTGGCCTCTGTCTGGAACATGCCAGATAAAGGCAGTCTTGACCTTTTTTTCTGCCATGGACACCTCGCAATTTTGTGAAGCTTATGGACCCTTCCCAGAAGGTTTTTAAATTAAATTTCACTATTTCTGTACAAGTTCGATCAGTGTTAAAAGTGTGGTGTTTTAATACATAGCCCCCCTCTTACGTGTGGTAAAGACCAGGTGTGTCAGCCTCACCTGGGAGCTTGTTAGAAACCCCGAATCTCTGGACCAACCCAGGCACACTGACACAAACTACATTTTACTCTGTTTCTGTGAGTTTAACTTGAGAAATGGGAAATGCTGGTTAAAGGGTACCAACTTCCAGTTCTAAGATGGAGTTCTAGGAAGCTAACGTACAGCGTGGTGACTGTTCAGTTAGCAACTTTTAAGTCTATTAAGAGTAGACTTTAAATGTTCTTGCCACAAAGAAACGGTAATTTTCTGAGGTGAAGGTGTTAACCTTATGGTGGTGTTCCTTTTTCAATATACACTTGTATTAAATCATCACACTGTATACCTTAATGTCACATCAGTTACATCCCAAAGCTGGGGGGAAAACCCACTTTAATGAGCCCCTCCTCAGCCCCCAGATGATTAGTATGTGCAGGAACACTAAGAAAACCCTGAGTTTGTTAGCAGACCAGCTACCAGATCCTATCTTAATTGTGAAGTAGTGATGAGCATAAATAATCCTTCAGAAATGCAACAAATATAATACAGTATGAGCATGGCTCCTGTCTATTGACCAGGGTCTCTGGTACCATTATTGGGTTTGTTGATTGCATAATGGGTAGAAATGCTAAATTCCAGTTACAGGTAGTAGAAATAAAAATGTAATAGTTTCTCATACAAGGTCTTGGACCTCCTAAATCTTATCCACAAGCCCTAAATTAACCCCCTAATCTGGCGGCGGCTGGTGCTTGGGTGGCTCAGTCGGTTAAGCATCTGTGCCTTTGGCTCAGGTCATGATCTTAGGGTCCTGGGATCGGGCCAGCATCAAGGATCCTGCTCACCCAGGAGCCTGCTTCTCCCTCTGCCCTTCTCCCCCACCACCCCCCATGATCACACACTCTCAAAATCTTTTATAAAAAAGGGTGGGTGTGCCTGGGTGGTTCAACTGTTAAGCGTCTTCCTTGGGCTCAGGTCATGATCCTAGGGTCCTGAGATCGAACCCCACATTGGGCTCCCTGCTCAGTTGGGAGCCTGCTTCTCCCTTTCCTGCCTGCCACTCCCCCCTGCTTTTGCACCCACACACTCACTCTGTCAAATAAAAATAAATCTTTAAAAAAAAAAAAAAAAAAAAAAACCCTGATCTGTAACGTTACAGGTCATCTGAGCAAGAGAAACGTGGTGAACCACACTGGCTCTTAAAAGCATTTGCCTGAGAGTGATCCCACCATTTCGATCCCTCTCTCTCCGGGCAGAACGAGTCACAGGCCCAAGCCTGTGATCACGAACTAGGAGGTGGAATTCTCCTGGGCAAGGGACCACTAGTGAATAGTCAAACAGTACATAGTTCACCTTGGGGTTCATCTCTGACCTAACAACCCTGTCGTTGATCAGTTTTCCCCTGGTTCAGACTTTGTAATTTGATATATTCCTAAATCATCATCTGTTTTATCAAGTCTTAACTTATTAGGGTAAAGTTCTACGTAAGCCATGATGGACCTGATCTGCAGTCCCCTTTCTCTCTTCCCGCGTCTGTTGGAATAGTTCTCAACCAGGTAGTCTCGCCCGCCCTCCAGCCCTGGGGACATTGGACAATCGGAAGACCTTTTTGACTCTTAAAACTAGGGATGGAGGTGCTACTGGCATCTAGTGGGAAGTGGTGAGAGATGCTACAAAGGATTACTTGGCCAAAAAGACAATAATGCTGAGCTTGAAGACCCTGGGGTGTTGGTATCTTGAGCAGACCTCCCTTCTTGACCATTTTGTTTATATGGATTAACTGCTGTATATCTTGATTTCTTCTAGTTCATCAAATTGCATGGTTCACTTCCAGCTCTTTGTTAAAAATGAACTTAAGTCTATAAACATCCTTCTGAAAACAGGGCTAGGCTATAGGTTTTGACAGAGCTCTCCCTGCCTGTCTCTAGGGACTTTGTAATCTGATTTTGATTCTTAAAAATTATTTTAAAATATGCCCTGACTTTTGAAAAACCTTCTGGGAAACCATATCAGGTTCATAAGTTTGAGTCACATCTATTTGGTTTTATCTTTTCAGTATGAATTTTTTTTAGCGGCTTTCACCCAGATTTCTGTTTTGCCCAATATTTGATACTCCTATCTTCTAGCATTTTCCTAAGATACTTATGTACCTTAGGAGCATTAAGCTGATTTTTAAAATGTGTTAAAACTTTTAACAGGGGAACTTAACCTGTTTTTACTTACACGTAGTTTGACTTGTGTTCTGTTGCCTTTTTGTATGGTTCCCTTGTGGTTTGGAAGCAATACTTTCCATTTTATTATATCCCACATCTTATCCACTTCCTTTTTTCTTATGTGCACAGTTCAAGTGTGATGCTCTGAGTCATCAGCTGGCTTTATCTTCTCTTCCTCCTGAATGCTAGTTCAAGTGTAGGACTCTATTTAAACAATTTCCCTAGAACTTTGCAGACACTGCTCCCATTGTCTGAGGAGTTACATGCTGGTCTGAGCATTTCTTTCTGAAAGCTGTAAGAGCTCCTTGGGCTTCTGCAACTATCACCCTGCCTCCAGATAAGCCATCTTAAGACCTGGGACTGTCATTAGTGTTGAGAAATAACTATTTGTTTTGTCCTGGACCATCTAGAACTGGCTTTCATGTCTTGTACTTTTCCTCTTGTCCTTTCGGGCAGCCTTCTGGGAGATTTCTTGAGCTCCATCTTCGAAGTCCCTTTTTTTTTTTTTTTTAACATCTTTTCCACTCGTGAACTTGGAGTCTTGAGAGATCTAGGAGAATCAGAATTATTATGGAAATGAAACCTATTTGCTTTTAGAACCTCAACTTCTTGAGTTGGGTGTGTCTTCCTGGGTTCTGGCTTTCCCCCAAGCATTTGGTTATTGGGTAGATTTTTTTATTTGTAAATGATCAGTCTGGAGTGGTTGCAGGGGAGGGATGGAACACTGGAGGAAACGCTCTGGCCATGGGGTTCTGTTCTCCAGATTATCTCTAACTACTTGAGGCCTTTGCACTGTTTCTGTGGTGTAAGCGCCCTCATTTTCTAACAGCCTGGGGTAGACACCATTGCTGCTGTGGTTTGGCACAAGTAATGGAGGAGGCAAGCCGACCATTCGATATGAGCCATGACAGCTGTTCCAAGGTCCCTACACCTGATCTTGAATACTTCTATGACCACTCCCTTTTTCCCAAACAGAGTTTGGTCTATGATTTTTCTCCTTCAATCTGATCTTACCTCTTGTTAGGGTTCTTTAAAATTTGTGAGCCACCCATGCCTAGCACACCTTCTCGTTTCCCAGCATGCTGAACTACATACTTCATTGTCTTCCTGTCTGAGCACTGGGACAGAAGGAAGAGGCAGACTCCTAGGCCCAGGCTACCATCTTGGTCAGATCTCTTTGCAGTCACCTTAATAGAGAAACCCTTAAACCCTCAAATCTTCCTTATGTGTTTGAAGGAGACAAACCCCACAAGTGTGAGTTCTGTGACAAGTGCTTCAGCCGGAAGGACAACCTGACCATGCACATGCGCTGCCACACCAGTGTAAAGCCCCACAAGTGTCACCTGTGTGACTACGCCGCCGTGGACAGCAGCAGCCTCAAGAAGCACCTGCGGATCCACTCGGACGAGCGGCCCTACAAATGTCAGCTCTGCCCGTACGCCAGCCGCAACTCGAGCCAGCTCACCGTCCACCTGCGGTCCCACACAGGTAGGTGCCTGGCCCGGAGACCTGTGCCTTACCTGTTGTCCAGTTTCTTAAGCTTCATCTCACCAAAACACAAGCAACCAAGAGGACTTGGTGGTCAAAAGTAGAGGAATTGGAATTTCTGTGGTTTTTCCACCCAGACGGCAATTTTCAGTAAAACGTGGAAGTCTGACAGCTGGGTTTTTTCTAACTCCATTACAGAGGCCACAGCTGGGAATGAGTACCCACTACAGCAGGGAAGCAAGGGATGTCTCTCAAAAGTCTGGCGTATAAACTAGGTGTTTTCAGTCATTTCACATAAACCGATCGCATGGCTGAATTCAGAAGCGTCACAAAATTCATTGACTGGAACTGCAAATCACAGACTTCTAGTGCTGGAAATTTGACTTGGCAAAGAGCTTTATCTTCCCTTTGTGAGACCCCATTGAATAACAATAGAATCAACCAGTTCATCATGGCACAGAAAAGGGGGGGACTGGGGGGCTCATAAGAAGGCTCAGAAAATGAGGCTTTTCAATGAATTCATGGAAGATGGCAAGCAGATAGAATATGCTGACAACTGAAACTAAGTTTAAAAAAAAAATCTTCCAGCAGACAAATGGCTCCCAACACTATGTCTGCCTCCCAGTCTTTCTAACCAGTGTTTTACTGCCCTGAGCGCTCTGGACTTGGAACTGGCATGTAGACTGCCAAGGCCACAGAGCTCAGAGGAGAAGCTAAAGACTATTGGCAACATGGTCCATACTGCCCAGTAGCAGGTAAAACCAATGGCCACCTATATCTAATCCTTAAACCAATCTGTTCTTCCTAAACTAAATGTCAACTATGGATTAGGAATCATTGGCAGGAGATGAGTGATCTAAAATGCCCCAAATCTAACAAATCCTGGAGTTAACAGAGTACTTGGGTCACAGACAAGAATTCTTCAATTCTAATTGGTATCTACCCACTAGCAGAAATGTTGCATCCAAGAAGAGTTCTATGAAAATGTGGTGAGAACAAAGTAAGAATTAAAACTGGAATTGTTGGCTGCAGGGGCAAAGAAATTCCCCAGACATTAGAAGAAGAAAAAAAAAAAAACCTGGTTTGGATAACTGAGAAAGAATAAGAAATTGGAAGTTTGGTTACTGACTAGGTCTAGGAAAAAAAAATAGAAGTGAGAAAATCAAATGAGAAAGAATTTCCCAATTCTAAGGAGCCATGAGCATGGAAAGGATTCACAGGATGCCAAGCAGTACAGAGTGGATGGGCAGAGTCAAACCTAGAAAGACTTCTCAGTAGTATTAGCTTCTAGGGGGATAGTGGAATAATGCCCTGAAAGTTGGGAAGTGATTTTGAATGAAGAATTCTATACCCAGCTAAACTATCTGAAGTATACAAGTAGAAAGTAGACAAAATTAGGCAAGAAATCAAACTTCCAGCCATCATGCTGGTGGAAGTTACTGGAAGATAAACTTTTCTCCAGGTAGAAAACAAAATTTGGCATATTTGATGTATATTTGAACATAGCTAACAGAGGTTGCAGTAAAGGGAAATATTAGGATGATTCCTCTGTTGAGTGTTTAAAAGAAAATTCAATAAATCAAACTCAAAATCCACAAGAAATTTTATCAAAAATGTTCCATAATTAAAGGACCGGGTGACTTTTGAGATTATGGCAAGATTCTTTTTTCCTGAATGCATAGTCCAGTCCAGGATTAAGCTAAACTGTGACCCAAAATGAGCATGTAAGAAAAGAGAGTCAGTGTGACCTTAATGCTAACAACACTGTCAAATGGCCCAGGTGTGACAGTGACCCTCTAAGGAGGTGAGCGGAATTCTGGTGCAGTATTTGGCTCCGGTGAATGATATATACCCAGTCATAAATTACAGTTTGATTCGAACACTGAAAACGACTAGTTAAAGCATGGGACTTCACTGGCCAGAATGCAAATGTTCTTGAACTTAAATGTGAAAATCCTGACAAGTAGGAAGAGGTAGTATGGTGAAGACAGGGGAATCCTCAAGAAACCTCTCAAGCTGATGGACTAAAAGTTAGGATGCTATTACCCAATGTAGAAGATAATGCCAGAGGGGTAAAATACACACCCAACAATGGAGGAGAGGCTGGGGGGGAAGGATGGACGTGTAGGGTAAGTGAGATCCTCATCTCTGCTTATGTTCAACTGATGATAACCGTTAAAGTAGCAACCTCCAGAAGCACTAAAAATCCTTAGCAGTGCCTCCAGAGTACAAAGGAGGCTATGGATTTTCAGGAATTTGTCCCCTGCTGCCATATTCCTGTATTAATTTTATAAATAAAATTCAGTCTCATTGTGTAACTATGAGACTTTAAGTAATACAAGCCAATCGATTGATGTAATACAGCTTAAACATGAGAGTCAGCAATAAGTCAGTTTGATTTGGAGCAGTTGTAACATAAATTGCACCTCTCCCATGCCCAGTTTTGGGGTGTTAGATTAAATGAAGAGCTAGATTGGAAAGTAAAGTGGCCTCATGAAGAGTGTGGACTTGCACGCCCTGGTGCCTTAGTTCAAATCCCTGCTATTTGACCTCGAAGCCTCCATTATCCCATCTGTTCAATGGGGGCAATAGTACCCACTCATAAGATTGTTGTGAGGATAAAAGAAGTTAAGGTACATGGTAAGTGGTGGTGTCAGGGAGTTACCTGTCTGTTGGAGTTCAAAGACCCAACTCTCTCTGCACCACGTGTTCTGATGCATGTTCGGAGCGGGGAGGAGGGAATTCTTTTGCCTGCTTGCTCTAATGGAAACACCTTCCGTTGTTAGGGGACACCCCCTTCCAGTGCTGGCTCTGTAGCGCCAAGTTCAAAATCAGCTCGGACTTGAAAAGGCACATGATCGTGCACTCGGGGGAGAAGCCTTTCAAGTGCGAGTTTTGTGATGTCCGCTGCACCATGAAGGCGAACCTCAAGTCGCACATCCGCATCAAGCACACGTTCAAGTGCCTGCACTGCTCCTTCCAGGGCCGGGACCGGGCCGACCTCCTGGAGCACAGCCGGCTGCACCAGGCCGACCACCCCGAGAAGTGTCCCGAGTGTAGCTACTCCTGCTCCAGCACGGCGGCCCTGCGCGTGCACAGCCGAGTGCACTGCACCGACCGCCCGTTCAAGTGTGACTTCTGCAGCTTCGACACCAAGCGGCCCAGCAGCCTGGCCAAGCACATTGACAAGGTGCACAGGGACGAGGCCAAAACGGAGAACCAGGCCCCGCATGGCAAGGAAGGGCCCCGAGGGAGCAGCTCCCAGCACGTGGCCAAAATAGTGACCCAGCGGGCCTTCCGCTGCGACACCTGCGGTGCCTCCTTCGTCAGGGACGACTCTCTGAGATGCCACAAGAAGCAGCACAACGACCAGAGCGAGAACAAGAACTCAGACTTGGTCACCTTCCCGCCCGAAAGCAGTGCCCCGGGGCAGCTGGGCACCCTGGTCTCCGCGGGGCAGCTGGAGACGTCCCTGGAACCCAGCCAGTGCCTCTAGTTGAGCCACAGACGGCGGTCGCTGTCCGAACGCCAGACAGATGCTGCGGTCCAGCCCTCTGAGTGGAGGCCGCCGAACCAGACTTGTCACCAGCTCTGGGGACGGATGCTCCAACTTTATAGGCCCTCAAGGCCATGGCTGCGGGTTACTGGCGTGAGAACCGACGCCAAAGCAACACCGTGGAGACACCCCTCCACGTTGCTGTCTTCCCTCCAAACATCGGCTCCGCAAGTCGACCCAGTCGCTCCAAGGTGGGGGGGGGGGGGTGTCCACTGCGCACTGCTCTATCCCACAGGGATAGTTTTGTGATGGATTCCAATCCTAAAACTGATCCACCTCCGATGGAATTATGAAACTATTTAGACCACGTGGAGAACTAAACTGATGTGTATAGTGGGGAAGGCTAAGATGGCGGGGGTGCGTTCCGTGGAGGACCTGGGGACATCTGGGAAAGTTCTGTTTCTTAACCTGGGTGGTGGTTATGAGTGTTTGCCTTATGCATTCGTGTGGTTCCTTTTATCATTGTCTTATAATAAAAAGGCAGACTCAGCTGTAGAATGACATAAGAGGAACGCTCCGTTTTTCTTTACATGCTTCCATTAGACTAGGGTGTGGGGTTCTCCATCCCCGCCCCATTCAGTAATGCGTTCGCGGCGCACACAGATTTCTCCAGGTTATGAGTGCTGCAGAGACGTGAAATGCAGCTTGACCTCTAGGTGGCGCCAGAGATCAAGCTAACACTAGCTTAGCCCGCACGTGTGCATTGTGAAACTGCATTTACAGACTTCATATAGAAAAGACTTGGGGCACTACATCAAAAACTAATGATGTAATGTATGGTGATTAACATAACAATAAAAATTAAAAAAAAAAAAACAAGACTTGGGTCCCGGGCTTGGTTCTGGGACATGTGATGCATGCGGCAGGCGGAGCTTAGGGTCTTTCATCCCAATAAGTACTTGGTGTTCGCCGAACCAACGAATGAAAATCCAAACTTCTTGCAGATGGACATTTTACTTTGGCCAAATCTTAGGAGGCTCTGGAATGCCAATGGATCTATAACTTATCCAGAGTTGTTTCGTTGTTTGGCATCTTTTCTTCAAGTACAGTTTTTGTTTAATACAAATTCTTATGTACCCTCATCAAGTTAAACATCTGTGCTTTTAAAACCGATTAAATAGATCCATTGTTTTTGGTAAACTGGGAGAAAAGGGACGTGAAAGCTTTTATAGGTTGTACACGAGGGAATAAATAGTTCACTTATGGAAGGTATGTAGCTTATTTCATTATAAATTCTGTTGTTCGAACATACCTGATTTAAGTGCGGCCGCAGGTGGATGATGATACACTGTTGGATCTCTTTGTTTTAAGGAGAAAATGATGTCTGAGACCCGCGAGAGAATTAATCTTTGCTTTGCTTTAGATTGCTTTGCTTTTCGATTGTCCGGGAGAGTGGCGACTGAATGCCCATGCATTGTGCAGATTCCGTTGTCACCTCTGTTTGTCTTGAGTCTTATCTGTGTTTCTGTTCTAGTAGCAAGAGGGCTGTTGACCTTTCAAGTGGGAACCCATAGATCGAAATCATATAAACGTTCCTTGAACTTTTCGTATCACAGCTCTTCAGATAAACAGGAAAGTCTTTTTAGAAGGTTTTTTTTTTTTCCCCCAGTTGTATGGTCTTCGGGGGTCTGAGGTCCACCCTGGGTATAACCCGTGAATTTGGATTCCCCATAGAGCAGAGGTTCAAGAAGAGTGCCAGACCACATTGTAAATATTGGAGGCATTGTAGGGCCATAAGGTCTCTCTTGTGAGGAAACTCTGGCTTTAGCACAAAAGCGGCCATAGGCTAAGAGAAAGAACATGTCTGTGTTCCAATAAAACTTTATAAAACAATTCAGGAAGTACAAGAGTAAACCCTTCTGGGATGAGACTTCAAATATATAGATAAGGACAGAACTGTGGGAAAGAGCCATGATGGCTAAGGGGCTGCTGACCTGGTGCAGACCAGAAAGGCCAAATTTCTGTGCCTCTGTTTGCAAGGTCAATATGGGTCTGAAAGGGGAAACTGAGTATGTTTGCGGTCTGACTTCACCCAGACCAGGAGTTGGTGGACTTTTTCAGGCAAGGGCAAGATGATATTCTGGGCTTTGCTGGCCTTTGTCTATTCAACTGTTCATCTCTGCTGTTTTAGCACAATTACTCAACTCTGCCACTGTAACTAAAGTAGCCGGAAATAATAGGTAAGCATATGGGCATAGCCATGTGCCGATAAAACTTTATTGACAAAAAAAGGCCATGATTTGGAAGGCCTAGTTTGCTGACCCCTGAGCTGGACTATTGATGAGTACAAGCAACGGGGTAAATGATCATGGGTTAAAAACATGGGAAAGAGATACTGAGAATGCTAAATGTCCTGGGGTCCTTTCAAGGAGGGGGCTACTTCATGCAACAGATGAGTTCAAGTTTAGGCATTGGGAAAAACGGGGTCCTTCTGATCCTTATTCAGATTGGCTATAAAATCTCCAGGAAAGAGTCCGGAAATCAAGATGACCTCATGTTCTTTTCTGCGTATGGTTTCTTGCTGCCTTCTAAGCACTACAGTACATGAATTTTTTTGTCCCATTTAGTTTTTCTTAAAAAGGATGAACCCGGGGCGCCTGGGTGGCTCAGTCGTTGGGCGTCTGCCTTCAGCTCGGGTCATGATCCCAGGATCCTGGGATCAAGCCCCGCATCGGGCTCCCTGCTCCGCGGGAAGCCTGCTTCTCCCTCTCGCGCCCCCCTCCCCCGGCTTGTGTTCCCTCTCTCACTGTGTCTGTCAAATAAATTAAAAAAAAAAAAAAAAAAGGATGAACCTGTTTCTGTTGCCATGGCAACATGAGTCCATACTCTGAGCCAGACATTGTGCTAAGAACTTTATCTGTGTTCACTGATTTCTCCCAGTGCCGTCCGGAGCTGGGACTAGGGCAAGGGAAGGGAGCCCTTTGTCTAGGGCACCAAAAACTCCATAACCAAGAAATATTTTAATTGGCAAACTATGGCCCCCAGGTCAGCCACTTTGTTGTTGTGAAGTAGCATTAGAAGTCAACCTGGGAATTGAGGCCAGCTATGCAGGGGCAGAGTTGGATCCTAGTTTCACGTAAAATTGCATTAAAATATTGACCTTGATCAGTGAGACTTGTGTACCACTTTCTTTTGGCACCTGAGGGGACGGCCTCACCCTCCCCACCCTGATCCTTGCCTCTGGTCCAAATGCAAAAACCGGAAGCGTAGAGGTGAAGAAATTCTAGAACAGATTTAGGTTTCAGCTCCTGACAGGGTAGCTCCAGAGTCCATGTTAACAAAATGCTAGGCTGGGTCTCAGAGAAGAATTTTATTAGAGTAGTAAATTGAGCAGGGTGATGTGGACAATCCCGAAGAAGCCTTTTGATGAAAGTTAATGGGGTTGAGGAGGAGGGTGTGAGGAAGCCCCAGCCTCTGGCAGTACTATCTGGCTGGCATCCAACCAGAGACTCGGATTCTCCGTTTGCTCCTCTAAATGTGCCGCTTCAGGCATTTGGCTTAATGCTAAAATCAACTGGTGTAAAACGAAACTAAGGTTGGCTTACCTGTTTGCCCGTTTCTTGTTTCTTTGGGGGGGGGGGGGGCAGATTGGAAAATAACCAAGAACTAGTACTGTGACCTTCTGATGTTGGGGAACATGGCTTCTGTCTTCTCCCCAACTCTAGATCTTCCACATGTGGTCCAAGATAGTGCCACCTTAAGCTCCAACCAGGTGGAAAAGACCATGCCCCTTCCCCTTAACACTGCCAGGAAGTTGTATGTAAACTCTTGCTCACCTCCCCTGGCTACCTGGCTGGTCCCACAGCATTGCTATTGTGAAGGGGGCTGGGAGATGGTGGCTCTGGAGTAGCCTGTGCCAAGTTAAAACCTGGAAGGAGATGCTAGGTCATGAGTGTTCTCTGCCCCTGAGCAGCAATGCAGCCTCCTAAAAGTTGGGAGATGACTTCCCTAGGAAACACCTGGCTCAGATCCTGAACACCCGGGGTGTTCTATACACGAACACTTTGCTTTTATCAGGGCTTTACTGGGGCTGTCTTTGCCTGTGCTTGATGGATGTTGGTCCATGGCATTTGTCTAAGGTTTTCTGCCCCTCTAGTCCAGTGGGCTCAACAGTGGCCCCAGCCGCCTGGGAAGCTCTTAGGTATATGGAATCTATCTTGGGGGACCTCCCGGGGCGGGGGGTGGACTGGTATTTTCTGGAATTCTGCAGGTGATTCTAATGTGCAACAGGGGGACAGATGCTCCCATTGAAGGAGCAGGGCTGTCCTCGACCTGCCACCTGTGCTGTCACAAAGGGCCCTACACTTAATTGCGTGCTCTGCTCTTGCCATCCTGAAATTGATTTTTAAACAAAGAGCCCTGTGTTTTCATTTGGCATCAGACCCTGCAAATTATGTAGCCGGTCCTGTGAAGGAAGAAAAAGAATCTGCCTAAGAAGGAAACCTGCCTGTGTTGCTGGTCCAGAAGCTGTCATAACCATGGTTGGCCGGCCAGGGCTCCGCATGGGAGGAATGAGCACGGGGAACCATGATGTTCGAGCGTTCCTCTGCACGATTCCATTCAGACCTCATGAGGAATGGCATTTGCATTTGTCCTAATGAGGGAACCAATCTTCAGAAAGGTTAATACAGCTGGTGCAGGATAGGCAAGCCCCGGTGTACCGGGCTCACATTCCCACATGGGATCTGCAGTCCGGTTCTCCACTCACGTATAGGGTGTCTTCCCCTGGCAGAGGTGAGGGAATCGGGTGGAACCATTTGCGTTCCAAATGTTAAGGCAGAAAAAAGGATAAGCTCTTTCTGCAAGAATGGCAAGGTCTATGGTGGGATTGGAAAAAGAAAAAAAACTGCAGTTGTGGGTAGCGGATGGTTGCAGAAATGTCCCTAGGCTGTCCGACCACATGCTGGGGCGAGTACTGCAGGAATGACCGACGTGACTTAAGTATTGCAGGAATGACCGACGTGACTTTCTCCCAACATACACTGCATAATTGTAGTGTCTGACTGAAGTCGAGAGTGTTAGGATTTGAACCCATGTCTGAGGCTTGCAGGTGGAAGTCCTTCTAATACCCAATACTGCCTGCTTGGGCGATCTGCCTAAGGCCTGAGCTCATTTTTTTGAGGCCTGGACCTCTTTCAGTCCAATGAAATCTATGATTCCCTTCTGAGTGATGTTTAAAGATTGTATTTATTTGAGGGGGGGGAATAGAGCAAGCGAGAACACAAGAGCAGGGAGAGGGAGAAGCAGGCTCCCCGCCGAGCAGGGAGCCCGATGCGGGGCTCAATCCCAGGACCCTGGGACCATGACCTGAGCCGAAGGCAGACGCTTAACTGACCGAGCCACCCAGGCGCCCTGAGTGATGTGTAAAAGAAGAAAACAATGCATCTGTTTGCAAGGGAAACAGTTATATTGAAATAGTTATCAAAATATTTTTTGAATTATATACACTTAATAGTGCATTAAATATGTTCTAGCAGCAGATCTAGTAACTCTTATTTTGAAACAGTGATGATATTTCAAGATAACTAGAGCCTGAATTGTATTTCACATGTCCTATGCACATACCTGATTTCCTTTGGCTTGCTCATGCCACTGTGGTTTGGTACCTATATCCAGAATTGACAGGAATGTTCAATTTCAGTTGAAGGCTAGTGCAGGAAGTTCCTCTTCTTTCCTAAGTCCTTGGACCCTCTCAATTCCATCTATGGCCCCCTTGACCCTATATGAAAACCTTCAGTGCTAATGGAGTTTCTGGGATCTGGTGTCTGTGGCAAACTTTGAATTTGCACTTGCTTCCATCATAACACAGATCTAGTGGCACCAACATTTGAAAACTTAACCCCCGGGGCGCCTGGGTGGCGCAGTTGGTTGGACGTCTCACTCTTGGTTTCAGTGCAGGTCATGATCTCAGGGTCCTGGGGTGAAGCCCCACATCAGGCTCTGCGAGGGGACTGAGATTCTCTCTCTCTCCCTCCCCCCCTCCTGCTAGTGCTCTCTCTCTATAAAATAAATCTTAAAAAAAAAAAAAAAACTTACCCCCACCAGCCCTGCCCAAAACACCTTGCAGTAGGAGGGCTTCACCAAATGAGCTCTTTGTAGCATGGTGTACAATCTTTCTCCGATGAGCTGCTCTTTCAGATGGCTCAATCCTGAACTTTGACCCACAGAAAGCAGACATTGAAGGTTTGGCCAACAATCCTGAAGTTCTCAAGCCACTGTCCCCACTAATATTGTACCATATATTTCTTGAAAGTTTGCAAAAGACTGGCTTCAGCCTTTTCGCTAAGGGTAGGCTTTTGCCCATTGCCAGGCGGGTAACAGGTGAATAACAGCAGTTAATTCTAGTGTTCAGCCTAGTGTCCTTTGCACTTGTTAGTTATAAGAGCCCCGGGAGGGGAATGGTGTCTCATTTGTATTGGTGGTTACTTATGGATTTGAAACAACCTACCTTTGTTTCTTTTAGTTTTGATAAATGATCCCTTTATGGGTAAGAGAAATTGATTCCCTGTGTAGAGTTCTTTTAAAACATATCTCTGGGGGCGCCTGGGTGGCTCAGCCAGTTAAGCATCTGCCTTCAGCTCAGGTCATGATCCTGGGGTCCTGGGATCGAGTCCTGCATCGGGCTCGCTGCTCAGCAGGGAGTCTGTTGCCTCTGCCCCTCACCCCCCTCGTGCACTCTCTCTCTCACTCTGTCTCTCAAATAAATAAAATATTTAAAAAAAAGACATCTCTGGATTTTGAGAAAAACTAGGTACATTTGCCTCTTCAATTGTCAGCCCATCCCCAGTTGAAGAAGACCTTTCTAATACCAGTATCTGAGGGCAGCCATGGTGCAGATGTCCTTTAGAAATGTTTAGCCTTTGAAAGAAAAATCTTTATTCCAGGTACTCATTTCTTCCCTGCCCGTAGCCCAGTCTCTAGCCCAGGGGTCGGTAAACTTTTTTGTAAAGCAGGTAGTAAGTATCTTCGGCTTTGTGGGCCATTCCGTCTCTGTTGCAACAACTCAACTCTGACCTCAAAGCAGAAAGGCAGCTGTAGACAATACATAAAGGAATGCATAGTTGTGTTCCAGTTAATCTTAATGGACAGTGAAATGAGTTTCATGTAATTTTTCATGTCACAAAATACTTTGATTTTTTTTTCCAAGCATTTAAAAATCTAAAAAACTACTCTTAGCTCATGGATTGTGCAAAACAGGTGGGGGGTTACCATGGAAAAGCCTGAGCAGAGTATACAAGAGATCTCTCTGTTACTTTGTACAACTGCATATGGACCTACAATTCTCAATAGAAATGGTTTTTGTTTGTTTGTTTTTTATGAAATAACCAGTAGATGGCTGGATTTGGCCCCTGAGCTGTAGTTTACAACCCCTGCCAGTCAGAAACACTTATAAAAATACAGTATTTGATGTCAAACTCTCATTTCTTAGATTGTTTTTTACACAAAAAGCATGCTTGAATATGATTTCTTCTGATGTATCCTGTTCCCAAACATTGCCTTTATATTACAATTCAAATACAAAAGCCTTTGCCGTATAGGGGTCAGTGTAATTAAAGACACTAGTGTTTCTCAAGCATTTAAGGGATAGATGAAGTGCGTTTATGTTGTCAAGTGTTCACTTATTTAGGAAAGATGATGTGTCGAGTTTTCTAATTAGGAAAGTCATTTATAAAAAAAAAAGTCTTGGCATTCTTAATGTCTTGTTTATATTTTAAAATAGTAATACATATGCATGATTGGTTGGAGGGGGGACTTTATCAGGATGTGCTGTGAGAAGTCTCTCATCTAGGTCCCTCTTCGACCCTTCCAAGAGGCGGTCATCATTAGCCGTGTCTTCATATCCATGAAAGTTTTGATTTCAGACTTGTCATCATGCTGTTTTTGTGTTGGGTTAGCTGCCAATGGTAATTCTAGTAGCTACCAGAGCCAACTGGTGCTCTGAACCTCAAACACCTCTCCTCCATACAGCAACTTTTTACTGGCCCCACTTCACAGATCGAGCCCCTGGAAAAGTCCTCAATCACTAGCACATAGTGGTCCCAGACATTTTCCTTCTGATTCTCCCCATTGCCTGCACAGGAAGCGCCTGGGCATGGCACCAAAGGCCCTCTGTCTACCCTCACACACTGAGCCGTGGTGATCCTTGCCTCCCACCTTGTGAATGACCTCTTGCCATTCTCTTTTCCTTTTCTACTTCCCCCATCTACGTGGGGGCCTCCTCTGCGACAGATATGCACTACTAGGCTACTGCAAAGGGCCATCTGGTCACCTTGGAGATGCATTCCCTGCAAGTCATGGCACATTACCTGTGACCATTCCAATAAGGATCTATGGACCAAACGTCAGCTCCTCTTCTCTACAAGTATTCAAGTTTTAAAAAATTAGTCTTGAATAGGCAAAGACTAACAGGACACACATCCCCTGCTGACCTTTCTTGCATATTTATATCCAGTGGGCATGGTCAACCATTAAAAGAAGCCCACGTGTGTTTAGTCAGACTAAGCTACAAATCCGTAGTCCTTCATCTGGAAAACAGAGACTACAGTGAAGTGGACAAAACCTACACCCTGACAAGGGCCACTCCAACCAGAAAGCAATGCCCTGGTGCTTTAGCTCAGAGCATTAGGTGGTGTATTAACCATTGCTGAGATAATGTTGCATAACAAACTACCACCCCCAAAACACAGAGGCTTTCAGCAGACTTACTTTCTCACCTATGGTTTTCTTGGCAGCTCAATTTTAGGTTAACTGGACCAGGCTCCAGGTTTCAGGCTGGGTTCTGGTCTATTCCGTGAATCTCCACATTCTCCTTAGGTCAGTGATGGTCCTCATCTTCTCATGGCCGATCACAGGAGCAAGGCGCAAGGCAAAGCAAAAGTGGCAGGACTGGATAAAGCCATTGCTCACATCACGTCGGCTAATATCCCATTGGTTATGGCAAGCCCAATACCGGAGGGGTGGGGAGATACATTTCCCATGCACTGGGGGGACTGCAGCATTCTCTGGCCGAGGATGTGAGTGTATAATCCTGTTAGAGATGAGTAGGGGACCTAGAAGCTAATCCAGGGATCAGCATTCTCCAGTCCATGGGCTAAATCTGGCCAGCCACCTATTTTTGTAAATAGTTTTACTGGAATCTCAGTGTACGGGTGAGATCATTATAGATTCACCTGCCATTGTGAGAAAGAATACAGAGCAAGTCCTTGGACAATTCACCCAGTTTCCCCCAATGGCAACCCACCACTTGTTTTTTGTACAACCCTTGAGCTAAGAAATGGTTTTCAGATTTTTTTTTTTTTAATGGTTGAAAGAAAAAAGGAATTGTGATATGGGAAAACTACATGAAATTCAAATGTGTGTCTGTAAAGAACACAGCACATCTGTTCATTTACCTTGTCTATGGCTGCTTTTGAGCTCCAGTGGCCCAGTAGAAGCAGGGACCGGGTGTCCTGCAAAGCCTAAACTAAGACTGTGGTCTTTACACAAAGGGCTTACCACCCTGCCCTAGCCCAAAGCAGTAGGTACTCACTGTACTGGCAGTAGCCTGCCTTTGTTTTGGGATTCCTATGTGCCCGGTGTTCTCATAAGCTTTGCCTACCTGATGTCATGGAATCAGCACAAGAACTGTATGGGGGTGGGAGAGAAGACCTTTTATCCCCATTTTACACATGAGTCAATTGGAGCTGCAGAACTTGCCTGAGGACACATAGGTTCTGAGTGGCAGAGCCGGCATTCAACCCCACACAACCCAACCTGCAGTCCCGCAGCATGAACCACCCAGCTGTTCCGGGTCTTCCTGCTCCATCCCAGTGGCAGTGGGAAGGATGGATTTTAGGTGCTCTGTCCTGCTGAGCAGATGAATGAAAACAAAAAAAGCATCCGAGGAGAGTACCAGCAACCCCTGAGCAGCACTTAGCAGGGTCTTCACGTTCTCTATTGGAATTCTTTCCATCCTTTGAATCCTGTTTCAAATGCCACCCCCTAATCCTGCCCGACTGAAAGGACTTTCTCCTCCTTTTCCCTTCCCAAAGCAGACAATAGGGCTTGTCAGATTCTGCTTTTAGGGTTTGTGTGTAAGGTTGTTTTGCCCACGTCATACTCCTCAACCGGGGATACAGACACTAGGGTACTCCAGTCAATACTAAATTCTCTGGGTGCACAGTATCTTCCAGATTTGTATGCCAAGTATGGGAAACACCAACGTGACATGTTATAATGAGGAATTTTGAAACTCTGCCTCTGGTGCCTCTGAGGTTTTGTGGTTTGGTGTCATGAAACCCTCCTGATGCCGAGTGGCCATTGGTAGGGAGGGTGGATGAGGCATTCGAAAGATGAGCCACTTTCTGATACGGAAAGTGTTCTGTCCTCAAGAACTGTCGATATTTTTAAGCAACTTCATTTTCTTATGACCCAAGCCATATGTGGTCATCAGAGAAAATGTTGAAAAGCAAAACAAAAATGAAAAACCTATAGTCCAGCCATTGCTGTATCTTGATATTGGGGCACCTGCATCCCAAAGGCAGGTAAGGAACTTTCCCTGTTGGAAATGCTACGATGAAAAGCTTTGTGGAGAACTGTAAAGTGCATCCTTATTTCCTGAACGTGAGCTTCAAATATAACATGGTGGTTAAGAGCCCAGAGGCAGTAGTCAGGATGCCTCCTTTGGATTCTGGCTCTGTCATTGTATTAGTTGCATGACCTTGGTCATATCACTTGAGACCTCTGTACCTCCTTTTTTTAATCTATGAAGTGAAGATAATCGTAGTGCCGACCTCACAGAAATGTCACAAAGATTAAATAAATTTGTGTAAAGAGCTGGAATAGTGTCTGGCATATAATAATAAGCACCAGATCGTGAGCTAGCTAATTATAATTTGTATTTGTAAATGAGTCGTTAATAACTGCAGATAGCTCTTTGCCCATGTCTACTAGGGCTGTGCAAGAGTTTCCTTAATCAAATCATTTATGTGTGACTTTGGAATTAATTCTATAACATTTGTATTGGATTTATTTTGTTAGTAGTAATTTCCAGTGCTCATACTTTAATAAACCTATGCACATCTTGCCCTTTATCATCTTCTCTTTGGCCAAATAAAAAATGCCCATGCCTTGCAAATACGTGGACACAACTGAATAGAAATCATCTATTTATTACAGACAAAACTTAATTCCACAGCCAAAGATGGGGAAAGAGATTCTTGTGCTCTGTGAGGGGGAGACTCACCGGAAGAGGAATTTAGCCATATTTATCCAAATAGAAAATGCGACTGTCCTTCACCCAGCGATGCTCCTTGAAGGAGTTTCTCCCATGGAGTGAATTTGATTACATATGCAAGTCAACGTGTATGAAGGTGTTCAGAGCAACATTGTCCGTGGGCCCCAGTTAGCAGGATACAGCCCAAATTTCCATGAGCACAGGCAAAATTATAATACAGTCATACAGTGAATGACCACACAAACCTTTGTGGGTTTTTTTCCTTTTTAAAAGGTGTGGTTGACTCATGCGTGTTGATGTGGATAATGGTTAAAGGTCGATTATTAAGTGAACAAGAAGCAAGTTGCAGAGCTCTCTGGGAAATATAGTCCCCATTGGCCTTCAAAAAAGAAGTTATGTGCATGCCTATTGTCTCAAAGGATACGAAATAACTTTAATGGTGGTTGTCTCTGGTAAGTGAAGCAGGTGTGAGGAGAGAGGAGCTTTTATTACTTTAATAGCCTTCTGTTAGGCTTTTTACAACAAGCAAGGACTACATAAATAATAAAAATAGCTTTTAAGTTTATCTCCCACATTTTCACTTGTTCACTTTGATGTCCACGTTGTAAATATATACGATACATTATTTTAAACACGTAAAAATCCTTTGGAATTTAAAAGTTCTATGAACATCTCCCTTCTTGTATTTTGCTTTTCTGCGGTGTCTCTGCACCTATGTTCCCCACCGCTCGCCACCCACTTTTGGACATTTTTAACCTCCTTTCCTGCCAGTCTCTAGAAAAATCTTGGACAACAAACAGAAACTAAGTTCTTTATAAGGCAGTTTGTGAATGGCACAGAATCTCATCTCTCCACATATGAGCCTGGAAGAATCGATCACCTTCGTGGGTTTCTTTGTTATTCTCTGAGAGTCTGATTTTAGGATAAAATAGGAGTTTATTCCGTACAGTGGTCATTTCAGCAGCTGGCCTTGATTCTGTCCAAAAAGAAAAAAAAAAAAAAGCAAAGAAAGATTTTCAGTCACAGAGTGGGTCTGTTCACTGATTCTGTCTATAACTTACCTCCCAGTCTTGTGCTTTCCTCTGATCAAATACTTCTCAAGAATGTTACCCATCTCTTAAGAACAGGGAATATTGTACTAGGGAACAACACGATTTATTACTGATATTTCACACTAGAAGGAAATGTTAAATTTAAATATTTAAATGTTAAATTTTAAATATTTAAATTTTAAAGTGTTAATTTTTAACCTCTTGCAGTATGATCATTTTCATTATCTAGGTTAAATGCATGCTCGTAGAAAATGCAGAAAATGCAAAATAATACAGCAAAGTAAAATTACCTTTACTCTAGTCCTAAATTCACAGGCAACAGTTCCTAACATTTTTGCTCTAGTCTTTCGCTGTGCTTGGTACGTTTTTACATCATCGTCTATCGTATTACCATATCCACAATTTGAAATGTTTCTTTTCCCTTCTTTAAAACTAACAAGACATTTCCCCATGTTATCATATACTGCTTATAAATATAAGTTACTTTCCATTACTTCCTTAGTGAACAATTCAGGCTTCTTCCAGTTTTTTATAATTGAAAATAATACCGTATTTATCATCTTAACGCATAAAGCTCTTTCCGATATAGGATTATTTTCTTCAGATAGGTTCCCAGAAATTGAATTACTGGGTCAAAGGTTATTAACATTTTAAGACGCTTGCTACATGTTGCCAAATTGCTTTCCACAAAGGTTGGACCAGTTTATACTCATCAGCAATACCGAGAGGCCACGTTTACTTCCCCTGCTCCAAAATTGGATATTATTTTGCTAAGTGCCAGACTAATTTATATACGCCGATTATCATTATTGCATTAGTAACTCTTAATGGCATTAATAGAGGATTTTGTAAAAATCCATACATGGTCATATCTTCACGTAGTTTAAGTGATATGTAGTATATATAGTAAATAAATGGCAAAAAAAAAAAATCAAGGATTCTGAGTATCTTGATGACCAGGTATCAATACACAAATAGAAAATTTATCAATCCCTTAATCCAACAGCAGAATAAGCACTGTAGAGACATAAAATCATTTGCAATTTCACCACTTTATTTAGCACATAATGATTCTAGTCACCAGCAAAAAGGGAAATTATTAAGAATCCAGACTCTTTGCCCCCATGTTGGGAATTTATCCCATGTGTCTTGATTTGCTTAATCAATATGAAATATTGCTTGTATATAAGTCATAGGACTGTAACTTCTAATTGGACAGTGATGTCCATGATGACCAAAAGCTGCCAGCACAGTTGGGTTTTGGTGATGACTCGGCTCGAAAATTGTCCAGCAGGGAGCCATTTCCAATTGATTATCTCTCATTGCTAATAGCCTCAAAGGCGGTTTCTACTCCTATATTTAAATGCAACTCTTGATAGCTGAACAAAGCACTGATCAAGGAAAGGGGGTGAGGGTGGGGGCCACAATAAAATAAACGTACAGCTTTGCCGGATTTTCAGTAACTCTGAGGGCAACTTAAAAATTGGAAATGTGCAGCAGTTGACAAAGCTCCTTACATCAGAAAATGAATGGGAGCCTTCAAGGAGGAGGAGGGACTCTACCCTCAGTGAGTCCTTCAAGTCAGCATCTTTAAAAAGAAGGAAGGAGAAATACTTATCTAGTATCTCTTAGGGGCTACTCATGCAGTCATTTCTTTTTTTTTTTAATTTTTTTATTGTTATGTTAATCACCATATATCACATCATCAGTTTTTGATTCATGCAGTCATTTCTATAACTTCATTTAATTATTTGGGGAAAGAGTCAAGATCGTTGCAAAGTAGCTTAGTTTAAGAATAGCTGAAAATGTGTTTTATGAATAATCCATCAGTGAAAAAGGACATAGGAGGGCATGAAGAGGGGCGCCTGGGTGGCTCAGTCAGTTAAACATCTGACTCTTGCCTTCAACTCAGGTCATGATCTCAGGGTTGTGAGATCGAACCCCCCACCCCCCGTTCGTCTCCGTGCAGAGTGTGGAGCTTGCTTAAGATTCTCGCTCTCCTTCTTCCTCCGCCCCTCCCCTCTCCTAAAAATATTAATTACATAACAAAGCCTAAAAAATATATTTATATTTAAAAGACACAAAAGCCATCAGAGCCATTGGACATCTCCAGATTTGAAATACCAAGTAGTAGTAATAATAGGGCACATAGCAAAGTTAAAAGACAAGCTGGATCCTGGGTGAAATATTTCCCACCAGGATTCAAATCAGTAAGAAAAAGGCAACCCAATAGGGAAAAATGTGGCAAAGGCTGTGGACGGACGACCAACGGGAACAGACGTGTGGTCAGTACTATAGGCAAGAGGCTGGACGGAGCCTGACTCAGGAAAATGGAATGGTGAGACAGTTTATAACCATCAGACTGGCAAACCTTTTACAGCTGGTGATACTACGTGTTGACAAGGGCTAAAGTATATGAGATTTGAGGATCCAAGCCCCATAATCTACAAACTTGCTACGTTGCAGTCTCAAGGCTGTGTCTGTAGGGTTTGTCCACTCTAAGGTTCCCTTCTTCCCCTTTGTCCTTAATAAATACCTTGTGGCGAGATTCTTTGCCACCATCCAGTTTCTCCTCATCCCCCCCAACCCCGCCACCAACCTGCCCCACACTTTAGCATCCATCGATGCTCTGTGTTGTTTGCCAAATGACAATTTTTCAAATTCTGTCATTACTTTCACATTTATTATATGGAATTTCTGTAAGGAAGCACTGTCCTTTCTCCCCCATTTATTTATTCAGTTGTTGACTTGAATCAGTTACTACTTTCATGACTTATTTGGTTGCTCATTTGGTCTAGATTTGGCCATTGGGAGGTCTTCATGTTGGCTCCTGTGTCCTTTCAAAAGGCCCCCATCATTTTTTAAGCACTTACTTCCTGGCCTCACAAGGTGTTCCGGGCTCATCTTGTACATTTCCTGCCCCAGCTGTGGAATCAGACATTTGTCAAAGGAACGCAGGTTTCTTTTAGGAGAAGTGTATTTGAAATCAGTCTGGGCACTAGGTGTGCCTATTGCTGCTGGGTGTCTCCAAACTGTATCATGCATCTTCCCTCCATCCCTCCCACCACTTACCCTGCCCCCCCTCCCCCACTGCTATCTCCCTGGTAAGCCATCACATTTCATCTGGATAACCCCCTCTTTCTGGGTCCCTTACTTACAGCCTTGCCTTCCTCCCATTTACCCTCCACGGGGTACTGAGCATAATCTTTGAACATTATTTGGACCGTATCATCCCTTTGCATAAAACCTTGATGGGTGTCAAGGTTAGGTTGAGATAACAGAAATCACTACATGTTTGAGCATGGGGAACTGAAGCCTTGCCCACGGCCAGCCACCAGCAATATTGGCCTGCCACATCTTGGTGCAGGGTTGATGGACTTTTTTTGTAAAGGACCAGAAGGTCAATATTTTTTATTTTGCAGACCATTCTATCCTGCCATTATAGCACAAAAGCAGACATAAACAGTACAAATAAATGAACATGGCTGTGTTCCAATAAAACTTTATTTGCAAAATGGGTAATGAGCTGGATTTAGCCTGCATTAGCAGGTAGGTTCAAAACCTTATCCAAAGGTACTATGAACTCTTAGAAAGCTCTCAGTAGGTAGTACCACAGTTAATACAAAATTCTCCAGGAAGCTGCCTCAACCTCCCCACCCCACCCTCACCCCAACCCCATGCATGCAGCTGCCTCCAGCTGGCCTGCCTTCCTCTGCAGGCCAGGTTGCTTACAATGCCTTGCACTGGCAGTCTCTAACCTGGAACCCGCAGGGAAGAGGATTCTGGGAAATATCCAAAGGGCAACAGACAGTTTAGCCTAGTGGCTTCCAATATCCTATGGGCTAAAATTCACTCCACAACCATGGCTGCCTTCTCCTCCCCTTGCTCACTACACACTCCACTATGTTTCTGTCAGTTCTTCAAATCTGCCAACCTTCTTTTCTACCTCAGGACCTTTGCACATGCTGCCCCATTTGCTTGGAATGCTCTTTCCCCGCTTTGCCCAAGTCTAGCTCTTTCTATCTATTGGATCCTAGATTAAAGGGCACGCTCTTAGAGATGCCTTCCCCAATCCCTTTCTTTAAAGTCCCCTCTGCTTTTATTAGAATCTGTCTTCTCAAAGCTATGGGGCTCTCTTTTTCCCTGTCACATCTTCAGGATTTAGAACTGTGCCTATCACACAAAGGTGCTCAAATACTGCACTTAGCACAATTGACAAACATCTCACTTGCCTATTGACTGTTGATTGATTATTGATCTTCCTATATCCATATACACGCTTTCAGGGAAGGGGTTAGGACTCTATCATTTATTCCTTATACCTAACCCCTAAAATAGTGCACAGAACATAGTAGGTATTCAGTAAACATTTGTTAAATGAATAAATGAATGAACCCCACACATTTATAAAACCTTATTATGGATAGTAAGTACTAGATAATCATGGGGATCAGGTAAAATTGCATAGCAAATTTTTTTCTTTATTAAGTGTATCCATTTAACATCTGGACTCGTCATATTTCCACATGGCAAGCCATCCAAGGAAGCGGTCTTTGGATTTGGAGCGTTCCCGTCTGAGTTTAAGGACAGCACACCCTGTCAGTTCTTTGCCTCACCTTAAGATGTCACTAAGTGACTTGGCTCATGGCGTCTGTGGAGCTGGTGTGGGAAGTGCCGGCAGGTCAGAACTGGAAGGGAGGAAATGACCTGGTGTTATAAACAAATCTCCCACTTCCGCCAGTGCCCGGCAGACAAGGTGACAAGGTACTGATGTGCTCCCCCAGCATTAGAGGATGTTCATTAGCACACCTGATATTCTGGAGCCCTGGAATCTGTTTTCTTCTACAGCCAGAACCTTAATAAATCAGTCCGAACCCGATAAATCATGTCACGTCGTGATCGACTCCATGTTGTGAGTCCACTGGGATGGACTTAAATGTTCAGTAATATGTCTCTTCTTAAGAAGTACTGGAGGAGCTGAGACATACAAGAACGCAACTCCAAGTAACAGAAAATCCTATAGGCGGTGTTGTGTTCTAGATCCCAAAACAAGAAAGGGGATATTAGTAGGAAAACTGGTAAGATACAAATAAAATATCTAGTTTAGTTAGTAGGGTCATAGCAATGTTAATTTCTTGGTTTGTTAACTAGGAGAAGCTAGGTGAACCAGACATACAACTCTCAGTACTATCTTTGCAATTTCCCGTAAATCTAAAAGTAGTTTTTTTTTTTTAAGTGTGTAAGACAATTAAAAGGTACAGACTTCCAGTTATAAGACACAAGAATGCAATGTATAGCATAGGGAACATAGCTAACAGTGTAGGGGCATCTGGGTGGCTCAGTCGGTTAAGCATCTGCCTTTGGCTCAGGTCATGATCCTGGGGTCCTGGGATCGAGCCCCACGTGGGGCTCCCTGCTCAGCAGGGAGTCTGCTTCTCCCTCTGCCCCTCCCCCCCACACTGCTCATGATCCCTCTCAAATATCTTTAAAAAATAAATAATATTGTAATAACCTTGTGTGGCAACACATGGCAGATAAGATGAGATGACCTCATAATGTATATAAGCATTGAATCACTATGTTGCACCCCTGAAATTAATATAACGCCAACTACACTTCAAAAGAAAAAAAGTGTGTAAGTGTTGGCTTGGATGGCATGGATATATATTTTGTAGGACTCCCGAGGCAGCAGAGGAATTCCTGAAATCACATATACCCAGAATGAATCTCTTTCTCCCTTCCCCTCCCCTCACCAATTTATCAGCTGTGTGACCTTGGGCAAGTGACTTAACCTCTCAGAGCCTTATTTTTCTTTTTCTTTTTTTGAGAGAGCCTGGGAGGTGGGGGTGGGGCTGGGCAGGAGGCAGAGGGAGACAGAATCTTTTTTTTAATTTTTTGTTATGTTAATCACCATACATTACATCATTAGTTCTTGATGTAGTGTTCCATGATTCATTGTTTGTGCATAACACCCAGTGCTCCACGCAGAACGTGCCCTCTTTAATACCCATCACCAGGCTAACCCATCCCCCCGCCCTCCTCCCCTCTAGAACCCTCAGTTTGTTTTTCAGAGTCCATCGAGACAGAGAATCTTAAGCAGACTCCCTGCTGAGCACAGAGCTCTGGATGGGCGCAGGGCTCTATCTCATGACCCTGAGACCATGACCTGAGCTGAAACCAAGAGTCAGAGGCTTAACTGACTGAGTCACCCAGGCGCCCCAGTTTTCTTATATTTAAACAGTGTCCCCATCGTGGGGTTGTTGTGAAGGCTCCATGATGTATCTCATGTAACACATCTCCTAGCATGGTACCCGCGCATCGTAAATGCTCAATAAATGCTATCTTCCCTTTCTCTGTCATTTCAGAAAAAGGAGCAATCAGCTGTACTTTTATATTTGGCAAATAAATAATGAGAAGTGAGATTTGTTTTAGGTCACTGAAGTTGGCTCACTTGAATTAGAAAAGCAGGAAGGGGGTATAAGGATCTCATCTGGGGCGCGCCTGGGTGGCTCAGTTGGTTAAGCGACTGCCTTCGGTTCAGGTCATGATCCTGGAGTCCCAGGATCGAGTCCCACATCGATCGGGCTCCCTGCTCAGCGGGGAGTCTGCTTCTCCCTCTGGCCCTCCCCCCTCTCATGTGCTCTCTCTCTCTCTCTCTCTCTCTCTCTCTCTCTCTCTCTCTCAAATAAATAAATAAAATCTTTAAAAAAAAGGATCTCATCTGAAAGCCAAGAGAATCACTTTTGATCTGTTTTTAAATCTATGAAAGGTATTTTGAAGGCTATCAAAAGGAGGCATTTTTCAGTTAAGACTAGTCTTAAAAACTTGTGTGTTTTTTTTTTTCTAAGATAAACTCAGAGATGAGCAGAACAACATTTTGTGGAGGTTATTCATGGCAGCACTGATTGTAAAGGCAAAAGATTGGAAACCAGTTCAATGCCCCCACATAGGGAGTCTCGCTAAGTAACTACGGTTCATCCATGCCATGGAATTCTCTGAAGACGTTTAAAAATAGAGAGCAAGAATGTGTGTGTATCCTTATATATTGCTATGACATGGTCATATGCAAAGATACATAAGTAGAAAAAAAATAAAGCACATAACTGCATACACTATGCTACCATTTACGTATCAAAGGAGTATATGTGAGTATTTATTCATGTGTTCATCCAGTATCACTGGAAAGATACACAAAAACCTCGTAATAGCAATTGCTACTAGACTGGAACCAAAGAAACCATTCAAGCGATAGCCATCCTGTTAAAATACTATTGCCAAAAAGCTTTAAGAATTTATGACATACTTACTCTCCAACATGTTTTTAAACATTTTATTATGAAAAATTTCAAACATATACAGAGGAGTGAGGATCATAATGCTCCTCTCTTTACCCATGACCCAGCTTTCACAATTAGCAACCTTCTGTCGTTCTGATTTATAATACCATCACCTTGTTTTCATCAATTACATTGAAACAGTCATTGTAATAGTAACTCAGATCTGATCAAAGGAAGTTAAAAAGGTTTTTTAAATTTATGTATAAATTTTCTTGCTAAGAAGATTGACGGGATGATCAATACAAGACTTCTAAGCCAAAAAATAATTATTGCATGACTATAAAATCCCATAGGGAAGTAGAATTGAAATATAAGTTTTAGGAGAAAAACTCCTTCAGTAATGACATAAAATCTCAACTTTTAAAGACAGCTTACTCGTATACTATTTAAATGGATGGACCATGGAGATCCAGGATACATGAAATTCAGACTACTTTAAATATATTTAAATAAATCATGTAACAAATAATTACAATGCCCCAGAATCCTTTTAAGCTACTTAAATATGTGAAAACATTTTAGAGATCAACTTTACAACATTTATGGGAGTATGTACTTTTTAAAAATTATTCTAGATGGTGTAAGAGAAAAATAATTTGAAGATCCCTGTTCCAGAAGACCTGGTATTTATTTCCAAGTCTTAGGGAGCTGTTGGGTTGTTTGGCTAAAAGGTCCTGTGTGCCTGAAGTCTGGAGAGAGGAAAGGGAGCATGGAACCTGAGCCTGAGGTCTGATTGATGCGTCTCTTTCCCCCCCATCCCTTATGACTGAGCTGGATCATTCCAGGAATGCAAGGTTGGTTTAATACATGAAGATCAACCAATTTAATTCACCCGCGACAACCCAGGGCCACAGATGTTCAAGTCCCCTTGGCCATTATACATGTACAGGAGAAATAAACACTGCCAGCCACCATCCCTTCCTTTACTCGCCAAGTAACCTGTTGAAAGCAACCCATTTTTCCTTGGAGGTTGTACTTTGTTCAATGCATGAGTGGAGGAGGGTGAGACTCACGTGTGCCCTAACTGCCTCGAAAGGATGGTGGCCACTCTGCTCCTTTCCCTGGCTGCATGCTTAGTCTTCACATCGTACCCTTACAGCCGCCTGTCTGCAGTTGCAATCCCTGTAGGTCCCTGGGCCCCGGCCCAAAACTACTGAGCCAGTCTTTCTGGGAATCTGCATTCAAAACATGTCCCCTGTCGCAGGTGATTCTTAGGCAACCTAAAGCTTATGGCGCTTCTAACCCAACGGTATTCTCACTCAGCACTGATGTGAAATAAGGTCTCTAGTTTATTTTCACACAGGGACCTGCCCTTAACCCTCTCTTGGCCTTTGTCCTACCTGACTGTTCCTTCTCTGACCCCTGAGGGCTCCACATCCTTCCTCTACTCCACCAAATACGCTCCCCAAATGCATATGTCCTGTCTCTTCCAAGGTGTCCTCTTCAGATGTCAACCCTCCACCTTTCTGCAGCTAACTCCCGAATTCTCATCACTAACCCTGACCATTCGCCCATGAGCAACAACCAGCACGTATTGAGTACTTGCTGTGGAATGTGTGCTAGACCTTGACTTTGATTCACTCATTTATTGCCCAGAGACCTTTGAGGTAGGTCATCATTATCACCCTCTTACCAACGATGAAAGAGAAGCTCAGAGGGAAAAGCAACTTTTTCATCTTACAAGTACTAAAGCTGGGGTTTGAACTTGGGACAGTCTGACCTCTTAATCACCATGCTAAGCATCTCACCTGTGCTCCAAAATGCCTGAAACATAATTTGCTACCTTCCCCTTTCCCCTCTCCCTCCCCAACTCCCATGCCGGGTGTCTTCTGTTTGCCCTTCCAGAGCCCCAGGATGCAACCCCATGTCCTGAATCTTCACACCTCCTGAAAATACTCTTCTCAGATCTCTGACTTCTCTTCCACACTCCAGGCTCACATTTGGCACCACTCTCCTATTACTGAAAATACGTTGGAAGTATAGTGAAGCTCTCTTTAAAAAAAGTTCTCTGAACTTAGTGTTAGAGCCAAAAACAGATGAACTCTTTGGGTTGTGGCGGCTTCTCTACTTAGAAGCAGGGTATTGCTGGGTCCATGTGCTGCCGAGTCTAAGTGACAAAACACATTCGACCGCATGTGCCCATCACGTTCTTTTTTTTTTTTTAATTTTTTTTTTTTTTTATTTTTGAGAGAGAGAGAGAATGACAGAGAGAGAATGAGAGCGAGGAGGGTCAGAGGGAGAAGCAGACTCCCCGCCGAGCAGGGAGCCCGATGCGGGACTCGATCCCGGGACTCCAGGATCCTGACCGGAGCCGAAGGCAGTCGCCCAACCAACTGAGCCACCCAGGCGCCCTGCCCATCACATTCTTTCCTGACCTCATCCTGTCTCTTCTCTTCCTCCACGCTTTTGACTCTGTCATTGCTTTAGTATTTATCCAAAATGAGGAATTAATGACCATCAATGCTTCGAAAATAAGCACAAACCATAGCAAAGTACAATAGACCAGAGGGCTGATCACTGTGGCTTCGGGAACAAATCCAGCTCAAAGGTGTGCTTCCCCCCGCCCCCCCCCTCCCCATCAATTCTTTTTTGTTCTTTTTTTTTGGATTACTTATCAATATCAGTTCTTTCACATGAAAACCCCAAATTTGGCATTCTCTTGAGAAATCGGACAGCCCAGCAACCCCAGGTCCCCTTTCCCCCAGGTCAGTAATTGGAAGGGGCAGAATGTCGGCAGTTCTCTCAAGACAGGGCGTGGGCTTCCCAGATGGCCACAGTCCACTTCCTGTCATCACCTGGATTCTGCCACCAAGTGTCAGCAGCCCTATGTCTTCCCACTTGCATTGTATGTTGAATCCAGCCTTTGGTCTCCCGTTAGACTTGAGCAAGAGGGGCCCCTGCCCTGGATGCCTTGCCGTGGTGGCTCTGACTATAAACTACACACGCAAAACATTTGTTAAACCTCATGGGCCAATCTGCCCCCCAGCATCGGTCCCCAGGGGTGGCACCACACATCCACTCTTGTGGCTAACACTCTTCAGACCTCAGGGAAGCACTTCTGCACATCTTTGGTCCCATGTCTGCAAAACAAAAGGCACTTGCTGCTGCACGCTTGAAGACACGTCCTTGCGCGGCCGCCGACGTAAGACCGACCGACCCTGCCCCGTAGTGCAGGGGGGACCTGAGCACCAGGAGCGACGAGGAAAGAAAAAAGAGAACTAACTATGGCGTCTCCATAAACACCGCGGATACAGGGGAAGCCGGTCTCCCCAGCAGCCCCAGGGCATCCCTTTCCAACTTCTCATGGTCTCAAGACATGGTGCCATGGGCTTCCCCAGGGCACGGGACTGGGTAAGGAGCATTCCACAATATTAAACAATTCATATCACTCTTCAGTTTGCTTAGATATTGGTCTTGATGAACATGCTTAGATTCTTTTTTTTTTTTAAAGGTTTTATTTATTTATTTGCCACAGAGAGAGGGAGAGCACAAGCAGGGGGAGCAGCAGGCAGAGTGAGAGGGAGAAGCAGGCTCCCCGCTGAGCAGGGAGCCAGACGTGGGGCTTGAGCCCAGGACCCTGGGATCATGACCTGAGCCAAAGGCAGATGCTTAACATACTGAGCCACCCAGGTGCCCCTTAGTTTCTTGATATTGGCATCTAGATGAAAAGTGAATGCTGGACTTGAAAGTTTTATTTTTATAACGTATTTAAGGGGATTTAGCTAAAACTTTTATATATGTACATTTCAGTTTTGTTTAAGTAATTTTGATGTGAAGCTTGATACCAATTATCATTTGTATTTTACCTTTCCGTCTTTCAATAATTTTGGATATCTTAGGCAAAAAGTATTTTTAAATATTTATGAAGTATTTATTTTTTAACATTTAATGTTTCCATGAACATATGCTCAAATTTTTTATCCTTTAAATATAGTTGTATTTGATTTTTTTCATCTTTTAGATCATTATTGTCAATAGCAGGAGTCAACAAATGACAGGATTTTTTTTTTTTTTTAAAGATTTTATTTGACAGAGAGAGACCAAGCACAAGCAGGGGAGCAGGCAGAGGGAGAGGGAGAAGCAGGCTCCCCGCTGAGCAGGGAGCCTGATGTGGGGCTCGATCCCAGGACCCCAGGATCATGACCTGAGCCAAAGGCAGACGCTTAACCAACTAAGCCCCCCAGGCGCCCCAAATGACAGGATTTTACTTCTAAAAGCCTAACGGCTCTATTTACCTATATTCTGTCCATAACAGCTAAAAACAATATGTTAAAGATTTGCAAACAAAAAAGAATATATGATACCATTTGCAAGGACGTGGATGGAACTAGAGGGTATTACGCTAAGCGAAATAAGTTAATCAGAGAAAGACAATTCTATGATTTCACTCATGTGTAGAACTTACGAAACAAAACAGAGGAACATAGGGGAAGGGAGGGAAAAATAAAATAAGATGAAATCAGAGAGGGAGACAAACCATAAGAGACGCTTAACTCTAGGAAATAAACTGAGGGTTGCTGGAGGGGAGGTGGGTAGAGGGATGGGGTAATTGGGTGATGGGCATTGAGGAGGGCACGTGATGTGATGAGCACTGGGTGTTATATGCAACTGATGAACCAGTGAACTCTACCTCTGAAACTAATAATACACTATATGTTAATTAATTGAATTTAAATAAAATTTTAAAAATATATATGAGAGAGACCTTGTATAGACCACAAAGCTTAAAACACTCTCAGGGGTGCCTGGGTGGCTCAGTCGGTTAAGTGTCTGCCTTTGGCTCAGGTCATGATCTCGGGGTCGTGGGATCAAGCCCCACGTGGGGCTCCCTGCTCAGTGGGGAGTCTGCTTCTCCCTCTCCCTCGGCCACTCTCCCTGCTTGTGCTGGCTCACTCGCTTGCTCTCTCTCTCAAATAAATAAGATCTTTATAAATAAATAAACAAAACAAAACACTCTCTGGCTCTTTACAAACATTTTGCCAACCCTTGGTCAATAGAATATAAATTATGTAAAACCTTGACTACAGGGGCTCCTGGCTGGCTCAGTCCGAAGAGCATGTGACTCTTGATCTCAGGGTTGTGAGTTCAAGCCCCACATTGGGTGGAGAGATTACTTAAAAATGTTTAAAAAGGGTGTGCGTGGGTGGCTCAGGCAGTAAAGCATCCAACTTTTGGTTTCAGCTCAGGTCGTGATCTCAGGGTCCTGAGCTCTGCACTCAACAAGGAGTCGGCTTGAGAGTCTCTCTCCTTCTGCCCCTCCCTCTCGTGCTCTCTCTCTCTCTCTCTCAAATAAATAAATAAATCTTTAAAAAAAATTTTTAAAAAAAAGAACCCTTGGCTGTAACTACATATTTCATAATTTTACCGAAATGGAAGCAACAAAAAGAAATGGCATATATAATAATCATCAGACACTATCCTCGGATAAATAATTATCAGTTATTTTTTTTTGGTTTTTTTTTAAGATTTTATGTATTTATTTGACAGAGAGAGATAGCGAGAGCAGGAACACAAGCAGGGGGAGTGGGAGAGGGAGAAGCAGGTGTCCTGCGGAACTGGGAGCCCGATGTGGTACTCGATCCCAGGACCCCGGGATCATGACCTGAGCTGAAGGCAGACGCTTAAAGACTGAGCCACCCAGGCACCCATGAGTTATGTTTGTTACTCATTTGAATAATATCACAGGCCCAACCACAGAACACCCAGTCATGTGCAGTCATAAGGAAATTCTCATTGTTGATAGTTTTCTGACTCTCAGTAGCTTTACACAGGCTTTATCTTTGTCCTTAGGAACATACTTGTCAACGTCGGAGGATTCGATGATTTATTTAAAATTTGTCTAGGTTGATTTATGATCTTGTCGGCCATGGCTGAGATCTTGCTGGTCTGTTGGGCTCTAATCCTTGAGTGCATTTGAGGTTCAGTGTTGCCTTCACCTAAAAATTTTGACCAGACTCAAGAGACAGAGCCTGAATGTATCGCCCTCTGTTGGCGTCAGGTAGAGTTGTCACACTTTTGCTCCGGCTTTGGAATTTGTTCAAATCAAGAAAAGGTCTGAACTGAACCTTCATAACTAGAGGAGTTTCTGTGCTGTGTATTACTGCTCTGGTTACATAATCATTTAAAAACACGTAAAGCAACAAAGGTGCTTTAGGAGACATTTTTTAAATCCCCAACCCCTCCCCCAAAAAAGTCATCTGGTCAAATCGTATCTTTCTTTTTACTAATCACCATCCCGTGTTGCAAAGGTAGAGGGCCAAGGTCCTTTCGACCTTGTTAAGGATAATTGTCATACCATTTCGCCACCAGGAATAAGACCTAGCTTCTAGTGACTTGGTGGGGAAAATAACCCAGAAGCAAAGAGTGGGAAGCCCTTGATACTCCCAAAGAAGAGAGACTCAATCCCTTTGCAACTGGAAACAAAATGAGGGACAAGGGGGAGCAGGGGGTGGGGGAGAGGATGGAGAGGGAGCGGGGGGGGGGGAGCTGAGAAAGCAGATGGAAAGGAGGACGGGAAGGAAGGAATGCTTCTGGGGCTCCCGCCCAGCCTCCTCCACCTCCACCACCTTCCTCCCGCTCGGCTTTCACCTGTGACACCAGTTACTTTCTGGGTGCAGACAAGAGTTGCTCCTTTTAAGGGTCAGCCTTGGTGCCTTGGAGCTTTTGGGCTGTTAGTCCTGAAGCCCAGCTGACAGGCCCCAGTCTTGGGGCGGGGGGTTGGGGGGGGCACGCTGGTCCCATCCCCCTCCTGAGAGCAGACGGACCACGCTTCCCCAGAGACTCACCTGGAAACGACTGTGATCCATTGTGCCCACTCTTGATTGCGGTTCTGAGACGTTCCTGAAACGACAGCAAGCTCTAAGCAAGGACAGGTTGAAAAGAAGTTGCGAGGCAAGTGCAGAACACTATCTGGAATCCCATTCCTTAGGGAGTATGCTGGATGGTTTCTAGAATGTGCATTGGTTTTGCCTAGGTACAGCCTTGCCTGCGCCTCTCTGTTTCATGCCTTTTGAGAATCTTGACCATAATCGAGGAACAAATTTACGTAGTGCCAGATTATCATAGTTGTGCGTGTTCCTTTAAAGGTTCAATCTACAAAAGCCAGGGCTTGGGGAGGGAACGGGCGAATACATTGAGAAAGATTTCCATTTTTGTTGAGGAATAAATTTAATTCTTCAAATCACTTTTCTAAAACACATTCAGGAAGGATCCGAGCACCCTTGCTACGTGGTTAACAAATCCTTAAACTGTCCTTTTAAAACGCTTTTAAAACACTGATCACACTTTACACTGACTCTTTTTATCACTTTGAATTGGGGTAAAAAGGTCTCAAGAACTTTTCTGTTTTGTTTTTGAAAATATCGATTGCAAAAGGAGGGTCAAGGGGCCTTCCCCTTCCCCTCCCCCCCACACAGGATTGTATTTGTAAATTCAGATCTATCCTGACATGCCAGGACAACTCATTTTTTTCCAGCCTATGAATTTATTTCCCCTAATTCCATCATTTATATCTTTTGATGTCTATAAACCTACTAGAAGGAAGCCTCCCACGTAACCAAACATAAGTCAGTCCAGAATGGAGTCTCAGGGACACTGACGCTCCTTCACAACCTCCTTAAAGAGGGACTGGCCATTGACAACTTAAATCTTCAATGCTTTATCTCTTTGTTTGAGTCTTGGAATGCCATTGATACCTTCTTTGTATTTATAATTGTTTTAATTAGCCACCCAGCAGGAACCCCTCTTCCAGCTGGATTTTACGCAGCACAGCAGGGACCCACCAACCCAGTTAAAATAAAGCAGACTTTATGGCTCCCTTAATTTCTTTTATCTGTATCAAATTTTTTTCTTTCTTCTCTTTCATTTTCACTCTCTTTTTCTCCTTCCCCCCTCCGCCCCACCCCCCCCACTTGTGTTTGTGGAGGGGAGGGGCAAAAAGCTGTGACTCCTCAAATGGTTTGGCTTTTTTTGAAAAATCAAAAAATTACAGGAAAAAAGAAAACACGACCGTGGATATTTATCAGCAGTTCACATCTCCCAGAGGAAAAATCGCGCAGATGTGCTTGTCCACTGCTCTTCTTTGGTAACATTTCGTAAACCTCAGGGTGATTGTATCTTGAGCGATTATGCTGAAATTGATGTCAGTTGCTAAACTCTTGTGGGCGGAGGCAGGGGAAAGTTTGCAAAAAGGCTTCTCTGTTGCCCCTGGTGTTGTTTGTTCTCATTGACCACATCCTTCTTTTGCGGATGGAAATCTGGAGGATCAATTATGATGCAGATCTGACACCATTTCCATTTGTGGGAGCGCCGTGGCCAAGGATGTTTGGACTTTTGGAAATTCTTGCATTGTTAAGATTGTTTTTCCCCTCCTTTGAACTGGATGCTGCTACTGGTGTGACCACAAGCAAACTGCCTGACCCAGAACATATCCTAAGAACCCAATAGAAAGGCAGAGCTTCTTTGTGGCTTCAGAGAAAAAGCCAGGGTCTCTCTTTATGTGTGAATCTATAAAACTACCTGTCTAGAATTAAAACAGGACTGGTCCCTGTGGAAACATTCATTATTTCCAAAAGTAAAATCCTGCCCAGTGCCACAAGAAATCTAGCTTAATTTTTTTTTTCTAATACTCAGAAGACCTTATTTGCATTTAAAAAGAAATGATAGCTCCAGCTATCAGATACGGAAAAGACGTCGGGCTGGCTTCCTCATTTAAGGGCATTTTAAAGTCGTAAATGTTGTTGAGCCTTTTATTTTCAGAAATTTCCAACAGTAAACATTGAGTCAATCCTAAACCAAGCAACCTGACAAACTGGGTGGTGGGGGGGGGGGGGTTCGGTTTGTGTACAAATATCAAGTATTTGAGTGTCTGTAAAGCCAAGTATGGTTATAATTAAAATTTCCTCTTGTCAACCTGGATTATTTTTGGCTTTGTAGCCAATCAGAGACCCAGACGTTCATTTGCTTTGTAAAACAGCCACACACCACAAATACCCATAGCAATTTGTTGGGTGCAGTTGTAAGGCTTTGAAATTCAATGAGAAGATTGGAGAAGTAGCAGGAATCCCTGTGTGAGCTAGAGTCCTAAGGGCTGGAAGATTCTTGCAGGAGCCTAGTGTCCTTGAGGGGCACTAAATTACTAAAAGACATAATAATAACGAAGCCTCTCATGCCCAGAGTTGTCACAGGCAGTATATATATGTTCATAAAGATAATACACTTTGGTGGTTGCACGACATCATGAATGCAACTAAGAGCTTCTTAATGGTACAGTTCAAAATGCTTAATTCTATGTTATGTGAATTTCACTTCAAAAAAAAAAAAAGAAACGATCTTAAAATAATAAGATAAAATAATACAAACACCAGTAAGACAATAAGATAATTTTATATTTTAAAAAATTTACAGGAGCACCTGGCTGGCTCAGTCGGTGGAGCATGCAACTGTTGATCTTGAGGTTGTGGGTTCGAGCCCCACATTGGTTATAGAAATAACTTAAAATAAAAGCTTTAAAATAAATAAATAAAATTTACAAACCTTTTTTTTTTTTCAGCATACACTATATGACTTAATCCTTGTAAGATAGGACCTCTTCGGGGTCCATATTTTGAATACTCATTTTGTAGTGCCAAGACTGGCCCGACTCATCCACCACCCTCTAGTGACAATGTAGGACTAGAGACTTAGAAATCCTGATCTTGACCACGTTTCTCTAGTGGCGCTTGTCCCATCAAATAAATAACAGCAGCTTACAAATGACACCTGGATTTCTAGATTTATAGCTTTTGTGAATGCTTTTCTTTGCTTAAATGGAATTATTGTGGAAAATGCTGTACTTGGGAGCCAAGCAGATCTATAACAGAAGCTGCTAAGTACTTGCTCTGAGCCTCCCTTGCTCTTCTCCAATGGGGGCGGGGAGGGGGGGGTACCACCCCACCCCCAGGGTTGCTATGTGATTTCACAAGCCAGCCTAAGCAACATGCTTTGTAGGTTATCTGTCCAACAGCCAGATCTCAGCAATGGAATATTTTTGTTTCTATGATTATTGTCAATGCTGCCATTGTTATTTACACAAATGTGAGAACATTGGACCCATGATCAAAGGCAGAAAATTCTTTTAAATACAGAATATGGTTCAAAGTCGCAGCAATTTTAAAGACAATTCTGTGTAAAGATTAAAGATAAACAAATATTTTTTAAAGAAGAGATATTTTTTAAGTCACTTGAGAGATTCTTAGTCCCCTCACAGATGTTACTGAGCATATCTATGTACCTGTAGAAATGTGTGCATATACTCACAAGAAATCCCCATTGTTGTAAAATATTATATGTTAGCATGTGCATGGAAGGAAAAAAGTTGGGAGAAATCCATTGTCCCTGGAGTGGGTGGACCCAGAGTCTCCTTCCTGTGGACTAGATTCTGTAACATTCTATTTTTTGGTTCATTTTTGCCTTCTTTGTCCTCTATCACCAGTCCCAGAAGCAATACCAGGCACAAAGTAGACCCTCCATAAATATTTGTTGAATTATTGTGCATAGTAAATGTGTAACCAGAAAAGCAATAAAGGGAATTACATAAAGGAAGTTTTACTAAATCACTGTCCTTATTGGCATAAGGAAGCTACCCTGGGACAATATGCCGGTCAAATTTCCAACAAAGACGGAGTCCCAACTTTATTATTTACTTTCTTCTTTCTTAATCATGAACTGAAACAACAAGAAGCGTATATTCTTTGGAATTTGTCAGAGGCCACGGAGCTCCTGAAGGGATGAGCTGTTGTGGGTCCTGAGTTGGCTGAATTATATTAGCGGAGTTCGGCAGCATGGGATGGGTTTATGTTGCCTTGCCAGTTTCAGATGATTTTCAGCTACAGCTCACGAGGTCCCTCTTGGTGACATCACTCACATCTGTGGCGACTTAAACCTCCTGTTTCTTTGAAAACGGAATCTGAGAATATGAAAGGTTTATACTCTCTAAACTAATTAGCAGTGACCAGTAACTTGAGGAGGCCAACGTGCCCTCCAGGACACTCCATTTACCTGGGAGTCTTGCCAAGTCAATCCAGCCACTTCTAGAACTTTACCCACCCCAATAAGAGAGGAATGGAGGCATGCATTTTTTTTTAAAATAGAGAACTAATTAAGTATTGTTCTCTAGAGATTGTGTGTGTGTGTGTGTGTGTGTGTGTGTGTGTGTGTGTAATGTGACTTGGCAAACAAATGTAGCATCCTGTATTAGAGAAATGGATTTTAAAGGAAAAGATTATGCTTTGCAGAAGGAAGTTTAATTATATAAATCAGGCGTACCTGGCTGGCTCCATCAGTAGAGCGGGTGACTCTTGATCTCGGGGTTGTAGGTTCGAGCCCCACACTGGGTATAGAGATTACTTAAAAATAAAGTCTTTAAAAATTAAAAAAAAACAAAAAACAAACACTTTTAAAATGAGAAGATGGGGCACCTGGGTGGCTCAGTGGGTTGAGCATCCGACTCTTGGTTCCAACTCAGGTAGTGATCTTGGGGTCATGAGATCGAGCCCCGCATCAGGCTTGTGCTGGGCATAGAGGCAGCTTAAGAGTCTCTCTTTCTCTCTCTCTGTGCCCCTCCCCCCCACGCTGTCTTTCTCTAAAATGAATAAATAAATCTTAAAAAATAAAAATAAATAAGACAATAAGTGAGTTTTCTTGCATAATTTTAATATATGAAATATATATGTAATATATTTTGTTCCATTCTGATATGGAACAATCTTGAAGATATAATAAATGAAGAAAGCAAAATATAGAGAGGTACCTGGGTGGCTCAGTTGGTTAAGCGTCTGCCTGCAGTTCGGGTCAGATCCCAGTTGGGCTCCTTGCTCAGTGGGGAACCTCCTCCTCTCTCTGCTCCTCCCCCTGCTTGTTCTCTCTCTCTCTCTCTCTCTCTGTCAAATAAATAAATTTTTTTAAATTATTTTTTTAAAAAGCAAGATATAGAGTGGTATATGTAATGTAACAGAAAGTATGCATATAGGTGGCAGATCTATACATACTTGCTTGCATTTGCATAGAATCTCTGGAAGAAACAATAAACTTACAACAGCCGTGATGGGTAACAGTGGCCTTCTGAGTCATAGTAGAGCTTGAGGCAAAAAGAAAAATCAGTAACACTGACCTTATTTTAATTCAAAATTTTCATATTTTGTTCATCATGGATTTTTTCCATTTTTTCATTTCCATTAATTTTGAGGTTTTTTGAAGTGCATTAAAATAATATTTATCTCGATTACTGAGGTTTGGGACACCCTCTTTAAATTTTGTGCCCAGGATGAATGAATGAAGATGTCCTCACCGTAGCCTCCACTGTGGCTACCTTTTGTACTGTTTAATTTGATTTTCCCTGCACACAAGTATGGTTTATAGTAAAAAATGGGGGGGGGGAGCCATAAGTGGTATTTGGAACCCTTTGCCATTGCGGTTCTTAATCTTTTGGCGGTTATGAATCCCACCAAGAATCTGATGAAATCTGCAGCCCCTCACACATACAAACTATATTCTGCATTTAATTTCAAGGGGGTCTGTGCAAAGTGAGTCTTTTAAAGAACACTACTCCAATTAGATAACCACACAGCCGAATCTCTTCTTTCAGCTCGTGTTCTGATTTTCCCTACACCTCTCTACCAAAGGATAGAACTGAATGTCTTACCTTTTTAGTTACTTCTTAAGTTATTTCTTCTGATGTTGTTTTGAGGAAAATGATGTAGCCTTGCTCTCCAGGTGACACACGCTGTGTCTGTGGTTCCTGGCAAGGCCTCCCGGGATCTGAATAATTCCCCAAATAAAATGATGTGTCCTGGGCTAGACACCATCCTAAAAAGGAATTAGGGCCCTGACTTTATGTTACACTGAATCGTGAGAGAAGAGCCCCTCCCGTACACCACTCAGCACTACTGGCATTTTGAGCTGGATAATTCGTTGTCATGGGGGTTGTTCTGCGCGTTGAAGGATATTTAGCAGCATCCCCAGTTGTGAAAACCAAAAATGTCTGTGGACGGTGCCGAATGTCCCAAGTGGGAGAAAAATCCCTGCTGCTTACAAACAAACCTCTGGACAAGAACATGCAAGTCACCTGAGGATTTGGTGACCGTCTTCCAGTTTTTCCTTCCAACATTTGGAGAGTTGTTGGCATTTCCTGGAGTCACAGTGCACTGAGTAAGCAACATGTGACAGCTACTTACAAATTCATAGAAAGGTTAATTCTGAAGTTGTGCCCTCTTTATACTAATACTGTTGTTATTTATGAATCAGAACCCTGGAAAAATTCATGAAGACTTTCCCTGCCCTCAAGTGGACCATCCTAAACTATCCCCTTCTGCTTCTTGGGTCTTCACTCTGGGAAGTTAAAATACAACCATTTACCTGTTACAAATGCCCAGCCCAAGTAATCCCCAGTCTTTATGACCCTCCCAACTTTACTCCCGAAGTATGTTTTTACCAAGCCCCAGAAAGTATCACTTTCTGCTCCAGTGTAGTCAAAATCCTCGTCCCTTCAGGAATGTTATTGCCAGTAAGATATTAATTGTCTCTTGGAGCTTGAAAGTATTCCTCCTAACGGTGCTTAATGGAGCGTACAGATCCAAGAGACAGTCATAATCATTGTCCGCTCTGGAAATATGACACTGGGGAGATGGATCATTCACTTTCACTGTTTCAGGATTTAATGGAGGGTAAAGTTTTTAATCTACTTGTTGGGAGCTTAATATTTCTAAGAGAGAAAAGACACCTTACATTCTCAACCCCCAGACAGAAGATCTTTTTAAAGACTTTCGTGTGTGTTTTCTTAGGGAGATCTAGTGGTCATCACATTAATGTTAAATAAGGTTCATTTTTCCAACCATGATTACCAAACATCTACGCAGCGTAAAAATCTTTGAAAATTAAAATAAAAGGTACAGAGAATCCAAACGAATCATTATGAGCATCAACACTTGCAGGGAACACCACGGAGACATTGCAATGTGCCCATCTACTGCATGTCTTTATAAGGAGAACTCAGAACAGAGCTCAGAATTGATCCAGGAACATTAAGGCCAACACCAAATCTGTAGAAGATGTTATAACCTGTAAGTGATTCTTAGGAATTAGGAAGGCCTGATTCCCTAGCGTGACTAAAGTCTGAGCAAAATTCTTAGCTAATCTTTCTGGGGCACCTGGGTAGCTCAGTCAGTTGACCATGAGACTTTTGATTTCAGCTCAGGTCTCGATCTCAGGGTGGTGAGTTCAAGCCCTGTGTTGGACTCTACATTGGCCATGGAGCTAACTTAAAAACAAATAAAATAAAATAAAATAAAAATTTCAACCAAAAGGCTTGGGATTTCCTAAGATAAGTCATTGTGACTTACTGAATATTTATGTCTTCCCAAAATTTATATGTTGAAATCCTACCCGCCCTCCCCCCGTGTGATGGCATTAGGAAGAAGGGCTTTGGGGGAGGTGATTATGGCCCCAGAGTGGAAGCCTCATGATGGGTTTAGAAGAAGAGACTTGGAGAGAGCTTGCTTCCTCTCCCTCTACTCCAGAGAGAGCACGGGAGGATACAGAGAAGACCGTGAGCCATGCAAGCCAGAAAGCTGGCCTCACCACATCTGTTGGCACCTGCATCTTGGACTTCCAGTCTCTAGAACTGTGAGAAATACATGTTTGCTGTGCTAGCCACCCAGACTATAGTATTTTTGTTGTAGCAGCCTGAGTTGACTAAGAGAGTCATAGATTTATCTCTAGAGGTCATGGTATTGGAGGAAACACTTTTATTGCAAGCCACATCCATCAACACTTCTTCAACTCAGAAGAAACCCAGCTCACATACACTTAAAACAGGAAATGTACCGGATTATATAACCAAGAAGGCAACTGGTATCTGGCCTGGCTTCAGGCATGGCTGCATCTAGGAACACAGATACTGTCCCACGGGTCCTGCTTTTTCTTAGGCAGCCTCTTTGTGCAGGATCCTCAGGAGTGCCAGGCTTATGTCCCCCCAGTTTATAATCCAACACCAAGATTATGTATCTTTTCTAAGGGTTGCATCAGGGGTTCTGAACAAGAATTCCATTGTGTTTTGTCTGATTGGCCTGTTATGGGTCCTGAGCCTACCTTTGATCCAGTCTCTGTGGCCAGGGAGTTTCAATACTGGAAAAGAGCCTCTCTGTCCACTCCCTTTGTTCCTAGCTTGGATAGAGTGGGGGTATGATGGCGGTGGCCACTCCTTGCCACCGTGTGGTGACAAGTCTGAGGCTGGAAAGCCAGAGCACGGAGAACGGAGAGCCTGGGAAGCCTTCAGTGCCCACCCCATACTCCCTGGGACCCGGAACATGATGGAGGCACCTGAACCCTGGCGGCTTTACTGAGCCACCAAACCCACCTGAGGCCACCTACCACCAAGACCTCTTGTCACATGAGATTGTGAAATATCCTTAATATTTAAACCATGGTTATGTGCCACTGAAGAGATTCTCATGGTCACAGCATCCCTCTGAGATTGGCTTTCTTATTTCCATTTCACAGACAAGGAAGCTGAGGCTCAGAGAGATGAAGGTTCTGGCTGAGAACAAAGTTTAAAGGAATAAATGACAAAAAATGGTCCTAACTATTGGTGTCCACGCTGCCTCCCCAACTCCAGCCTTGCCTGTTCCTCTCAAAGCTCCTGATCTCATGTAGAGACAGCTCCAATCCAGGCCCAAACCAAGCTGCTAGCAATGGTTCTTCCCTTTTCCTTGCGCCCTCCTACCCCTTTGCCCCCCAACCGACCCAACAGCACAGCCATCATCCTGGGCTTGAACCGTCTGCCTCTCTCCACGGCTGCCACTACGGCTACACCCACACCCAGATCACAGTCCTCTCCCTGCTGCCTGTCACTGGCCCCTCACAGCCTCTGCTTCTGCTGCGGATTCCCGCGCTCCACTCTCCACCACATGCGGAACCGTGCTCCTCCATGCCCATCAGCCTCTAAGGATGCTCATCAATAAAACACAGAATAGGGGCACCTGGGTGGCTCCGTCAGGTGAGCGTCTGCCTTCGGCTCAGGTCATGATCCCAGGGTCCGATGGAGCCCCGTGTCCCTGCTCAGCAGGGAGCCTGCTTCTCCCTCTGCCCCTCTCCCCGCTCGTGCTCTCTCTCTCTCTCTCTCAAATAAATAAATAAAAATCTTTAAACACACACACACACACACACACACACACGGAATAAAACCTTCACCCCTTCCCCTTGAATAAAGTCCATTGAGCTGGGCCCAGCTTGCGGCTCCAAGCCCATTTCCTGACACCCTCCCCCAGCCCGCCCCTCACCAGACGCGCCAGGAGCCTTTTCATCCTGCAGATCGGTGAAATGGGGATTGGAACAGCCTGGGTCCTGAACGGTCTTCTGCGGGCTGAAGACAGGACAGGATGGCATCACTTTGTGGGTCCACTGCCTCTAAGCTACTCTGCCATGTGGAAGACAGACTCGTACTCATCTTTGAGCCTACAGCCATTTGCTCTAGGACGGTGGCTCTCACCTGGGGCAATTTTGCCCCCCAGGGGACATTCGGCAATGTCTGGAGACATTTTTGATTATCATGCTTCGGTGGTGGTCTGGCATCTAGTGGGTAGAAGTCAGGGATGCTGTTAAACATCCTATAATGCCTAGGAGTGCCCCCCCCCCAACCGAGAATGATCCAGCCTCAAACATCCATAGTGCCAAGACTGAGAGATCTCACCCAAGGAAATGGAGGCCCTTTTCGGAAGGGACCTCCTCCCTCTTTGTATTGACTTACTGACTAGTCTTTCAGACCGTGCACCCTTCCCCCTTCATGGACTGCTGCCTTCAGGTCCTCCCTCTGCAGACTTGGGGTCCCAGGAAGGGAGGGTGTGGCATGCATTTACAGGAGGAGCTTGTCCCATGGGATCCCCACTGTGCGATGTGCTTGCCGTCCCGCACACAGAATGCAACCACCCCTTACTTAGCAAGGCCTTGTACCTCCTTGCAGCCATTCCCCTCCCCCTAAGCCCATTCTCTCTCTACCCCACCCTTGGGCCACTACCTGGCCCTGGTCTCCTGAAGGAGTAACAAAGTGACTGTTAAGCTAATCCCTGGACTTTAGGCAGGAAGCAGGGGCCTTTTAAAGGTTTGCGAGGTGTTTTCGCTGTCACACCAAATAGGAATTGCCCCTGGCATTTAGTGGGCAGAGCCAGGGATGACAGATGTCCTCGGTATGTGGGACACTATCACACTGCCAAAGAGATATCCTGTGCCCTGCACAACGTTCTGATGCCTTAGGAGTGTTGATGTAGGCCCTGGAGCTCATCTGTGAGAATACCACTCGAGGCTCATTTGTCCTCTGCTGTACTCTGTAATTTGCCTTGGCCTGCTACCCCAATGCCGATTAAGGTCAATTTGCATTGTATCTGATACAAGTCCGTCTGGACTGTTCATTCTTGTTAATTACGTCCAGGCATGCCCTTGCTCTTTCTTTTTCCTGTTTCCTAAATCCAAACTTGTCCATCATTGGTGAGAGTTATCGTCAGACTTCTTTCCAATATCTTCTACCATCGTAGCCCCAGGCTTTTGCATATGGAATATTTTCATCTAGAAAACAAAAAGTCACTTCTGGGAAGCCTTCAGTGCCCACCCCATACTCCTTGGAACCGGGGTTAAAGCAGTTACATTGTTTCATCTGCACATTTGTTTCACATCTGATTGCCCCTGCCTTGCAAAGCTTCCTGGGAGCAAGGACCCTGTTTTTCTTATTCCTCCCCATAACCACATTGCTTGGCATGTGTTCTAGAACACAGGAGCTGATCCGTGTATATTTGCTAAAGAAGAAAGGACAGAGGGAGGGAGAAAGGAAAAAAATTATGTCCAGAGTGTAGTTTATTTGAAAAAGTATTAAATAATACATTGAGGCTTCATCTGGGGTTTGGAGGGACACCTTTCAGGTTCATTGTAAAGCGTTGCCTCTCATTTGTTGCTGGTTTGTATGTTTATTATTTATCACCTTGAGGGGAAGTTTTGAAAACTGGTGCTGCCTGTAACAAGCAGAATCGGCAAGAGTGAGCTGTCACTTTCTGTACAAGCAAAGGTTCAAGTCATTCTTTTGATAGAGTGCATGACAGCTCCTAGTCTAGGCCAGTGAGACCCCCTTCCTGCCCTCAAGGGGCTCACCTGCTGGAGGGCCAGTCAGACTCAGAGACAGGTAATTCCTGAGCTTCGTGTTAGATGTCAGGGAGGGACTGGGCCCAGAGCCCAGGAGTGCCAGACAACATGGTGAGGGCTAGCGTGTTATCCAAACATGTCAGTTTCCGGTGACAAATGGAACCACCAGGGGGGTGACAGCCTCCTCCAAAGCAAGCATGACATGTGATGACTGGAGGCTGGATGCAGCATGTTAAAGCCTTAGCCATAAATCGGATGATGTTCAAATGTGCCATCACTAAGTCAGGCGGTCTCCCAGATCTGTCAAACCACTTACTCTTGGCCCCGGGTCAGCCTTTGTAGAAAGAGTCGTTTTTCTCAATTCCCCTCAGACTTCATCTCCTTACTGTCTTGTACGTGATCCCTCAGGTTTGGATTAGTCCAAATGGTTTTATGGAGGCTTCTTTAAATTACAAAAGTAGTAAGTGAGCATTGCAAACAACTTATAAAATATGTTAAAAGTGTATAAAAACTTGCAAAAAACATATAAGAAAAAGAAAGTACCTATTATCTCACTGTTAAGATTTCATGTCCTTTTTGCATAGACATTTTTGTTTTTTTATTTTTTTTAAGATTTTATTGAGAGAGACTAAGAGAGAGAGAGAGAGAGAGAGAGAGAGAGAGCACAAGAAGGGGGAGGGTTAGAGGGAGAAGCAGACTCCTCGCCGAGCAGGGAGCCCAACGTGGGGCTTGATCCTGAGACTCTGGGATCATGACCTGAGTCATTTAACCGACTGAGCCACCCAGGTGCCCCTGCATAGATATTTTTAAAGAAAAGGGGTCATCCTAAACTTTTTTTTAAACTTTTTATTTGGAAATAATTACAGACGACAAGACATTGCAAAGAGCACAGAGGTCCCCTCCCCCAGTGCTCACAGCCCCCATGACTGTGGTACAATAACTTTTGAAAGAATTCTTACTCTAACATGAACATCTTTCCGTGTATGTTTCTGGTGGTCAGGCTGCCGCACTTGCCCCCTGCCGTCTAGATTTTACAGAGAAACCAGAGGGATTTGGTTAAAACTTAAGGCAGATTACAGCCCTCCTTCATTAAAAACCCCCAAGGCGCTCCCATCTTGCTCAAGGTCAAAGCCAAAGTCTTCACGGTCAACTGGAAGCCCCCAGGAATGGGTCCTACCCCCTGCCCCTGCCCCTCCTTAAACCTCTGGTCACTTATCACCACCACTCCCGAAACCCCCTGCTCCAGCTACACAGTCATCCTTGCTACTCTTCCAGCATCTTCAAGGTCCTGCCCCAGGGACTTTGTGCTGGCAATTCCCTCTGCCCCATGCTCTTCCTACGGGCATCATTTGTACGGCCTCACCTGCACATCTTTGCTCAGATGACACTTCCTCAATGATAGTTCTGACCCCTCTATTTTATTTTATTTTTTTTTAAGATTTATTTATTTATTTATTTGAGAGAGAGGAAGAGTCTCAAGCAGACTTCCCATTGAGTGTGGAGCCAGACGTGGGACTTGATCTCACAACCCATGAGATCGTGATCTGAGCTGAAATCAAGAGTCAGATTCCCAACCACCTGAGCCACCCAGGCACCCCAACCCCACTATTTTAAATAATACCCTCCATGACCCTAGATCCTGGATTTCCCTTACACTGCTCTATTTTTTCCATAGCATATATAATCTTCTGATTATATATGATTATTATCAATTGTTATCAATTATTATCAATAAATGATTATTATCAATTATTATATCTATTATTCAGTGTCTGAACACCTGCCCCCCAGTTATGATGTAAGTTTCATAAGGAGGTATCCCAAGCACCTAGAACACACTGGTACATAATAGGTGCTCAATAAAACATTTATCAGTGATTAAATGAGTAGTGATTAAGACGTGGATTCTGTGTGTGAATCCCAGATCTGCCCCTAATCAGCTGTGCGACCTGGAGCAAGTTACTTTTCTGTGCCTGTTTCTTCATCTGTAAAATGGGGGAATACTCATCTCATAGGACCGTTGTGAGGATTACCTTAGTTAACACATGTAAAGAGCTGGTGCAGGGTCTGGCATAGATGATAACCAAATGCTAACTTTGATTACTGTTTCATGGCATTGGTGTTAACTGCGTGCCGTAACTCATTTTAACAATACCTGGATATTTCGTTGCTTTCCATTTTTCATGGGATTATACAGGAAAGTACAGTGAACTTCCTTATAGCTTGAACTTTGCGCATACCCTTAATTATTCCTTTAAGGAAAAAGTGTTTGTGATGGCTTTTTATTTACTTCTTGAGCATAAACTTCTCTCCCAAACCAGGACACTTCTCTCACTGGGTAACAATTTCTTCTGCTTTGTTTTTCTATCACCAGAGTGTCTCGTATCTCATAGGCTGTACAAATAGCCCTCACGTAATAAGTCATTGAATAAATGAATATATAAATGAATGAAAGTATATTAAGTATATTAAGCTGATGCATCAATACTGGGCCATTAGTGTTTCATAAATCTCTGTGGCAGAGATTTCTCTTGTTTCCAAATAGCCATTCTCCTCTTCTTCTGTAAAACCAAAAACCGTTTTTTTTATTTTAATTCCAGCATAGTTAACATGCAGTGTTATATTGGTTTCAGATGTACAATACAGTGATTCAACAATTCTATCGTGACTCAGTGCTCATCAAGATAAGTGTCTCCTCATCCGCATCACCTGTTTCCCCCACCCCCCCACCCACCTCCCCTCTGGTGACCATCAGTGTATTCTCGATAGTTAAGAGTCTGTTTTTTGGTTTGTCTCTATTTTTTCTTTGTTCATTTGTTTTGTTTCTTAAATTCTACATGTGACTGAAATCATATGGTGTTTGTCTTCCTCTGATTTATGTCACTTAGCATCATACCCTCAAGATCCATGTATTCTTTTTTTATGGCTGAGTAATATTCCAGTGTGTTGGGGGGTATACACACACACACACACACACACACACACACCACCTCTTCTTTATCCATTCAACGGTCAGTGGACATTTGGGCTGCTTCAAATTTGGCTGTTGTAAAGAGTGCTGCAATACACATAGAGGTGTGTATTTCCTTTCAATTAGTGTTTTCATATTCTTTGGGTAAATGCCCAGTAGTGCAATTACTGGATTGTATTTTTAATTTTTCAAGGAAGCTCCATACTGTCTTCCAGAATGGTTGCACCCGTTTGCATTCCTACCAACAGTGCATGAGGATTCCTTTTTCCACATTTTCACCAATACTTGTTGTTTCTTATCATGAAAAAACGGGGGGTGCCTGGGTGGCTCAGTCAGTTAAGCATCAGACTCGATCTCAGCTCAGGTCTTGGTCTCAGGGTTGTGGAGTTCAGGCCCCGCATTGGCCTCCACGCTATGTGTGGAACCTACAGAAAAAAAAAATTTAAATACCTTAAAAAAAAAAAAAAGAAAGACCTTGATTGATGGCAAGACACACTGCACTGCTGTCCAGAATAAAGACCACATTTCCCAGCCTCCCTTGCAGCTAAGTATGGTCATGTGACCATGAGATGTAAATGAAAGTGTCACATGCAACTTCCCAGTAATGGCCTCAGGGAAGGTATGTGGTCTGTCTTCTTCCTCTTTGCTTTTAGGTAAACGTTGACATGATATCTGGGGCTCATGGTCCCATATTGGACCACAGTAGGAACCAGTTTGAGAGTAGTAGAACAGCTAGATAGAATGAGCCTTAGTTCCTGATAATCATGGAACCACCATGCTGGCACTCCACTGCCTATGTGTGCTTGAGAGAAACTCTGCCCTGAGTCTCTTGGTTTAAACCACTGTTACTTTTGGTTTTCTGTCCTGCACAGCCAGACCAAATCCTAATTCATTTGGGGCTCAGTAAAAATTTCTTGACTGAATAAATCAACAACTTGTACACATATTTCCAGGTTTGCATTGCCAAAACATTGTCTCAAGCAGTAGCTTGTTTAATTTAGTAAAAGTCATAAACTAAATTTCTAATACTGTGCCTTCCAAAATGTACTGCTCTTCTCTGGTATTTCTGTAATATGATATATCACATAGGATGCATTTGTATACAAAGGTCACTCAGTATGGTTTAGACAAAAATACTTAATTATCTCAGAAAAAAATCTTGCATCTCCTATTTGACATAAAAATTCAGTGATGTCCTCCAGGACACAGGCTCTTTCCATCCTCCACTTCCCCTTTCTCATCATTTTACTGACTGACATCTCACCTCATGGTCACAAGATGGCTGCCACCACAACCACTATAGTTTTCTCACACAGCAAAGGGAGACCGGGGGGGGGGGGGGGCAGGAGGGGGGGGGGCAAAAGTGCTTTTTTCCTCCTGTGGCTTCCTCTTTTTGTTGGAAGTAAAATCTTTTCTCGAGGCCCCCAGCTGATGTCCATCTCATTGGCCAGAACTGGGTCGCATGAGCTCCTCCATAGGAATCACGGGCAAAAAGCAACAGAGTTACCCTGATTGAAGTGGACGACCAGCTGATCCTCGGGGTATAGCCCGTGGACTCCTGCGGTGTCTGAGACGCTCTGAGTCAGGGGACTGTCAGGTCCAAACAATTTGCATAATAATACCAAAACATTATTTGCCTCTTTTCATTGTGTGGACAGTTGCACCATTGGTATAAAAGCAGAGACGAGGAGCCTGCTGTTACCTGGTAAAGCCAGACATTGAAGGGATTTGCAAAAATGTGAAAGATGGTGCCACTCTTCTCACTAAATGGGTTTCTTTGGAAAATATTATTGTTCATAACATATTTCATAAAAATTGCTTGTTTATGAATATGTAATGGGATTATTATTGTTTTTAAATGAATTAATGAACATATTTTAATTTTTCTCAGTTTCCATGCCTTTGTCTTTTTTTTTTTTTTTAAGGTTTTATTTATTTATTTGACGGAGAGACACAGCGAGAGAGGGAACAGAGGCAGGGGGAGCAGGAGAGGGAGAAGGAGGCTTCCCGCGGAGCAGGGAGCCCGACGCGGGGCTCGATCCCAGGACCCCGGGATCACGACCTGAGCCGAAGGCAGCCGCTTAACCGACTGAGCCACCCGGGCGCTCCGCTCTTTTTGTTTTTTTAATCATGATAAGTGTACTCTTTAACCCCTTTATCTGATTTCATCCATCCCCCCACCAACCTCCCCTCTGGGAACCACCAGCTTGTTCTCTGTATTTAAGAGTTCAGTTTTTTGTCTCTTTTTTTGTTTGTTTTGTTTCTTAAATTCTACATATGAGTGAGAGGAGCCTGGCTGGCTCCATCAGTAGAGCATGCCACTCTTGATCTCAGGGTCTTGAGTTCGAGCCCCATGTTGAGTGTAGAGATTACTTAAAAAAAAAAAAAATTCCACATATGAGTGAAATCATGTGGTATTCATTTTTCTCTGTCTTATTTCACTTAGCATTATACCCTCTAGGCCCATCCATGTTTTTGCAAATGGCAAGGTGTCATTCTTTTTCATGGCTAATATTCCATTTTATATCTATAGATATGTAGATATGGATATAAGGTATATAAGACACATCTTCTTTATCCATTCATCTAAAGATGAACACTTTGGTTGCTTTCATATCTTTGCTATTGTAAATAACTCTGCAATAAACATAGGCGTGTGTATATCTTTTCAAACTAGTTATTTTCTTTTTTTTTTTTAAGATTTTACTTATTTATTTGACAGAGAGAGAGAGACACAGTGAGAGAGGGAACACAAGCAGGGGGAGTGGGAGAGGGAGAAGCAGGCTTCCCGCGGAGCAGGGAGCCCGGTGTGGGGCTCGATCCCAGGACCCTGGGATCATGACCTGAGCCGAAGGTAGACAATGACTGAGCCACCCAGGTCCCCTTTTTCTTTTCTTTTTAAGTTTTATTATTTTTTAAATATTTTATTTATTTATTTTGAATGAGAGAGAGAGCAGGGGGAGGGGCAGGGGAGAGGGAGAGAATCTCAAGCCGACTACCCATTGAGTGCAGAGCCAAATGTGACTCAATCTCAGAACCCTGGGATCATGACCTGAGCTGAAACCAAGAGTCAGATGGTCAACTGACTGAGCCACCCAGGCGCCCCTATGGTATTTCTATTTTTATTTTTTTGTGGATCCTCCATACTGTTTTACACGGTGGCTTCATCTTGAATTCCTACCCAGAGTACACAAGGGTTCCTTTTTCTCTGCATCCTCACCAACACTCGTTTCTCGGGTTGTTGATTTTAGCCGTTCTGACAGATGTGAGATGGTATCCCATTGTAGTTTTGATTTGCATTTCCCTGTGATTAGTGGTGTTGAGCATCTTTTCATGTGCCTGTTGGCCATCTGTATATCTTCTTTGGAAAAATGTCCATTTAGTTCCTCTGCCCATTTTTAATTGGATTATTGGGTTTTGGGTTGTTCAGTTATGTAAGTTCTTTATATATTTTGGATATTAACCCCTTATCAAATATGTCATTTGCAAATCTCTTCTCCCATTCTGTAGGCTGCCTTATCGTTTTGTTGACGGTTTCCTTCATTGTGCAAAAGCATTTTATTTTGGTGTAGTCCCAGTAGTTTAATTTGCGTTTGTTTCCCTTGCCTGACGAGACAAATCTAGAAAAATGTTTCTATACCTAATGTCAAAGAAAGTACTGCCTACGTTCTTCGCAGTTTTCATTTCTAAGTTGGTGTCTTAAGACCAAAAAATTTGAAAACTGCTAGTTTAGATGAATCCAGGAGGCAGGCGCCATTTGGTCTGCACAAAATCAGGGTCTTGTTACAAGGACTGAGAGGAAATGGCTGACCAGTAGGCAAGCAAGAATGTCTGTCGTACTTTCCAGGAGTTCACAGTGTATACGGTCTATACACAGCCTGTGTGTATAGTAAGTACCTGTATCTATTTTTTCTTTTGTATCATATGATTTGTATTAAACGTGTACTTTCTTCATGGCATTGAGCTACATGTGTAAGAGTTTAGACCCAACGGTTCTGGTCCTAAGTAATTCTATAACCTTCAGCAGTGTCTTAGTTCCTCTGTAGGAACCTTAATATCCTCATCTGTAAAATGGGATATTGGACCACTCTTCACATTTTGCAGATTCAGTCTTCTCGTGGGTTAAAGAGAGGAAGCCTGTGAGCACCTAGTACCGTGCTTGACCCAGAGTTAGCGTTCCTTGCTGTTAATTCTCTCTTTTTTTACTTTTATTAATGTCCTAAGTTACAATCATCCTCATACACATTTGGTACCTTGAAAACCTGAGGCTTACCAAGGTGATGTTTTAATATGACATATGTTGACACAGCCAGGACTGGATGACATGTGGGCCCTCACTGTCAGCAGAACTTAAAATTGCACAGGACCAGGGGCGCATGTGACTCTTGATCTTGGGGTTGTGAGTTCAAGCCCCCACATTGGGTGTAGACCTTACTCAAAAAAAAGCACATGATCAGCAATGGTAAGATGATTTTTCCCTTCTCCTTCAGTCCCTGATCTGTTTTTCCCCCCAACCCTCTCTCTCATCCACACACAATTATAGCTAGCTAAATATATATGCTTGTGTACGTGTCTGTATTTATTTCTTTCACTTCTGACTTGGCAACCATGAAGGAAATAGATCCAGTCAATAAATGATCCAGTAAGCAGCTTCTCACCATTGTTTACGGGCATGTTGCATTGTCCCCAGCAGGATAAAAACTGTTACTTTAAAAAAAAAGCCCTGAGGGACCGATTAATGAGCATGGGGGGGGGGGTCTTTTTTTGCTTAATAAAAATGTCTGGAACAGTTTGTAGGTTGCACAATATTATGAATTTACTAAATACCACTGAATTTTACACTTTAAAATAGTTAAAATGGTCAACTTTACATTATAGGTATTATAACACAGTAAAAAATATAACAAGGCCCAAAGGACTTTCGGGCCCCTCCCAGGGACACTTGGTGGGGGTGCCCAACACCGAGAACCGCCCCCGCCAGCCGGTCCTCTGTCTGCAGGGGACCCAGGGCCCTGCTTACAGATTTGCCTCCTCTATGGCTGAGCTGTGTGTCTAGCTGCTCCATCTCCTCCTTCCCCCATTTTCAAAATGGGTGGAAGCTCTGGCCTGGAAGCTGCGAAAATGACAAATGAACCAGAAACAAAATGTCTTAGACAAAAAAAAGAGCAGCAAAGCTGTGACAGGTGTTCGTGTCCTTCACAAGAATGAAACCGTCCTTCCCCTGCATCGTGACCATCACCTTCTGAAGCCACACCAAGAAATGTGTCCACAGATGCTGTCTTCATCCTTCCTCATTTCAAGTGAGGAGAAGGCCCTCTTGGCACTTGTTGGAAATCCAAGGTGTAGAGGGGCACACCCCTCCCTTACTGTACTCGCGTTATCCAAGACCCCATAACATCAAGTGATTTCCTCTGCTTTTGTCCAGGCCTCTAGAGAAAATGACACTTAATCACCTCAAATTCCTTTCTGTCTCTGACAAACCTCCCCCCCCCCCCGCCACCCCAGCCTGAGAAAGAAAGCCATAAATATGTTTTGTTCTGTTGACATTCACACCGGAACGAGCGTAGGGTTCCAAGCATCGCAGTTTCCTTTCCTATGTTATTACTACACAGCAAGAAAAATAGCAGCGGGGCTTTCCTGGAAATTCAGGGTACCGCGGTGTGTTTCTTTTTTCTCCCCAAGGGGGAGGAAAATATCTCTTCACACCATTGCCAAAGCCAAAAGGTTTCTGAACGAGCTGATACTGCAAGGGGCCGGCAGAGGCCATTCGATAAAAGACTTAGAGCACGTCTGCCCACACAGGCGGGGCATAGCTTGACCCAGAGAACATTCAGGAGCAGGCCGGCGTCCTCCCGTTCCTCCCTGACTCAGGTTTGAGAATATCAACAACATTCCTGTCCACTGTAATCAAATACTTACGCAAAAGGCTACGGAATGCGCAATAATTTGTCAGGCGTCCTTTTAGTGGCGTCCGCTAGAGCAAACTCTGGTAGGCCCCCTTGACCCTGAGAGAGTGTGCCCTTTAACCTTATTTGGGCCTCTTTTATGCGAGGCTTCACTCTGACCAGATGGCTAAACTATCAAAGGATTTTATGAGTAAAAACTGCTTTCTCAACTTGCAAGTTGTATATTTCTTTCCATGTTAATGTGAACTATCAACCCAGAGGCTTTAAATTGAAAACACAAAAGGTATCCTGCAGCTGGGGGCTCTGCAGACTCCCAGCATTGTGTGTGAGCACAAGAGCTACGGGTGTTTGCAGAGAAAACAGCTGACACCCAGATGAGGACAATTTCAGCTAAATATTTAAAATAGCCATCAAGAAAGGAATGATTGATTGGGTCTTTCTTTCTTTCTTTCTTTCTTTCTTTCTTTCTTTCTTTCTTTCTTTCTTTCTTTCTTTCTTTCTTTCCC
>NW_027397115.1:7014239-7088037 GCF_003265705.2 Callorhinus ursinus
TTCTTTTCTTTTCTTTTCTTTTCTTTTCTTTCTTTCTTTCTTTCCTTTTCTTTCTTTTTCTTTTCTATTTTTTGGTTCCGGCCATGATCTTTTATCAAGCTGCAGGCAAACGTGCTTCCTGCGTAAATCCAAACTATATCTTTTCTTTACCTCCATCCCATCCCATGTTTCCACCTTCCAGGCAAGCTGGGTGACAAATTAAAAATAATTAGATCAAATTGCGCCTGGAATGCAAAATAGCAAATGTCAGCTCTCGGTGTTAGATTTCAGGCTCAGTGGTCCCAAGACGGTGGGTTGGTGGTGTGCGTGGCAATCTGTCGTTTGTTTTGTCAGTTCTTGGAACTGTTCAAATGATTAGGATGAGTTGACTCAACAAGGATTTACGGGCATAAAGCAGGAGGCAGACTCTCCTCTAGCACCGGGCACACTGTTGAACAGGAGCGCGACGTCTATTAGGAGGGTGCTTGTTGATATCCCAGTGCCAGCAGGACAACAAAGAAATAAACACCCCCAAAATGTCAGGCATAATGAGCACTGTGATGAGAACAAAGCAAGGCAACGTGATGGGGACAGTGCAGTGAGGGGGTGATACTCAAGTGTGTCCAGTTTAGGAAAGGCCCCATTGAGAAGGTGATGTTAGAACAAAGTTCAGAAGGAGCAGAAGGAGCGGCTGAGGGAAGATCCAGGCAGTGCTGTCCGTTCGAAATAGGACCCAAGCCACGCCTGCAGGGCTCGGTGTTCTTGTAGCCAGATTTAAAAAGGGAAAAAATGGGTGGAAGCTCTTTCGAGCTATTTCATATTTTGTGGTAATGATGTATTCTCTTTTATTTGTGTTATAGTGTTTCTCTTGTTTTTAGTTTTTAAAACTTTTAAAATTTATTTCGATTTATTATTTTATTTTTGCTTTTATTTAATAATATATTCTGTTATAGTTAACTTCAGGGAATGTTAAATTTTCTAGTGGTCGAGAAAGATGATTTTCAAAAAGTAACAAATGAGATTTTTACTTTTTTTTTTTTCATACTAAGTGTTGGCAGCCTGGTATGTATTTTATGCCAACAGCGCATCTCAATTTGGACACGAAAATTTTCGTGAAAGAGATTTGATCTGAATTTAGATTTCATGGAATGTACAGTGGAAAAGTTACTCAGTTGTACCAAATATCCTTTAAAATGTTCTAAAAACTGAGTGAAGTATCAGGTTTGAAGTTTTAAGTTAAAATAAAGTTCAAAATCCAGCTCTTCAGATGCTGCAGCCACATTTCAAGCAGGGGGCGGCCACGGGGGGCACGGGGCAAGAGTGTTGGCCAGCTCAGGTCTGGGGAAGAATAGCGGGGAGCCCCCCCAGAAGGGCAGCTCGGGTGAGGACCAGTCAGCACAAGGTCCGAGGGCTGGAAAGGAGTTGGCCGTGTCAGGAACACAGTGGCCAAGGCAGGGAGCAGAAGCAGGGGTGGGCACATGGGTCTCCTAAGCTGGGTGAAGAGCTCGGATGTGTTACAAGTATGAGTTATGCCCCAAATGGAAGGCAGGGGTGCAGAGTACGAGTAAGCTTCCCTGTGACACTTGGGAGAGCCGTGTATCTGCTGCTGGTAACACTGTACATAACCAGAGCACACAACCCCCAGAATGCAGGCTTAACAAATGTCACAAGGTCGAAAGGAGGCTTCCAGCCCTGCTGGAGTAGCAAAATACTGCAAACAGCCACAATATCTACTAGTCAGAGGAAGGATAAATAGAATGTGATATGTTCCGGAGAGGGAATCCGATCCTGCCCTTGAAAAGAATCATATGTATCAACATGATACATCGGAAAACAAGATAAGTGGAACAAGAAGCTACTTATATAAATTAATGTAACACTTAGAGATAGGGATGTACATAGACACATATATACATACATATAGAATATTAAAATTATTGTAACAGGGCTGGGGGGAAACACAAATTTCATGATACCATAGCTTTTTGTGGGGAGGAGGGCTTGAGGATGGGTATAGTGGGCTGAACTTTATCGGTGTGTTTTATTTTTTTATTCAAAAAATATCTGAGAGGTTGGAACACGAGATTATATTCAGTGCTTTGGGGCAGTGGGAATATAGGTGTTTATTATACTGTATTCTGTACTTTTCAGTTGATCTGAATATTCTCCAAATTAAAAGAAAAAGCCTCTCAGAAGAGAAAGGGAACCTCTGTCACCCCCAGTCCTCATGTATAGTCTGTCCCTGGGTTTCCCATAACCTTCCAGGGCTGACCGTGCCTCGGAATGAGAGTACAGATCTATTACATACTGTGTTTACTTATAACCGTTTCTGGGGGGAAGAAAAGTTGCTGGCCTGGTTCAGCAAATGTCTGAGGCTGACCATCAAAAGGACTTTTAACTCCTTCATCACTGGCACCAAGCATCTAGTGTGTGCATGTGTGAGACTTCAAGATTTTGAGGCCTCGCACGCCCCTGTACCTCTCACTATTTGGAACACTGAAGGCCAGACGTGTTCCATGTTGAGCAAAAAATAAGTAGTAAAAATTTAAAAGTTGACAGTTCTCCATGGCCACAAAGAAAATAAATTCCTCTTGGGATGTCTGCCTTCAGCTCAGATTGTGATCTCAGGGTCCTGGGATCGAGTCCTGCATCCCCTGCTTGTGCTCACTCTCTCTCTCTCTCTCTCTCTCTCTCTCTGACAAATAAATAAGTAAAATCTTTTAAAAAATTTAATTAAAAAAAAAGAAATTCCTCTTCTCTGATTTCGGAAGCTATAACAGCCACTATGGACTGCATGTTTGTGTCCCCCCCAAAATATATGTGTTGAAACTCTAATCCCCAGTGCGATGGCCTCGGGAGGTGGGGCCTTTGGGAGGTAATTAGGTCATGAGAGCAGAGACCCCATGCTGCAAGTAGTGCCCTTATATAAAGAGACATGAGAGAGCTTGTCTTCTCTCTCTGTTCTCTGCCATGTGAATGAGAAGGTGGCCATCTGCAAACCAGGAAGAGGGCCCTCACCAGACACCAGATTTGTGGGGCCTTGATCTTGGACATCATAGCCTTCAGAAATGGAAGAAATCGATGTTTGTTGTTTAAGCCACCCAGGGGCAGGGGTGGGCACACGGGTCTCCTAAGCTACGATACCTTATACCTTGTTATGTAGCAGCCCAAGCTGACCGCAACAACTGCGTAGACAGCCTTTCTGTAAATCCATCACTAGTTATGTGACCTGTAGCAACGTCCCAGGCTTGAGATTCCCATCGGTCTAATGGGCATCATAATAATCCCGTCTTCCTCACAAAACCAATATGAGGTACAAATGGGACAATATGTGTAAAGGCCTTAGTACAATTTGCGTTAAGTACAGACAGACCTATCAGTGATCATTCCTATCTATCTTTTTTTGCATTCACATTTTGTGTGACGTGAGATGGTAGCTGGGACCACAGGTTTTGTGGCCAAATAGGTGGGTTGGAAACCTGGCTCACCCACTGCCTAAGTGGACTTGGGCAACTAACGAGGCATAGGGTGGTCCAGAGAAGTAAGTAAGATAGCCCTTGGAAAGCCCCTAACAGGGGACCTGGATGTGGTTAGTGCCCGAGGGATGCTGGCCTCTGGGGCACCCTCCCAAGTGGGGAGGCTGTGGTTCTCATTCATACTGGATAGAAGCAGCGTTGGCAGCCGAGAAAGCACTAGCATTTCAGTGAGGCTCGTCTGTTCGTATACATGGCTCCCAAAATGACTTATCCTTGCAAAGTCATGGAAACAATTGCTTGTAGAAAAACGTCATTCTGAGTTGCATCAGTATAAATCATCACATGTCTTTTTTAAAACATCTTTGCCTATTTAAAAGTATGATCTGGCCTCCAAATTGAAGCCTGTTGCTTTCTTAAATTGCTCTAGTTATTATTGTTACCCCATCGGCCTTGCTTATCCAACGAAGTTTATCAACGGCAAATGTTGCTGGCTTCATTGAGTTATGACTATAAACATAAGGAATATGAGAACAAGGTGGAAAGTGGCTTCTCTACAACAGCTGTAATTTATCCAAGGTTTGGTCCTGGCCTTTGATTTGGAGCTGACTCTGGATCTAGTGTCCCTCTGATTGCATTAGGGGCAGCCTTAGGGGTCAGACAGAATTCCAAGGTCCTGGAATCAGTTAGAAGAATGGAGAAGGCACATGTGTGAAGCGACAGGGGAAGAGCCCTTTGTAAAAATCATCCTCCAAGACTCAAACACCAGCTGACCAGGTGACCTTGGCAGAGGACAGGGCCAACTTCAGGGATGTGTACCCTGTCCCTATTAAGAAACCAACAGTTGTGCGTTACTGTTAACTCCAAACTTTTGTTTGGATTGCATAAAAAGAGCATTTTTAAAGGGCTTTTCACAACTAACAAATGTTAGTTGAGCACTTATTACGTGCCAGGCATTGCACCAAATACTTTATAGAGCATTTTGTCTGTGCAGCTAGCTACCCAGTGGGGCCGCTACTTTGCTTAGCCCCATGTTATGGATGGGACACTGAAGCCCAGAGACCACGGTACAGCAGCTAATAAGTTGGGGCTTGAACCCAAGCAGCGCAACTCAAGGGCTGTCCACTGCAGACCCCCACATTAAGACCTTCCTTCTGTTGTCCCCTGAGGAAAACATTCTCACTCTTTCCTTCTTTTTTTTTTTTTAAGATTTTATTAGGGGCACCTGGGTGGCTCAGTCAGTTAAGCATCTGTGTTCGGCTCCGGTCATGATCCTCAGGGTCCAGGGATCGAGCCCCGCGTCAGGCTCCTTGCTCAGCGGAGAATCTGCTTTTCCCTCTCCCTCTGCCCTTCCACCCTGCCCATGCTCTCTCTTTTTCTCACGCTCGCTCGCTCTCTCAAATAAATAAATAAATAAAATCTTTAAAAAAAGGATTTTATTTATTTGAGGGTGGGGGGAAGAGCAGAGGGAGAGAGACAAGCAGGCCCCACACTGAGCGGGCAGCCTGACTGGGGGCTCCATCCCACGACCCTGAGATCAGGACCTGAACTGAAATCAAGAGTCGGACACTTAAGAGACTGAGCCACCAGATGCCCCTCTCCCTCTATCCTTCTTGCCACCCAGAAAACTCAGCTCAAGCCCAGGGACCTGTTCGCTAGTTCAACAAATGTTCTGTTTCTTCCTCCTCACCACCCTCATCAATGATCTGCCCCCTTCAGTGACTCTAATAGCTTCAAACACCAGGGTCATCAACTCCAGTGACCTCAGGGCCCAGGCACATATCAGAAATGCGTACAGCAGGCCAGGTGGGAACTCTGGGGGCCGGGAAAGCCAGTCCCCATCCGGGGACCACGCCTGTGTGTGTGTGTGTGTGTGTCCTTCCAGCTGGTCTAGGCATTCCTCTGCCTCTCACCTCTGTGTTCCAGCCAATGGTCTCCATGCAGAAATGCAGGCGCAAAGTCACCGAATCTTCCCATCTTTCAAGAAAAGCCTGAAGTTCACATTTTATGTGAATTTCAGCAATCTTTCAAATTCTTTGTAGGTCAGACAAAATCCATCTGTGGGTCGGAGGTGGCCCGTAGACCAGCAGTTTGCGATCCTTCCCATGCCTCCGTTCCCTCCTCGTTAAAATGGGGACAAGAAAAGTCACTGTGAGACCTAAGCAGGTTAGTGTTTGCAGAACACTTAGAACCATGCCTGGCACCACAGAGAAGCTGTTTGCCTTACTGTAGATTTCAAAATAATAATAAATTAATTAGATGGAGAAACCGATTCAAGCTGAGTCATTGACTGCATTTTCCTCCCTCCACAAACCCTAGGTGTTGACTAACTGAATCTCTCAACTTTCAACTATTTTTAGGCATGTTGACACAGCCTTGGTGCCTACATCTGAGCTCAGTGGGGCCTCACTCCACAGCCATGTGGCCGGAGCCATCAAAGTCCTCCATTCCCATTAAAAGATGCAAAGAAGAAAAACTTCTCTCCACAGGGACGTTTCCAAGTGTGCACCAAGGCTCACATTATTTTTTAAAAAATGATCTGCTCTGCCAGATAGAGTCCTCTTGCAGATAATGCCACCTGAGGCTCCACATTGTGCTTGTAAATATCTACTTTTTCTCTTATTACACCCTTCTGCCTGAAGATGTAAAGCCAGAGAGCTGACCTTTTGTCAGGATGATCTGATGACTGTTTTCTATTTTTGCTACTAGAAATCAAAACTAAAGCTCAGCCAGAAAGTCCTGGAAGCTTCTATCCCTGAATCCTGAAAGACTGTGTTGTTTTTAATCCACTGTAAAATGAGAGAAGCTATCCCCAAGGCACAGGGATCCTTGGATGGCCAAGTGCAACCTGCACTTCACTTTGATACAGAGCTGTAGGTTGAAACGTGTGAGGCAGATGATTTGGAAAGTCACATAGGGCAGGTGGGGCCACGGGCAGAAAGAAGCCTGGAGCTGGCAAATGAATCCTGGCTTATTTAGGAGGGCGCTCGCTGCCCAGTCTCCAGGCACGGGGTGGTCTGGGGCTTTCATTCATTGGCTACGAAACCTTCCAGTGCTGGGATTCGGGGGCTGCTAGGTCAGTTTCCGGGGAATCATAACACTGAAATGCGATCCAGCAGGATCATCCGGATACCAGGAAAGAAATCAAGCAAATGGCCAAGGCCATCCCCTTTCTGCATTTTGCCTTAAAACAGTGTTCTGTGACATTCCCAAGTTTGTGTTTTCTTTAAATTTCTGCAATTAGCCACACAAGTGGTTCCGTTGTTTCCTGAACCTTCATCAGAGCCCACTGACCTAATTCAATAAGATTTGGAATTTTTAAAATATACAAATAGCAATTGTACTACTTATTCAAACCAAACGGCCAAAGCCGTTTTTTTCCCGACTCAGTGGTAGTCCTTTAGGTTTGTGTGTGTGTGTGTGTTATAGGCATGTGGGTTTTTAATGAAAACTTTGTAAAGGCACAGAGGGGATAAGTTAGCAATCAATTTAAATTAACTTCTTGAACAATGCACACATTTAGGCCTTATTACTTAATTTTCTTTCTTTGTGTGTGTTTTCAACTAAGTGATAAAAAAGATCCGTCACAGGAATGTCGGTAAGCTGGGGTAATGCGGTACCTTAATATTTGTCACCATCACCTAACACACCCTGAGAAAACAAACAGCAAAGAATGTAGCTTTTCATGCGTTATCAGCCCTCCCAGACCTCTGGCTCCCCCCCCAAATAAATCACTCCAGGTCAATAAGACCTTGTGATGATTTCATATAATTCTCTCTAAACAACAACAAAAACACCCATTAAGTGGCATCATGGATTAAACATGGCATATAATCAACTAATGGGTTGACTTTTGTATAACTATCATTTATCCCAGTTTTGGTTAAGAAAGTTTATGCTTGGGGCACCTGGGTGGCTCAATCGTTAAGCGTCTGCCTTCAGCTCAGGTCAGGATCCCGCAGTCCTGGGATCGAACCCTGCATCGGGCTCCCTGCTCTGCGGAAAGCCTGCTTCTCCCTCTCCCACTCCCCCTGCTTGTGTTCCCTCTCTCGCTGTGTCTCTCTGTCAAATAAATAAATAAAATCTTTTAAAAATAAAATTAAATTAAAAAAAGAAAGTTTATGCTTTACAGAAGAATTTAGCAAAAGGTCTGTATTCAATAGGCATTTAACAGTGTTATAATAATATAATAATGGAGTTATAATAATGAAAAGCATCCTCAAAATCTAAAAAAAAAAAAAGCAACCAGTTTTAGATACATTTGAGACAATTACCAATAAAAAGTTCAGCCTATGTCACTGATAAAAATAGGAGTAGCAAATTTAGTTATTTATATAACTTCCAGGTTTTTCTGAACGGGGTCCTAGAGTCTCGTATTACAAAAGGTAAAAGGCATAAAAGGGTATACAGCAGAAAGTTCTCCCTTGATTCCCAGCTTCCTGGGTTCCTCCCCAGAAGTGACCAAAAGAACCAGTTTCCGGGGGAGCCCCGATTATGCAGTGAGTTTAATCAAACAGCAGCAGGCAGTCCTCTGTACGAGACCATATTTAAATGTTCCCCCAAAGCTCTTATGACAAGTAGTTTAGGTTTTCCCCTTCTGGGTTTCTTCTAATTTGAAGTGGTACTTTTAGCAGGAGGTGGATCACTTACAGTAGGGTCCCTTGGCCAACAAGAGCTTGAAATCCACAATCTGAGTATTGTAATACATTACTATTCCTCTGCCCTGCCTCCAACATTTACACATGCGTGAAACATTCAGACCCACTAGAATCTGCTTAGATGCCATGTCTGTGAGTCCTTCAGGAAGACGTTTTACAGGAGATGAGACTAAGCGATTCTTTTCGAGACCCTGGAAGTCAATAGCTCTCGTGCCCAATTCCTCCCTCTTTGGAGTGTCCCATGGGAACACTGGACAATAATGTGTTGTGGCACAATTTTTGTTCATTGGATTATATCCCTGCCAGGGCTTCCCAAAGTACTTAGAGTAAGTTCCATACGATTTAGAGTGGTCACAATCATGGGTCTGTACCAGCCACTCAGCCCTGGCCCCCTCTTTGCTACCCTTGAACACACCCAGCAGGGACTGTGTTCATCCTAACTCTGCTCTCGCACTTCCTCTGCATTTTTTTAATATAATCTCATCATTCAGGTTTGAGCTCAGAATTCACCTTCTGGGAGAGGCCTCCCAGACCACCAATGCTGAATATCCACTTTAGTCATGCACCCATTTGGTCATTTTCTGCCCAAGTACTGGCTTTACTTTGTCACTGGCATAGCTAATTGGTACCATTCTGTTTGTTGATTGACTGATTGATTTTCAGGTTTATTATCCACACTCCCCACTGGACTGTGGACTCTAGGTGTGTCTGCCCAGTTCACACTCTACCATGCCCAGCAGCTAACCACACAGAAGTCACTCAACAAACACTATTGAGTGATTGAACATATTGGCCCCTTCTCTTTGACAAAGATATAAAAATTATCTATAGTTGATGGCTAGGAATAGCTTTATTTGGTTTTCTATGGGGGAAGAGAGAAAGCCTAAAATCATAATTGTACGATATTTCACATAAAATTGCACGAAAAAGTCACAAACTGCTAGAAATCATTTTCAGTTCTGCTCTTGTCACCTGTATGACCTTGCGCACTCCCTCAGAGCCTCAATTTCTTTATTTGTAGAAAGCAGGGATCAGAACACACAATTCACAGCATTGAAGGAAAAATTAAAGAGTAAAATTGGGTTTATGGGGTGTCTGGACTGGCTCAGTTGGTAGAGCATGAGACTGTCACTCTCAGGGTTGTAAGTTCGGACCCCATGCTGGGTATAGAGATCACTTAAAAATAAAAATCTTAAAAAAAAAAAAGTGAAATCAGGTTTAAAAAGCACTGTCTGATAGGAAGCACTATGACCACATAATATGGTTTTCTAAGATGAAAAGTGGTCTCACTATGTCTTCATACCATTACTCACTCTTTGAAAGGATTTGGTGTGTTTGTTTTCCTATTAATTCATCTACATTTGCCCCTAAAATGTAAGCTTCTACAGGAGGAGGGTTTAGGTCTGTCCGGTTTGCCCCTTACTTAAATTTAGCATTTCTATAGTAGTGGTACCTACCTCATAGGGTTGTTTTGGGAAGAAATGAGATAATGCACATAAAGTGCTTTCAATGGTGTGTGGAACACGTGAAGCACTTGATAATATTAGTGGTAATTATTAATTTTACTATTATGTGAACTCAGATTTCTGATGCTTTAATTTATATTAGAGGGAATTTAAACCATGTGTGGTTGGATGTTTTAAGTCCCTGATCCTGTTTTCATGGCAGAGATTTATGGCATTAGGAGTTTACCAGTGGCAACCAGTGCTTAAAACCAATAGATTCGGGGGCACCGGGCTAGCTTAGTCAGTAGAGCATGTGACTCTTGATCTCGGGGTCCTGTGATCCAGCCCCATGGTGGGCTCCCTGCTCAGCCCAGGGTCGGCTTCTCCCTCTCCCTCTGTCCTATCCCCCAACTCATGCTCACTCGCTCTCTCTCAAATAAATAAATAAAATCTTAAAAAAAAAAGAAAAATCTGTATATAGTCAGAAAAAAATGTTTTACCTTGGAGAAACTTCGAAGAATGTACCAGACAAAAGTCATATGTTAAGTGAGACTCCATTTTTATTTTTCACTAGGAAACTCACAATATATTGGTTGAGAACGGTCTATTCCGGTTCCATCATCTCTTCAATGTGTTTAATAAGTAGGAGAGAAAGAATAACAGCAAAATAATGCAAAATGTTCATAGTTGCGGGGGGAGAAGTAAGAGGTGAATGGGGCTCTCTGCTTCAGGAAAATTCATTTTCATCCAACTTAGGTATACAAGTTTTAGAAATCTTAGATTTAAGGCTGGACATGGGAGAGAATTATCATTTTCAACATTGTCCTATAACATGTGGGTATTCAGTATCCTATTGAAATTGTGTCCAGAAAGGAAGCAGAGGTGATTTTCTCGGGCATGGACCAAGAAGATTTGTGCAGTTGGCTAGATTATATATATTAATCATCCATAAATCAGTATATTACCACTTTGTAGTAGTCATTCCTGGAAATGCGTCCCTATCATTTCCATCAGGCAACAGTTACGCTGACTCCTGGAAGGATTTAAAAATTAAGTCTAGAACATATACATGGATGTCCATGCATAGAAATAAAGGCCTGTGATTGTTGATAACAAACTGACAGCAACAGCCTCTTAGAGAGATGGGAAACTGAGGTTAGTCAAGAACTTTTAGCTTGAGCTCTGAAGTCTGAACATTCTTTCAAATTAGATTCATGCACTGCTTGCATCAATAAAATGTGATTTTGAAATTATAAGACAATCATGCTAAAAGCATAAAAAGTAATAAAAGCAGCAGTAACCACTGGAAAAAAAATTCAACCAAGCACACTGGTTTAATATTACGTTTATATTTGTTGTCCAATAACGGTGGTAATCTGCATGTCTTTTTCCTTCAGTGAAGAGTTATGATATTTTAGAATTGAAATTTGGGTGCATGGTAATTTTTTAATTCCCACATGTACTGGAAGCCCTATTCATACATCACTCCTCCTGAACCACCCTCCCCCTCCAAAAAAAAAAAAAAATAGGCAAAAAAAAAAAAGTCCCTCTTTTGACAAGACCACAGGCTTCAGGGCCATTGGAATGAACATGCCATGCTGCCTAGGCCTCTGGAACGGCTACTGAATCCCTGACTCAAGGCACTCTCCATTTGTCACTCGATTCTGCAAAAACCATCTTATCAGATCAACAATGATTTTTGTCAAAAAAAAGGGAAAATCCCCCACCTCTCCTCCAAAAGCGGGGTGTCAGTCCCTGTGCGTAGATCCTAAAGCTCTGGGGCCGTGACCGGCAGAGGAGTCATGGAGCATCTGAAGGGATAAGAGGAGATACAGTGTATCAAAGGGGGCCTTGACACATGGGATGCTACGCAGGCCTGTCTCCCCGAGAGCATCTCTGGCCTGACTGACAGGGGATTAATCCACGGGAGGGCGGTAAACAATGGCTGAAGTGGGCTTGAGGCCCAACACCTGGTTGTGGGGCTGGAGGCCATCCGGGAGGCCGCGCCATACTGTGAGGGGACACAGGCCCTCCTGACACACTTCTTAACTACCCCTTCCACTTCTCGCAGGGCCTCTGGCCTGCCACCCTTTCTCTTGGATAAACATGTTTGAAAAATAGGTCGGGATTTTTTTGTTGTTTTTGTTCAGAGCTTGGGGGCCAGGGAAGCAGAAGATGTTAGAAATTCAACAGTCGCCTGCTGTGAGTTCTTAACAGAAAAGGGTTTCGGATGACAACCCAGTGCGGTGGGCAGACTGGGATCCTGATTGGAGCAGCTCAGGAGCAAAGTAGACATGTTTGAGATGATGAGGACCGCTGGCTTTGCAACTGGGGGATGCCAAGGAGTCAGTGTTCCTCTTGGGAGAAGTGATGATGGCGTTGTGTGGTTTTTTCCTTAAAAAAAAAAAAAAATGTTGGTTTTTTTTTTTATACATGAGCACTGAAGTCTGAGACGTGCTTTAAATATTTAGGAGAGGGAGGAACCTAACTGAAGCAAGCGTGAGCAAAAGAAAAAAAAATTTTTTAAGGTTTTATTTATTTGCAAGAGAAAGAGAGAGCACAAGCAGGGGGAGCGGCGGCAGAGGGAGAAGCAGGCTCTCCCCCCCCACCCCCGCAGCAGGGAGCCCGATGCAGGGCTCGATCCCAGGACCCCGGGATCATGACCCGAGCCGAAGGCAGACGCTAAGCCAACCGAGCCATCCAGGCGCCCAAGCAAAACTTTAATAATTATTGAATTGGGGTAATAGCCACTGTACTAGTTACTCTACTTTTGGGTATATTTGAACATTCTATCCAAATAATAGTAATAATAATAAGCTTTTTAAAGTGTTCCAAAGAGTAGCAGGGTGGTGTGAAAATTTACTGAGTCCTCTGTCAGTTGGAATGGTTTCGCCCACCCAGTCGTGGACACATTCTTATCTGCATCGGTGAGGTAGAGAAAACCTTCTGAAAGCAATGTCTGATACCATTGGTGACGAGCAGAAATTGAGTAAACCAAGACAGCTTTATTTCTCGAGCTGCACCGCCTCATCTGTGATACCGGCTCCCCCTTACTGAGTGCTCACTCTGTGTGCATGATCTCATTTAATCCCCCCATGGCTCAGAGAGGTTAAGTAATTTTTCCCAAAGTCACCCAGCTCAGAGGTGGTAGATCCAGAGTTGAAACTCAAGGCAATCCAGTTTTAGATTCTATGCCCTGCTTGGGATCCACTTTCTGACAAGAGAGAAGTGAAAGGAAAGAGAAAATTCACAAGCCTTGCTGCCCCATCCTTATTTGGAAGTAAAATGATTAGTTATTTATTTAGTTCCACAGGACCCATTGGATTTTTTCTAAACTCACTCAGTGAAATCTTATTTTGTTCATCATGGAATTTTTTTTTTCTTTTTTTTTAGGCACCGAGCATCTTAAGTCTTGCCTCACTGAATCCTCAACAACCCCTTGAGGTCAGTATTTCTCCCATTTCACAAATGAGGAACCAGAGACACAAAATGTGAGTATTTGCCCAAAGCCTCGTAACGAGAAAGTGGCAGATCCAAACATTGCATGAAATTATTGTTTATCCTGGTTACTGAGTTTTCAGAGGCCCCTTAAACTTTCTGTCTCACCTTGGTCCCAGGCCTGCTTTCTTGGTAGCTCATGACGTATTTTATTTTATTTTATTTTATTTTTGTGTGTGTGTACACATTTAGTTTTATTGTAACAAAGGAACTTGTACACTTTTAACGTTTAAAACTGAGCATCATCTTTCCTTTACAGTGAAACAAAAAGAAAATTTAAAAATAAACAGGAACAAAATTACAATAGAGAATGTCAATTCCAAATAAGATCCTACAGGTTCTGCTGATTCTCCCATCAAGTGGCAGGGTTTAAGTCATCATTAGGAGAGAGTTTTATTTTAAAAGTGCTCATGATGTATTTTAAAGGTTTTTTTTAAAAAAGAAGTCAGGGGTGCCTAGGTGGCTCAGTCGGTTGAGCATCCAACGCCTGGTTTTGGCTTGAGTTGTGACCTTGGGGTTCTGAGATCGAGTCCCCCCATGCATCTGGCTCTGGGCTCAGCATGGAGTCTGCTTGTCCGTCTTCCTCCCCCTCTGCTTCTTCCCGTGCTCTCTCCCTCTCTCTCAAATAAATACATAAAATCTTTTTAAAAATATTTAAAGGTAAAGAAATTAAATAGCTGGGTTGAGGCTTTAGGCCTCATTACTGTGCCTTTCTCCAGAGCAGAGACCACCCCTCATTCATCTTTACACCCCGAGCTGTTAGCACATGGCAAGGCCTAAGTGCGGAGCTAAGGTGAAATCTTGGATAACCAGGGTATTTCTTCCTGGTCAGAAATTCTGGAAAGTAATGATAATAGTCAAAAAAAATGACAATGATGGATGCAAACCAAAAAAGAGGTCATTGATTATGTAGCTGCTTCAACTCCTTAGGGACAAACTGTCATTTACACATAACGAGCACTAGAAAATAACATTTCTAAACAGGTCTTACAAATAGGAAAGGAAGCACAGGTGGAAATTCTGTACTTCTTGTCCGTTATTGTAGTTAGATGTAGAAAAATGCTGGCCTAAAGTTTTGAAGAAAGAACTGGCAGAAACAATGGAAGAAAAGCACATCATCAATAATAATTTTAACAATAGTGACAGATTACCCCTTTAGAAATCAGAGGAATTCCAGGCTGTAGCAAGAGAACACTGCATTGGTTTGGGAGCCGGCATGAAATTTTTTCAACTTTGGGTCAAAAGGACTGTATCTAACAACAAGCATCATCATAATTCACAGTACAATTCATTACATGTACAAGACACTGAACTAAACAGTTGATATGCATTAACTCACTTAATCCTGTGAGGTCAGTATTAACACCCCCATTTCATGAATTCAAATATTTGCCCAAAAGCCTCCTCCTAGCTAAAAAGAGGCACCGCAGAGATTTGAACCAAAACACCGTGATGCCCCTTCACAACCATTTAAATCAGGGAAAGAAAAACAAATCAGTTGCTTAATTTTTATAAAGATGCTCCAGATTGCTGATTGTTTGATTGGAGCTCATGCCCTTCTGTTGGCTTCTGCTTAAACTGTTAGCATTAGAATCTTCCAGACTGATCCAAAGTGAAGATAAGTTTCAAGTGCAGGTTTTTCTGGGAGAAGTATGGCTGGCACTTTAAAAAGGACCTAGACCTTTATTAGCTCCTTGTGGGTCTTTTAATTCTTCCCAGAAGATAATTAAACATTATCCTCCTGACCCTAAACCAGACTGTCAAGCAAAATAATAAGGGGAAATCAGTTGCCTATGCGTGTGGTTCTGACTTGTGGCTCGTGGAACACAATCCCAGCACGTGGCTCCAGAGAACATTTTGGGGCAACAGTTTCAGAAGGCACCTTCCTTAGATCAGTATCAAAACTGAAGGGTACAGGATGAGCTTTGGCCATCCCTTAGCAGAACACAAGACACCAAAGAAGAGAAAAACAGCTGAAAGGCTGTTCATTTCTCTAGTAAACGGCAGAAACCAAAGTTGCATAATCTCTCCCACAAAACAGTTCGAAGTTGTGCACATACTACCAAACTTCATTGTTCCCAGATGCCCCTTTTCTCACATTTTTACATCTCAGGTCTGAGACCTGCATCTTAGAACCGAAGTCATGTCATAAGTGAATTCGTAGAAGTTTTTCTTTCTTGGTGGTATATAAAATAATCACGAAACTTACAGCCTGTGGTGTCTTGGAGTCATTGAAATCGTGTAAGAAAATTAGTCATCTATGTGGTCCTCCCAAAAAATCCCAGTCTACATCCACAAAATGCATTTTAGGAGATTAAACTTTAGTACAAGGGCGCCTGGGTGGCTCAGTTGGTTAAGCCACTGCCTTCGGCTCAGGTCATGATCCTGGAGTCCCGGGATCGAGTCCCGCATCGGGCTCCCTGCTCGGCGGGGAGTCTGCTCCTCCCTCTGACCCTCCCCCCTCCATGCTGTCTCTCAAATAAATAAATAAATAAAATCTTAAAAAAAAAAAATAAACTTTAGTACAGACATCGGCCCCTAACAGCGAAAAGCAAAGGTTATGGGGCCAAAATGTATAAACCAACTGAAGTAACAAAAAAGATGTGTGGATAGTAGCCTCAAACTGCTTCTCAAAGAAGTTAGCTTAATGGGTTAGCTCCTGCTCTGTACTCCCCCCATCCCTAATTTTACATGTGTTGAATATGATTGAGTTTAGAACACAGAGGTGGCTCCATTTTTCATATTGGCTTGCAAAAGTTTTGTCTCCTTTCAGGTCTGGGGGGTGCGTCCACAATGGCATGCATGAATCTTGTGTATCAGTAAAGAGAGCCCCTTGAACTCCGCTTGGAGGGAACAAAGCGTTTCCAAGATGCATCCGAGTAGCAGATGTTGAGTTATCTGAAGGGTCAGAATGCCAATTAGATATTGAACATGACAGGAGGAAGGCGGAGTTTCCGAAACAAAGGAACGATGAATAGGAGCAGTCCCGGAGTCGAGGCTCAGGTCCTGCTGTTCTTTTGTACAATGATTTGTGGCAAATTTGTTTTGTCACTGAGGCATAGTTCCCCCCGGGTCTTAAAGTGATTTTTGTAATCACCAAAAGAATTTTTTTTTCCTTTAAATGTCCTTTTCCTAGTCAAAACTGGGTATCAATTTATTACCTTAAGAAATAAAAAAAATAAATTTGAACAACTGCACATATTTATCTACGTGGGAGATGTACAAAGGCAAGTCATCCTACGTGGAAAAATGGGAGGCCAAAGTAGTGAAAAGGAAGGGAATAATTCAATTAAAAAAACTTTTTTGGATGGAAATCCGAAAGAATTCTGATCTTTTTTTTTTTTTTTTACTTTAAAAAAATAAAATAAATGCTTATCCTTTGGTCCAGCAACTAAACAGATTTTGCTGATTTTCCGTCCGAGAGGATAAGGGTATAATTTTAAACCTAGAAAGCCTAAAGAGAGAAAGATGTGGGAAGCCCAAGATAGGAAATGCTTCCATAGTTAATTATGTATTTATATTGGTGTTGCCATCATAAATCATTCTTAGAGAAACAAAACCAAGTAATAGGACAACAATGGTGTTCTGTTTAAATAGTTTCATTTGGTGCCTGAAATACTTCTGGGTATTTTTTTCCCTTGAAGCCACCCACATTTAGTAAAATTATATCACTGAGTGGAGCCTACCCTGCTCTCTATCTCCCTTCTGACTCCTGGTGAGTACTGGACCGTGGAATACCCAAGGCAAACCGGCAAAAAAAGGAAATTAGGATTGCATTGATTTAAATCAGCCAGTGCTGTGACCAAATTATTTAGTTCTCTCTTGACCTTTGGAGGTCAGATTTGACTCTTTATGCTATCTGCTAATGCTTTACTATTTTTCATTGCTCTGCCTGTTAACAATTCTGACCCACAACCTTTCTGGCCTGAAGGGTTGTTCTATTAAACAATCGCTAATTACTCCTTGAAACATATGCCCCGTTTTAAAATGTCATTTGAATAAAATCCCAGCCCAAACCCCCTACATTTGTTTCATGAATGAAAACAAAAATATAGGCGTTTGAATATTTCTGAGAAGTCAGATGTTGTCAGGCTTGAGCAAATGGAAGATAATCTGCCTTACTCTAATTCTTAATTTAGAAATTGCTTAGAATAAAGACTATTGATAAAAATGAATAGCCCAGGCAGTGGACATGCGCCTTTAATCACCCTATCAAGTATGCTTTAACATTCTTGCACTGAATGTTTTTATCCTTGCTAAAGATCTTAAATGCAAGAACATTATGTAAATTTTGTCTCTCTTCCTTCGTTCGCTCTACAAATATGAGTATCAATTATGTGCCAGATAACATGGTAAGCGCTGGGATGGGGGGCGGTGAGCAAGACAGCCAGAAGTCTCTGAAAATTAGCCTTTTTGTTATCTGCCTGGAAAATGCTACATTTGTTAGAGAGCAAATAAAGACAAACAGATGTTCACATCTCTGATGCTTACCATGAATATGAAGTTATGGGTCAGGGAATGTGGTTTGCTTCCCAAAATTTCTCTCACATTGTCTTTGAGACATAAAAAAAAAACAAAAAACAAAAAACTTTGTTACTTGGGGCTCCTGGTTGGCTCAGTCAGTAGAGCATATGAGTCTTGATCTTGGGACTGAGTTTGAGCCCCACGTTGGGTATAGAGATTAAAATCTTAAAAAAAAACCTTTGTTACTGTACGCAAAATAAAAAATAGTAACTTATTTTAGGTCAAAATAGCCAGAGACAAAGAGCACGTTAAAAAAAATAATTTAATTAAAATTGTTATATTTATTATTATTCAGCTAAACAGTGCAATTGAAATGCCACACAGGAATTCCGAGGGATTTGGCTGAGGCTGGTTGTGCATCGGCACTCGGCTGCCTTCAGACCTCGGAACGGGGTTGTGCCAACATAATCTAACAAAATCTCTCCTCTTGATGACGCTCTGCCATGTAAACAAGTGAAATATGACAGGAAAGTGGGTACCCCATCGACTTCCTGATTTCCTGAGCTCTACATTCTTACACATAAACCTCTAATTCATTTCAGAATGCAAAGGTCACCACAAAAAAAATCCGAGGCTAAATATACCCTTTTGTCCAGCAGAAGGATAACAGAGATTTTCTTTTTCACCAAAATGTTTCCACAACCAGGTGTTTCCCATGTTGGCCTAGCCACATTAGGAGTGTGTTTACAGACCTAGAAATTAGCATTAAACACTTTTAAAAAAAAAAACTTTCTATTTGGAATAATGTTGGATTTATGGAAAAGTTGCAGAGTTGATGCAAAGAGTGCCTATCCGCCCACTGCCCCGGTCGGTCACATCTTGCTTACCCACGTCCGTCCGTCAAAACTAAGAAATTAGGGGCACCTGGCTGGCTCAGGCCGTGGAACTTGTGACTCCTGATCTCGGGGTTGTGAGTTCAAGCCCCATGCTGGGTGTAGAGATTGCTTAAAAAAAAAAAAAAACTAAGAAAGGAACATTGCTGCAATGCCATTAACTAAACAGACATTATGGGTTTCCCCAGTTTTCTCACTGATATCCCTGCCCGTGATCCAATCCAGGATACCATGTTACATTTAGGCATTATAAACTTGTAAATTTAGGTATTTCTGTGACTTACCTCTCAAAAATAATTTGGGGGGTGCCTGGGTGACTCAGTCGGTTAAGCGTCTGACTCTTGATCTCCACTCAGGTCTTGATCTCAGGATCATGAGTTCAAGCCCCATGTTGGGCTCCACACTACATGTGGAGCCTACTTAAAATAATAATTGTTGTTATTATTATTATTATTATTTATTTGGAAGTTAACAAATGATTCATTTTAAGAGGTATTTTAGGAGTAAAAAGAGTCTGGATTTAGCTTAATCTGTCAGATGTAGATAGCAAAAGAACTCACATGTTACAGACATTTATATTTAAGCAGGATACAGGTTTTCTCAGTTGAGAAATTCTCTTTCTCCAAGTAATAAAATATACTGTCACCAAATTTTAAAAGGAAAGGGCAAGAAAAAAAGATACCCTTGCGGAGGAAAATCACAAGATACCATTTTTCACCCATCACATTTGCAACAATTCAAGTTTCTTAGCCTGCCCATAAGTCAGCTTCCTTCTCTGTCGAATGGGGATAATAGTTGCTCTGACCCCAGGGAGAGGCAGGATAACAGAGTGGTTAAGAGTGTAGACTCTGTAACTGGGCTTTCTGGCTCAATCTGGGCTGTCCCACTTTCTGGCTCTCTGACCTTGGAGAAACTACTGGACTTAATGCCTGGTGCCTCAGTTTCTCGTCTGTAAAGTGATCATAACAATAGTACCTGCCCTGGAGAGTTGTTACAAGGACAGATGAGATGATGTGTATAAAATAGAACACTGTCTAGCATATAATAAGTCCTATAAAAATATGTACTATTACTATTTGGGGATTTTTCTAAGGAATAACTCAGCTAACACATGGAAAGGTCTCAAAACATAGTGTCAAATTAATGTAAGCTCTAATTATCCAGTGTTGATGAGGGAACAGGGGTAAGGGAAAAGCAACTCTGATGGCAAATTTAAATTTGATCCACAATTCCACTTCTGGGAATCTACCAAGGATGTTGAAGGATATACATGATAAATTCATTGTTCTTTCATCCATTTATCTATTTGTTGATTATAATAAATATTTGTTGAGGGTCTTGTGTGCCAGGCTCTGGTCTAGGGGCTGAGACACAGTGTCATGAAAGACACGCCATTTCTGCCAACATGGAGCCAACATTCTAGGGAGGACACAACCATGTCCCCCCAGATGTCAGAGATAAGGGCTTAAAAAAAAAAAAAGGTCAGGCAGGTAAGGAATAGAGGTAGAAGAGGGATCTAGAAAGAAATCAAGGGATACCCAGGTCTTAATACAGGAGGGATGCAGACCCATGGGTACCTGGAGGAAGAAGGTTCTGGAAAGGGAGAACAGCAAGCACAAAGGCTTGCGGCTTGGAGTCCAACACTGGTGAAAGATATGCAGAAAAATATAGAGGGCTCCTATTTTTGACAAGGGAAAAATGGAAATAAGCAGATGAGACACAGACAAACAAACGTCCTTAAGCTGTTAATCATGTTTACCTCAGCGCAATGGACTGAGGAGAAAATCTTTCAGTTTTTCTTTATAAACAGGTATCTTTCTCTGTTTTTCCAATGAGCATGTATTATTTGTAATTTAGATGGAACAAACAAATGTTAGGAGTTCTGGAAGAATGATAGTCTTTTCTTAAAAGAGTCTAGAATAGGGTCTGGTAACAGCCACGCTATAGACCTTGAGGGCTGAATAATTTAGGATGGGGCCCGTCCTGCGGGAGGTTCAGCAGCATCCTTGGCTTCTGTCTTCTAGATTCCAGCAGCACGCACCAAGTTGTGACAACTGAAAAAGTCTGCACACATCACCCGCCAAATGTCCTCTGAGGGTCAAAATGCCCCCATATCCCCTCACCACATTGGAGACCCACTGGTTTAGGGGCAACTTTGGCTCTGGAGACAGCCTGCCTGGGTTCAAACCCCAGCTCTGTCCCTTGCAAGCTCTGGAGCCTGTTACTTCTCCCCTAGTGCCTCAGTTTCCTTATCTGTAAAATAGACATCATCATACTGTCCTCCTGGGCAGTCTGTGAGGACGAAGGGGGCATGCACCTAGAACAGGGTGTGGCACACGAAAGTACTGCCACATGATGAATGTTGTCATCGATGTGCTTAGTGTCCCCTACCCCCTTAAGACACCTCCAGCAGGAGAGCCCAAAGCCCGCCTCACATGCACCCTCCATCTCCCTGCTGACCAGTCAGGAGTTTTGGCCTGGGAGCCCGCCCGGCTCCATGCCTGTGAATGGAAAACTCAGACGAGGAACAAGAAGAGGAAATGAGTGGCTCAAACTCATTGTTCAGCCTGGGGAGACACCCTAGTTAAGTGCTTCCTGCACCTTTTGTTTAAGGGGGAAAGTGAGCTTTATTTTAACTGAAAGTGGATTGTGTAGCTACCAGGATAGTTTTCTTCCCAGAAGCAGTTCCAAACCTGCCTGTGTGTGTCTTTTCCAAGAGCCAGTTGACCAAGAAATCATTCTGGCCACCCCTCCTCCTCTCCCCACCCCTGTTGCACACGCACGTGTGCGCGCGCGCACACACACACACACACACACACACACACACACACTAGCTTATTTTCCCCAAAGCAAACCACATTCCTTTACAGGACCCACTCATCCCCTGCCCCAATCTGGTCCACATTTCACTTTGGTGGAAATTAGAAACCATACCATTCTGCTTGAATTTCGGATGCCCTCTATTTCCTTATATTTTTTTTCGATATACATGGTTTTTGTTTGCTTTTTAACTTTTCAACTCTCATCAATGCTTTCTTTAATTATAAATAAGTATATATTTTAATATATGTTTATATCCATATTTAGGTATCATTTGTATTTATACACTATATGTGATATATATTTACTTTTAGATATGTTATTCATAAACATATATTTATTTCCATGAATAAAATATTTTATATTTATATGCATAAGTATATAATATATTCCATGTTCTGTATCATGGATGTGTGGATATAAATATATAAATTATGCGTATTGAAAACAGTGGTTCTCAACAGGGGCAATTTCTGCCTCCTCCCCCTAACCCTCCAGAGGCTTTTTTTTTAAAGATTTTATTTTTTATTATTTTTTTTTTTTTTAAGATTTTATCCATTTCTTTGACACACAGAGAGATAGAGAACACAAGCAGGGGGAGCGGCAGGCAGAGGGAGAGGGAGAAGCAGGCGTCCCGCTGAGCAGGGAGCCCGACGCGGGACTCGATCCCAGGACCCTGGGATCATGACCTGTGCTGAAGGCAGACGCTCAACGACTGAGCCACCCAGGCGCCCCTAAAGATTTTATTTTTTAAGGAAGCTTTCCACCCAACTTGGGGCTCAAACTCACAACCCCAAGATCAAGAGCCAGCCAGGCACCTTATCTGGGGGTATTCTAGGTTGTCATGACCTAGAGTCATGGTACGCCGGTATCTAGTGGGTAGAGACCAGGATGTAAACATCCTACAATGCACAGCGCAGTCCCTAGCACAGACAATTCTCTGGCCCAGAATGTCAATACTCCCCAAATTGTGAAATCCTGATTTAAACAAATGAATATGCAGTCATTAAAGTAATTCACACCTGCTGCTGCTGACAGTTTCACATACATCACATCTTTTTCATCCTTTCTGCAACCCTTCTATCATTCCCATTTTGCAGATGAAGAAACTAAGGCAGGCAGAGTTATAGATCTCGCCCAAGCCCACACAGCTGGTGAAAGGCAGAGAGCCAGGATCAGAACGCAGCCTGTCCGAATCCAGGAGCCAGGGTCTTACCTACTGTACCACGAGGCCATGGAAAGCTACCTTGCATAAATCATTAGGCAAAAAAGGGCTGGCTGAGCTGGTAGAGCATGACACTCTTGATCTCGGGGTCGTGAGTTCAAGTGCCATGATGGGCACAGAGCTTACTTTTAAAAAGGGGGGGGCAAATTCAGGGCGCCTCGGTGGCTCAGTCGGTTAAATGTCAGCCTTCGGCACAGGTCATGATCCCAGGGTCCTGGGATGAAGGCCCATGTCTGGCTCCCTGCTCAGCAGGGAGTCTGCTTCTCCCTCTGCCCCTCCCCCCACTCATGCTTGCTCGCTCTCTCTCTCTCTCTCTCTACCCCCCCAAATAAATAAATAAATAAAATCTTTTAAAGGGGGGGGCAAATTTGACAAGTTAATAAACATGGTTCCATTTCTAGAAAAGAATTAGTGTATACATTATGAAAAACTCAAACCAGAAGAATGAGCATCATGCTTTTTAGCCAGTGGTCCTATGTGGGTGGCACCAGGTGTGGGCAGCTTTTCAGATACACACATGCACACGCACACGCACAGCCCCTTGGTCTCCCATGGTAACACCTCACTGCAAATTGTACATTTTCTACAAAGCTACTTACTATATCCTACAGTTTTACATCACCTGGTGAGGTTATTTGATTACTAGCTTTCTCCCTCACTATACCATTGCCTTCTTGAACGCTACCTATGTGCCTGTTTCTTCCCCTCTGTTGAATTCTCACGTTAGCTAGAACCCAACATGTAAAGAGCCATCAATAAATATTTGGTTGGGGTGAGATTATGGGAAACCTTTCCTTCCCGTGTGACAGACACAATAATGCTTGAATTGGCTTATCAAATGCATTCTTTTTGAGGTTGGAAGCAAACAATGTCATCTGTGTTTCTACACATAAACTGTGGTCCATCCATCCAATGAAATATGGTGCAGCCTATGAAAATAAGGCTGTAAGTAAAGATTTAATGAATGGAATGCATATGGCCACATTGGCAGGGGGAGAAGGCTGGAAAAGCAGTTGGGGGGGGATGCTGTGTGGTTCTGCTTGTGTGTGTGGTTGTGTGCAGATGTAGAGAAAACAAGTTAGGGAATGTGATTTCTTCTGGGGTGGTGGGACTATAGCTGATTTTTGCTGTCCTTTTTCTTTTTTTTTTTTTCATTATTAACCTTTTTCTGGATTTGCTACAATGAGCATGAAATTCATTTTGTAGTACAGTCAATTTTCTAAGACGACACATGAGCTCCGAAGAAGCATCACACTATGCAAAATGACACAATTAAAATCACGGGGTTTATAGAAGAACCTCATCAGTGACATAGTAAAAAAAGATAGGAACACAGTAAAAAAAGATACAAAAATGGCTGCACAGTTTTACATGCATCACATTGATAAGTATATAAATATTACAAAAATAGCCCTTTACCTTGAAAAAAAACTCAGGTTTGTTTGTGGATGTGGGTGTTAGCTGTGAGCTGTTGTGAATTGTGGAAGGAAGCTTACCTGATTTTGGACAAAAAGTTGTAACACCAGGCATGGACGCGTGTGGACAGTGACACACGCAGTGAATGGAAGCAGCTCGTAGAGTGTGCACGTGCGCATTTTGTGTAACCCTCCACGTCTTTCCCCTGGGTCCACTTTCTGGCGTTCACGTTGTTTCTTGCAAACGAAATTGCCCATGAGCCAATCCAAGATGCATGTTGTGCTTGAATCACATCCTAATAGATCGGTCGCATTGGAACAAATTTGTTTTTAAAACAAGCGCTAGAGCAGAGCTGACTGTATGAGGGAGGGGAACATTTCAGATTATTGAGGTACAAATACTTCTGGTTTATAACTTTTGTACTTTTCCTGAGTTACCACTCAGGTTTTAACGGGAAAATAGTAGGTTACATAGGTTTGAAAAGTGTTAATAGCAGACAACTATGGAGCACCTACTATGGGTTTTTTAAAATACATGATCTTTTTTCTTTTATCTTTTTTTATTTTTTTAAGATTTTATTTATTTATTTGACAGAGAGAGACACAGTGAGAGAGGGAACACAAGCAGGGGGAGTGGGAGAGGGAGAAGCAGGCTTCCCGCAGAGCAGGGAGCCCGATGTGGGACTCGATCCCAGGACCCTGGGATCATGACCTGAGCCGCAGGCTGATGCATAACGACCGAGCCACCCAGGCACCCCTTTTTTTCTTTTTTAAACTTGAATTCATGACCGTGGGCTTGAACTCACCACCCCAAGATCAAGACCTGAGCTGAAATCAAGAATCCCATGCTTAACCAACGGAGCTACCCAGGTGCCCCTAAAATGCATGATCTTATTTATTTTTTTAAAAGATTTTATTTATTTATTTGAGAGAGAGAGACACAGCGAGAGAGGGAACACAAGCAGGGGGAGTGGGAGAGGGAGAAGCAGGCTCCTCGCGGAGCAGGGAGCCCAACGCGGGGCTCGATCCCAGGACCTGGGATCGTGACCTGAGCCGAAGGCAGACACTTAATGACTGAGCCACCCAGGCGCCCGGATCTTATTTAATCCTCCCCCAGACCCTTGAGTGAGGAACCTGAGGCACAGAGGTGAAACATCTTGCCCAAAGTCACACAGCTGTGAAGTATCAGCACTGAAATTCAAACCCAGGTCTTCCCTGACCCAGGATTATGGCCACACTCATTATTCTGTATTACATTTGAGTTGGACACGATATTCCTAGTGCTACTAGAAGTAGCACAAGCTACAGGACGCACAACATAAAGGGTAAAGGATGACGTACCTGCAGGAGGCTTGGCTTGAATGTGAAGGGCAGTGTGCTAGGACACATGCCAGCAATCCAGCCACGAATATCATCTGGCGTGAGACCATCATTACAACCCTCAGGGACATATCCAGTTCTACCCACAAATTCTAATATGTTGGACCAGAAAACCGTCAAAATTTACAGACCAGAAAAGGCCGGTGGCACCCCACATGGCTGGTCAGAGCAGTACTTAACCTTCCACCAGGCTTGAATACTATGCACTGTTGAGCACCTGTCTCAGTTCATTTGGTTCCGGGACGCTCCAAGTGCCCGGATCTTCTCGGACTCAGTGTGGCGTCGAGTTAAGAGTGTATGCTCTGTCTGGGGCGCCTGGCTGGCTCAGTCAGGTAAGCATCTGCCTTTGGCTCAGGTCATGATCTCAGGGTCCTGGGATTGAGCCCAGTGTCAGTGTCAGGCTCCCTGCTTAACGGAGAGTCTGCTTCTCCCTCTCCCTCTGCTCCTTCTCTCTCTCTCTCTCTCTCTCTCTCAAATAAATAAAAATCTTAAAAAAAAAAATAGAGGATGATCGTTGAGTTGTGCAGATGCCACAGGTTAACCCACATACAGGATTAGATCAGGGCCACCATAGTGAGTGCCTAATAAATGTTAGTGAATGAAATGATAATTGCCACCCACAGTGGCCCGATGTTGCTCATAAGCACAATTTTCTGATCAGGAATAACATCTAAACGAGCCGAATGCCATTATGTCTCAACTTTTCTTATACACTTACAGAAAATAGGTCCAGCCAGGGATCTCCAAACTTCAAATCGTGCCCCCAGCAGCTAGGACATTTTCACCCTACTCCCCCAATATGGGAGGCTTACTTACTTTACAGACTCTGTGTAGCTCGAGCTCAGCCTCTCCCAACAGTAATAGCTGTTGTCACTCTGAGTAAAAGCAGAGGGGCTTAGGGCAGCCACAGGAGCCTGCTCTAAATGAGCTAGCTTCCGGCGACTTCCCCGACTTCACCTCCAAATCCATTCTGCTCCCCCCCAACTCCGGCCTCAGTCATGCTCTTGCCTGTAGCCCTTGGTGCTGGCCCTTCCCTACGCCCGGGAGGCTCTTGCCCCAGATTTCTGCAAGGCTTACTCCCTCACCTCCTTCAAATCTGTGCAGAGATGTGACCTTGCCACCGAGGCCACGCCCTGACCACCGATGCGAAATTGCAAACCCCCCCCTCACTTCCACAACCCCTGTCTCATTTCTCTTTCCTGCTTTATCATTTATACCTTCTCATACACGGTGTAAGTTAATACTTACATTTAGTACTTATCGTCTTTCCTCCCTGCTAAGATGTAAGCTCCGTGAGGGCAGGGAATGGTTTTGGTCACCAGTGTAGCTCCGCCCATTGCACGGTGCCTGGCGCATAGCAGGTGCTCAGTCAATGTGTTTGTGGCGTTAAACAATTGAACGAGTCACTGAATGAAAATTGAATGTTTTCTTTATCCACATAACAGCCATAGGCTACATCCAGAAAGACAGCTCTGTTTTGGTAGAAACTTCTAGTTGTCCATCAAGATCCACTACATTTCCTAGCCTCCTTTGTAGTTGAGGTAAAGTCATGTGACTATGTTCTGGCCAATAGGATGGAAACAGAAGTGTCGAGGGTCAGGGAGTCGCGCTGCTCACTTTAAGTCCCTTGCTGCCCGGACCTTGGCTGCTGATGAAGCAGCGGAGTTTGCGGAGTGTGCAGAGTGTGCGGAGTCTGCGGAGTCTGCGGAGTCTGCGGAGTCCACGGAGTGTGCGGAGTCTGTGGAGCACAGAGGCAGAGAGAGGATGCTTGGGTCCAAGGACTTCATCGCAGCCTTAGACCACCTACCTCGCTTTTAATGGAAAGAAAATAAACTTCTCTCTTGTCTAAGGCACTGTTTTTTAGGGTTGTCTGTACCCCTGTCAGCTGCAAGTACATAACACACCCTCTTAAACCTGGAATAAAAATTAAGTTAGGTTTCTGTTAAACTTCAGTGTGCAATTTGGCAAGCTTTTCCCAAAACGCCATCCAGCATGGCAAGTCTCCACTAGCTGGTTTCTGTTGCCGAGCCACCAATTTCTAAGAGTCCCAGAATCTGAGTCATGTATGCTCCCTGTGTTGTTACACATAATATGTTATTGTGACTTTAATCAAGGGAATTTTTTTTTTCACTTGATATATTAGTGACCTTCCTTCTGGATCATCAGAAATGGCCAAGAATGTTAGCTAGTATTGCAACACGTTATCTGTTCTTTCCTCTGGGGACTGGTATAAAATCAGAAGCTAGATCTAGGGAGATACTGGGCCTTGCTTTCATTAGTTTCTGTGTTTCTTTTCAAAAGGAATCTGTCTCCAAAGGCAGAGGAAGGAAATAAATACTATTGGCTGGAGTTTGCTACTGAAGCGATATAATTTACATAACAGCAAAATTACAACCTAGAATTCCTAAGTAGCAATTATAATGTAAAAGAACAAGACCAAATTTTACTCTTAAACCAACAGCAAAAATAAAGAGTGGAAAATGTTGGTAAACTTCACATGACATTTAAATACTAATTTAATCTCATTTGCTTAGAGGGAAAAAAAAAAACTACCAGGCATTCTCTGGCCCTAAAATTGAAATAGAGGAGAACTTTCACAGACAGTAAATTCAATTCTGTAAGCCCCAAAGTGGGAAACTAGATATGGAAGGGGCCCCAAAACTCATAGGAAGGAAGTTGCAAATAAACTTTCTAAGCCTAATAATATCTGTCCCCCCAAACAAACAAACAAGCTAATTAGGAATTCTCATTTTGTGCTTGAAAACAGTCCTGTTTTTATTCTCTTTGACACACTCAGTGAGGTTTTATGACCCTCCTGTCTGTCCTATGAGAAATATGGTTCACTCACAAGCCATATTTTATTTTACTTTTAAAGATTTTATTTTTAAGTAATCTCTACACCCAGCACGGGGCTCAAACTCACACCCCTGAGACCAAGAGTCACTTGCTCCACCGACTGAGCCAACCAGGTGCCCCACTAACCATATTTTAATTGTGGGTAAATTATTGGTAAGCAAATTTTGGTCCTAAAAAAGTAAACTTAAAAAAAGTAAACTTGCTCCTCTTTCAAGACATAATAATTAAAGTCTTGGTTGGATGTGAGGATCTATTTAAGGCCCGTCACCATGGGATGTGCTTTGAGAAACTTGGACAATGTTACATTTCCCAAAGTGAGGACTGGGCCCAAGGGGTTGGCCCAGAAATGATTTTAATTCCAATACCGGATAATTTCAGTGCACGTGGACATGGTGTTCACAAATGAGAGGGTTCACCTTCTTTTTCTGTCTGATTACATTAAGGAGGAAGTCTATGTTTGGAGAGCCTTAACAGGGATTCACACTTACTGATTTCCCCTGGTTAACAAAGAGGCCCTTAGCAGGTTAGAGTACTACCTAGCTAGAATGTCATTTTTTTAAATGTATTTGTACCATTATCTTTCATTTATGATAACTGATACTGAGTTCTCCATTCGTGGTAGTGAAATGCAAAATTTCCTTTTAAAATAAATTTGTATAATAACAGGAGTTAAATTGTTTTATGTATATTAAGTAAAATATTAGCTACTCAGACTTAGCAACAATTACAAAGGTGCCCAGTGGGAAACACTGGGTTGGAGGTCCCTCCCTTGCAGTGTCTTCTGCCTCCTTTTTATATCTTTTAGGAGAGAACTCTAGAATTGTGGTCCACAAACTATGTCCCACCACCTGTTTTATAGGACATATGAGTTAAGCATGCTTTTTCCATTTTTAAGTGGTTGAAAAAAAATCAAAAGAAGAATAACATTGGGGTGCCTGGGTGGCAGCCGGTTGAGCATCATATTCTTGGCCTCAGGTTGTGGTCTCCGGGTCGTAAGATCGAGCCCCACGTCAGGCTCTGCACAGCGTGGAGCCTGCTTAGGGTTCTCTCTCTGTCCCTCTCCCTCTGCCCGTCCTCGTTTGTGCACTCTCTCTCAAATAAATAAATAAATCTTAAAAAAAAGAAGAAGAAGAAGATTTCATGACACACGAGAATCCTAGAAAATTTGAATTTCAGAGTCCATAAACACATTTTTTATTTTTTTTAAGATTTCATGTTTAAGTAATCTCTACACTAATGTAGGGCTCGAACTCACCAATTTGAGATCAAGAGGCGCACGCTCTACCAATGGAGCCAGCTAGGTGCCCCTAAATACATTTTTATTGGCACATAGCCACACACGTTGTTTATGCATTGTGGTTGTTGTCTTAACACAGGGGCAGACTGAGGCCCAAACAGTGCAAATAGACTGCCAATGGGCACGTATCTGTTGCCAACTACTGGCAAAGCTGTGGTTTTCCCACCTGTTGTGCTTCACCCAGGAAAGGAAAATGCCCTGCATACCCCCATAAGACTCTTAGCATATTATTTTTTAAGGTTTTGTACTTTGCAAAAATACTTTTCTATTTATGAGTTCATTTATCAGTGAGCTTTCAGCCTCTTGCTTCTAAAGAGAGGAAGTGGTGAGGGAGTACCTAAGATGATCCATACTGAGTAGCTGAATGCATTAGATGACATGTTAAGTATTTTGTTTTTATGTTTTTATTTAGTCTACTATAGAGTACATGTTCACAGAAGAAAATTAGAAAAATCGAGGAAAGTAAAATAGAAAATCACCCGAAATCCTCCCACTCAACTGTTTAACAACTGTTAAAATTTTAATGTACAAATGTTAAGTATTCATTTAAGCAGTAACCCATGATTAGACTAAAAACAGAGGCATTGGGTAATCAGAGTTCTCCGTGAGCACTGATAAACACGAATATTTTTACCTTGGGTTTAGAGTATGGAAGCTCAGCGCAGGATGCCGACTGATAAGTCTAAAAGCACATATTCTTTTATGGTTTAGTTCATTTGGATGTTAAGGTCTTTAATCATGTGGTCTGATAAGCCCACCTGGTTTTAACTTTCATGTCACCTGGTTGGTGAAATGCATGCTCACATAAAAAGATAACATTCTATTTACCAGGATTAATTACTCAGACTTTCCTTTCCTGACCTAACTTTTAGGTAGTACTTTTATTTGCATAATTAAAAGGTTACTTATAAGCTGGAAAAACAGGTTTGATTTAGTTCCGAAGTGTAACCACTGGCTACTTAGAAAACATTCCTCTTGCTTCCAGTGTGGGGTAATACTTGTGAAACTAGTAGCACCAGTTAGATTTCTTTGAAAATACATACATGGTAAGTTTAAGTTGGTTGTAATTGTGGAAGAGAAAAAGGTAGTATTAAGAAAAAGTGGAAGTTGTGGAATGTGAGCACAATTTTAAATTTCTAGTTAAAGCTGTGTTGTCTTAAACAATTAAACTGTTCTGGGAGTGAAATATGTAGATTTATCATTTTAAACAATAAAATGACTTAAGATATGGGACCAACAATGTTGTAGTTTCCTATTTTTAAATATTATAATAGAAAACTGGGGCTCTGGGCCGGCTCAGTTGGAAGAGCATGTGACTCTTGATCTCAGGGTCGTGAGTTCAAACCCCACGTCGGGTGTAGAGATTACTTCAGTCAATCAATAAATAAAAGCTTTTTAAAAATTATAATAGAAAACTAACAGCATGGCCTATTGAATCTTACTGTATATGAAACAATTCTGATTTTGTGTTTTTATTTATAGTCTTTCTTTTAATTTCTGTTAACCTTATGGGGAGATATTTCTTTCTAATGTTATATAATATATACATAACATTTATACATATATAAATACAAATATATTTTCTGTTTCTACAAAATGTAGATCATATTTTATCAATTATCATTATATTATAATCATTTTCCCATGCTGCTGCAAATCTTCTTCACGCTGTAGAAGGTGAATATGATTTTACTAAATATCAAATGTACCCAAGCTCATTTAATTATTGTCCCGTTGTTGGACATTGAGGTTTCTTTTCATCTGGGGGTAGACCTTAAGGAAATACAGTCTTTAAAAAAATATAAAAGTCTATAGAAATGCTTATAACAAGAGTTAAAAGTGTACCTATTTGCAGGGGATCAGAGGTAACAGCGGGGGGCATGTAGATTTCTGTTTCATAAATAAGTATTAATTCCCTGTATCTTTGGGCTTTTGAGTCACTCAGTGGAGAAGTGCTCTTTCCTGGTAATGACAAATCCTACCAAAATTCACTCTCATTTTCAACACTGACTTCAGATCTACAGGACATTTCAATCGATACATCATTCTTTTTGTTGCTGTTTATCATAATGGTTATTGAGTACCCGGTGTGGACTTTATATTTGTCGTCTAATCTGGGGGCCAGCAAACTTTGTGAAGAGTAAATACTGTAAGTTTTGCAAAGCCTTACAGTCTGTGTGGCAACTGCTGGAACCTGCTATCAGTGTGAAAGCGACCAGAGGCAGCGGGTAAAGGAACGGGGTGCTCTGCACCAGCAAGACGTTATTTACGGACACTGAAATTTGGATTTCGTATCATTTTCATGGGTAACGAAATATTATTCTTTTGACTTTTTCTCCCCATCCATTTAAAGACGCAGAAACCATTCTTAGCTCACATCCATATGAAGACCAATGATGGGACACATTTGGCCTAAGGACCCGTTTGTCCCAGCCTGTTGTAATCTCATCTTCTCAACAGAGCTCTAAGTAGAGATTACTTTGCAGCATTTTGCAGAAACTGAGGCTCAGAAAGTTGAACTGCCAGAGAGGGACCAGGCCTGGATTTAAACCCAGCTCTCTGGAGCACCTGGCTGGCTCAGCCGGAGGAGCATGCAACTCTTGATCGCAGGGTCGTGGGTTCAAGCCCCACATTGGATGTAGAGATTACTGAAAAACAAAAATCTAAAAAAAAAAAAAAGAAAGAAAGAAAAGAACTCTAAACCCAGCTCACTGACAGCCATGCTCATGCCTCTTCAGAGCTAGGTGGTCAGGAGCAATCACATGACTTCTCTAAACCTTAGTCTTCTCCTCTGTAAAATGGGAATCATGAAAACAGTACCTTTCCATCAAGCTGCCCTGAGAATTTGATGCAACAAAGCATGTTCTTGGCAATACTAAGAGGTGAAAAAATGAAACCAGGTATCAATATCTGTGTTACGATTCCTTCTACAGAGAGAGGTAGTTTAGAACAGTGGCTGGAAGTGTGGACACAGGAATTAGACTGGGTTTAAATTCTGTCTCTGCCAGGACCTTAAACAATGTGCGAATTAATTCCATTTTTATTTTATTTATTTTGAAATGATAGTATAATCATTATATCTTCTCTTCCCGCACTTCAGTGAAGAGCCCACATGGCAGGATCCACTGCCTTAACACGGTGTCCACACTGTGCACACAGACATGAGTCCCAAAAATGGTTGTGAATGAATGAAGGAGAAAACAAATATGTGAAGGAGCCAAAATCAAAATTTGAGGGCAGTTTTCTTGATACCTGGTACCGAACAAGCCATCTTTATTTCTTCTTTATAATACATTCACTTCATCTTCCAAGTAGGTCACGGTCAAAATAGATGTTATCCTGGCCAGGTCACTAAACTGATGTCCAGGAAATGCGCAGAGGTAGAGTTCTGAGTGTCTTAGAGGATCAGGTGGAGGCCCAGCTGGGCAGAAACATGTTTTCCGAGTTAGAACTGGAAGAAACTGGACAGCTGACCTCTTCCGGTGGTTCCCCCAGAATTTCAGGTGTCTTAGGTCATTAGAATTTCCCAAGAAAATATGTTTTGTAAGATATGGAATTTCCAATATTTTTATTGTACAAACTGAAAGGGCATTAAATCAAAAAAGTAGCATCTACCTGGGGCGCCTGGGCGGCTCAGTCGGTCGAGCAACCAACTCTTAATTTCAGCTCAGGTCATGATCTCAGGGCTGTGGGATCCAGCCCCACGTGGAGCTCCACACTGGGTGTGGAGCCTGCTTGAGCTTCTCTCCCTCTCCCTTTGCCCCCCTCCCCCCAACTCTCGAAAAGAAAAAAAAGAATAGTATCTATCAACCATCATTCTGATTAAGAATGGATATTGTAGAGGCGACTGTGTGGCTCATTCAGTTAATTGTCTGCCTTTGACTCAGGTCATGATCCCCGGGTCCTGGGATGGAGTCCCGCATCGGGCTCCCTGCTCGGCAGGGAGCCTGCTTCTCCCTCTGCCTCTGCTCTCCCTGTTTGTGCTCTCTCGCTCTCTCTGTCAAATAAATAAATAAAATCTTTTTAAAAAGTGGGTATTGTAATACCAAAAATAAGGAGGGGGAAGACAATTTCAAGATAAACTGAATAAAGGTAACTATATATATATGTTAAAGACCAAAGCAAAAATCTCAAATACCAGCGCTGCCAGCCCCTAGGTCTGCGGCCTTGGGGAAATCAATTCACTTCTCTTAGCCTCAGTTTACTGGTCTGTGAAATAGGAAGAGTACTACCAATAAGACCTGCCTTAGAGGCCAGCTGTGAAAATTCAGGAAGACGTTGCTCGTAGACATCAGCGTTTCTCAATCTCAGCACCACTGACACCCTGGGTGGCGTGATTCTCTGTTGTGGGGTGTCACGTGTGCCCCACGGTGTCCTGTATGACCACTTAGCAGCATCGCTGGCCTCCACCCACCAAGCCCCCCTTCCTATTCACCCATCTGTGAAAACCAAAAATGTCGGCAGCCATTGCCAGGGTGCCCCGGGGAGTGAAAGGGCCCCGGTTGGTTGCGAACTTCTGGTCTACGTGCCTTCCCCCCACTCTCCGCACACAGATTGGCCCACGTTCCTGGCCTCACGCTGAGAACCACTGCTGTGGTCCCAACCTAGAGCGTCGCCCACGAGGAACCCAGTGCCCAGAGCATTCGCCTGTGGTTCTCGCATCCGTCTGAGCCATAGGCTGCCGTACAACTGACCACAAACCGGAAGGTGTAAAGGAACAGCAATGTATTTCCTCCCAGTTGTGGGGAACAGAAGTCCAAATCGGGGTGGACACCGGGTGATGCCCCTCCACAGGCTCTAGGGGAGAATCCTTCCCGCCTCTTGCAGCTCCCGGCACATCCGTCCGACCTCCGCTGCTGTCTTCACACTGTCTTCATCTCTCTATCTCTGTCTTCTCTTTCTTTTCTTTTTGTTTGTTTTTTTTTTTTAAGATTTTATTTTTAAGTCATCTCTACACCCAATGCGGGGCTTGAACTCACGAGCCTGAGATGGAGAGCACAGACTCTACCAACTGAGCCAGCCAGTAACCCCAATCTTCTCTTCTTTTAAGGACTTTCGTCATCACATGTTGGGCCCATCCAGATAATCCAGGATCATCTCACCTCGAGACCCTTAACTTTACTACTTGTGCGAAGATCTTTTTTCCAAATAAGGTCACACTGACAGGTTCTAGGGGTTAGGACTTGGACCTATCTTTGGGGGGACCACAATTCAACCCTCTATAGTTTTATAGCTTATTGATAGTAGGGCTTAAGTGTTCGGACTCCCAGTATTATTAATCAACCTCTCTAAATTTTTTTTTAAGATTTTATTTATTTGAGACAGAGAGAGAGGGCACAAGCAGGGGGAGCATCAGGCAGAGGGAGAGGGAGAAGCAGACTTCCCGCTGAGCAGGGAGCTCGACGAGGGGCTCGATCCCAGGACCCTGAGATCATGACCTGAACCGAAGGCAGACACTTAACCAACTGAACCACCCAGGCGCCCCTAACCTCTCTAAATTTCAACGTCCCTATATGTAAAATGGGCCTAACTCAGGGGTCCACCTCATTGGATAGCTGGGTTCATAGCAATCCAGTGTGTGATCCAGTTTTATACACCAAAGTACTTTGCACAATGCCTGGCTTATAGCAGGTGTTCTGGAAATGTTAGCTGTTGCTCTCATAATCACTACCACCCATCTTATGACCATCAGCTCCTCTCTGAAATGAAGCAAACGTCATGTGTCTATGGAAGGATTGCCTCAAGCCACAAACTAGATGCTAAAACCACCCATTCAGTTCTTTGTCGTGTATTATTACTTCTGCAGAGTATGGTGGTGCGTGATGTGGAGCCACGGTCCATCTTGGAAAGAGAACTAGTGAGTAATGACAGAACACACACAGCGTACTTTTCTCTTCGTTCCCTGTAAACCAGTCGGAAAGATGGCATTTTTTTTCCCCACAGTTAAACTCTCAACTCCTGACATCCGTGTTCAGCTGCTTTTAAACTTCCCAATTCTTCTTGGGAAGAATTTTAACCCAGAAGAAAAGGTGTTCTGTGCAACTCTCACCTTCTGGAGACTTCTAACTGGGAGCAATTTACATACAAATTGATTTCATGCCCTTATTTTTGTCAAGCTTATGGCTCTTTAAATTTATCTCCTTCCATCCTTAGTAACCTCAATTGAGTTACTAGTTAAAATACACCCTGCTAGTCTCGCTAATTGAACGATCTGTCGTTGAGCATTTTCATTACCAAGCGTATGTTTGTAATGGAACAGCCCCACCTGGCATGTCGTTAGCGGCCCAGCTTATCTCACTGAGAGCAACAACACAAATGTAAAGCCTGAAATGTGAAGACTCGGGGCAATATAGCAGAGAGTCTAGGGACTTCTCAAGTGAACAGCCATTGTCCAGTGTCACAAGTGATGTTTTCCTGAAACCATACTGGGGCTGAAGTTCTTACCTACCCAGCTTCCTCTTCCCCTTTCTGGCTTGCTATTAGATCGAGAATTTTATTCAGGCATCTGGAGGTGGATACTCAAGGAAAGGAAGCCTCCACGATGTTTACACCCATCCATCGAGCCCTTTGGCCAGAGATAGTCCTTAGAAGTGGGGATGTGACCTAGTCGTGGCCACAGAGATGAAAGGGGAACACTGCAAGGGGGCTTTGAAGAAAGGTTTTCCTCGCCTGTAAAGATGGATGCTCAAGGATAGATGCCTCCTTTCCTGCCTTTGACCCTGTTGTGGAAGGAAGTGCTGGTGCTGCAGCAGCTATCCTGTGACCATGAGGACCCTGGCTCACGGACCAAGGCAATCGGATGGGATGATGGGCTGGAAGGATGGAGAGGGCTGGTTTCTAGATGGTATAGGTGATCTCCTGAACCAGTCCTCGAGCAGATTCTTGTTAAATGAAGTAAAACATGGCCTTGTTATTTGAGCAAAGTTTAGACCACTCGCTGGTACTTACAGGTGAAAACATCCTGATGCAGGGATATTCGTAGTGTTTCCCTCTCCTGACTCATTTGACAGAGTGAGAAATGGAAGTGCCTTCAACTTTACATAAGGCATATGATCATAGAGCAGTCTCGAGGCATTCGTGTGATTGCCCGCTGCACTGGTGGACGCAGTTCAATCCATAACAATAGACAATTTCCTAGTTTTCAAATTTTCCCTAATTTTTTTTACTGTTTTTCAAAGCAAACGGAGAGATTGAATTAGATGGTTTGTGTGGCTTCTAGGCAGACAATGTAGGAAAACTCATTAAAAAAAAAAAGTCTGTGAAGCCGTATGGATTTGAGTTCAAATTCCAGCTTTATCACTTATTAGCTGTGTGACTTTGGGAAAGTTGCTTAGCTTCTCAGAGCCTAAGTCTTCCATCCATGAAATAAAGATAGTACTGTATCTGACCTACCCAGCTCCCCTGGGTTACTGGGGGGAGTCAGGGAGCTAATATTTATAAAGAATTTTTTTTATAATTTTTTATTGTTATGTTAATCACCATACATTACATCATTAGTTTTTGATGTAGTGTTCCATGATTCATTGTTTGTGCATAACACCCAGTGCTCCACGCAGAATGTGCCCTCTTTAATACCCGTCACCAGGCTAACCCATCCCCCCACCCATTTATAAAGAATTTAACACAGTGGCTGGCAAACAGTATGCTCTCAATAGGCACAGTTCTTTAGGTTTTAAACATGAATGCACTCAATCAGATAAAAATGGATTCAAGTTGTGTTTTAGAAAAAAGTAATCTCTGTCAAGGGAAAATAAAGAGCTGCCTCAGTAATCTTTTGCTCTTTTTAAAGTTCTTTCTTGCAATTGCAAAGGGAAGACTGCTTTTAGTATTCTTTTTACTGTGACTATAAGTTTAAACCAGACTCAGAGTTCCCAAAAAAGCATATCCTTAAAATTGCCCCTAGTGCATTTCTGCTGAGCCAGCAAACATAGCTGTATCACCTAGGTCCCAGCTATAAATTCCTTCCTGGGTATCTTTTATATAATCTGTATTTTTAAGTCTTGGGACTGTGTCTTAGAATCTCAATGGGTTATTTGAAAAATCATCTTGTTTATGTCATCTCTCTTACAACTATTGAGTAAGCATATTGTTGAGATAGTAATGACCTTCTGAAACTCAGTCAAGGAATTATTGCATTAGCAAAGAAAAATATGTTTCTTCCAGGCTGCTGAAAGTTGGCCATTCAGGTTTGGTTAGCTTAAAACATCTTAAATGTCATTGTCCCTTTTCTAAAGTTTGCCAAAATTCTTCTGCTGTTTGTGAAGAACTGTAGGCAGAGGATATTTTTTCTTGCTTTTTGCCGTTTGGACTTTGATTAACGGGCGTTGACACTAAATACTATCTTCCTTAAATGGAGCACCAGGCACTAGGCCTGTTCCATCTATTCTCTAATCCTCTACTGTGTGACTTTCGGTTTGTTGCTTAACCTCTCTGTGCTTCATTCAGCTTCCCACCTGTAAACCAAGGATTGTGATAGCCACCACAGACAGGTGTATGGTGAGCTTTAAATGATTTAATCCAGGTAAAAATTATTTAATAGAGTTCCCAGCACAGAGTAAATACTTGCATCATATGAACATTACACTTATGGGAAAATTCAACCAGAGGAGTTGGGAAAATTAAAGAGAGAGAATAAGGTTAGAAGCATACATGATTCCACTGGGATATGCTCACGGGGTCCTGGAGAGGCTCTGGCTGTGCCTCAGTCCCTGGTATCAGCAGCTCACCTCCAGGGCCCAGGTGTATAACGATGCGCCATAACGGTGCTCTCTTCTCCAAACCCATAGCCAGCTATCTCAGCGCCTGTTCAAAGAGTCAACTGTTTGTTCCAAGCTGTCCATCCTCAACCTGGGGTCTTCCTCAAGGGATTGTAGAGGTCATTTTGACCCTGGATTTCACTAATTATAATTCAGTGAAATACTTTTTCACATCCCTGAAATCAAAATACCTCTATAATCATTAGTGTCATCGTTGAATTGAAAGTGTTTTCTCTTCTCTTGTGATAATGTAAAAGGATGACTTCATATATGCAACTGTCACCCTGAATGCCGACTTTGATCCTCGGCACAAAATTTACCTCCATTGTGAATGTCCCCTACTGGGATTTTAACAACTTCAGTCTTCACCTACATCGTCCACTCCCTGAATACATCACTTTTGGGGTCGTATTCCCCACTCAAATTTCATGGTCACACAGCTCCAACCATGACAATCAACTTCTCCGTGGCTGGATTTTTCCACATTAGACATCTTACTTCTTGCTGCATCACCGAGCTCTCCTAAAGAAAGGTAGAATGTGTGGGAGAGATCCAGGCTCCTTCTATGAAAAAGCCAAGCCAAACAAAAGAAAACCATTGTGAGCCACCTCAGCCATTGCCTCCATAAAAATCAAGCCAATGTCCACAATAGCCAAACTGTGGAAAGAGCCAAGATGTCCATCGACAGATGAATGGATAAAGAAGATGTGGTATATACATACAATGGAATATTATGCAGCCATAAAAAGGAACAAGATCTTGCCATTTGCAACGACGTGGATGGAACTGGAGGGTGTTATGCTGAGTGAAATAAGTCAATCAGAGAAAGACATGTATCATATGACCTCACTGATATGAGGAATTCTTAATCTCAGGAGACAAACTGAGGGTTGCTGGAGAGGTGGGGGGTGGGAGGGAGGGGGTGGCTGGGTGATAGACATTGCGGAGGGTATGTGCTATGGTGAGCGCTGTGAATTGTGCAAGACTGTTGAATCACAGATCTGTACTTCTGAAACAAATAATGCAACATATATTAAGAAAAAAAAAGAAGAAGAAGATAGCAGGAGGGGAAGAATGAAGGGGGGGAAATCGGAGGGGGAGACGAACCATGAGAGACGATGGACTCTGAGAAACAAACTGAGGGTTCTAGAGGGGAGGGGGGTAGGGGGATGGGTTAGCCTGGTGATGGGTATTAAAGAGGGCACATTCTGCGTGGAGCACTGGGTGTTATGCACAAACAATGAATCATGGAACACTACATCAAGAACTAATGATGTAATGTATGGTGATTAACATAACAATGAAAAAATTTTTTAAAAAAAGCCCGAGCAGGTTTGTGAACAAAAGATGATCAACATGAGCTTAGCTTGGTGGTCCGGAAACGGAAGCAAATAAACAGAAATGTTCCCCACAACGGCTTTGGTGAAATCGTGTTCTCCAACACCCCTACCCAGCCCTGAAATGGCAATCAGTTTGGAGCACTGGGTCTTTCACTGCCATGGTAGATAGAAGAAAAGATCTTGATAGGAAGAAGGAGAAAAACTGCCACCTGATAAATTAGTACGAAACAGGACACGTGTTAACTTATAAAGCATCATTTCCATCACGAGTCACTAACCAGAGTGACTTTTATCTGCAGCTCCTACAAAGAAACTAAATGGAACGGGCCCCCCGCATTTAATGCTGCAAACTTCCTTATCCCTCCCAAATGCTCAGTGTTCTGGGATAAAAATGTAACTCGAAAGAACACATAAAAGACTCTGAATGAACACTTTACTTCCTCCTCTGTAACTGAGGAACGGTAATAATTCCTATCTTGCCAGAGTTTTGTGAAGAAGATTCGTGGAGATAGTCTTTAGGAAAGCCCTTTTTAATCATAAATCATACATCAGGGCGCCTGGGTGGCTCAGAGGGTTGAGCGTCTGCCTTCGGCTCAGGTCATGATCCCAGGGTCCTGGGATCGAGTCCCGCATCGGGCTCCCTGCTCCTTGGGAGCCTGCTTCTCCCTCTGCCTCTCTCTCTCTCTCTGTCTCTCATGAATAAATGAAAAAAACTTTTAAAAAAATAAAAATAAAATAAATCATACATCATTTGTGTTATCAATAGACCTTAAGAGACCTGCAGACCCATGCTGCCCAGGAGAAATATAATGGGAGCCATATGTGTAATTTTATTTATTTATTTATTTATTTATTTATTTATTTATTTATTAAAGATTTTATTTATTTATTTATTTATTTGAGAGAGAGAATGAGAGAGAGAGAGAGCAGGAGAGGGGGGAGGGTCAGAGGGAGAAGCAGGCTCCCCGCTGAGCAGGGAGCCCGATGCGGGACTCGATCCCGGGACTCCAGGATCATGACCTGAGCCGAAGGCAGTCGCTTAACCAACTGAGCCACCCAGGCGCCCCATATGTGTAATTTTAAACTTTCTAGTAGCTCTCTTTTAAAAAGGCAAAAAGAAACAGGTGAGATTAATTGTAGTAATATATTTTATGTAACCCGGTATAGCTAAAACATCATCTTAACATGTAATCAATACAAAAAATTATTAGTTTGATATTTTACATTCTTTTCTTTTTCCATACTAATTCTTTGAAATCTTGTGTATGCTTTACACGTCTGGCACATCCCAACCCAGACCGGCCCCATTTCAAGTGCTGACTAGCCACGTGTCGCTAGCAGTTACCATCTTGGACAGGATAAGGTCAAGTGAGAACCTGTAAGAAGGACTTTCACCTCCTTCGCCTTCCATTAAAAAAAGGTTTTTTTAATTAAAGATTTAAAGTCGCTGAATAGATAATGCAAATACATGGTACAAAACCTCAGCAGGTACAAAATTCCATACAGTATAAAGTAAACCCTGCTCCTTACTCTGTATTCGAGAACCTGAGCTTCCATCCCCAGAGGCAGTCACAGTTAGTAGATTCTCAGATTGTCTTGTCTCCTTCCAGAGACGTTCGAAACAAACAAAAGCATAGATGTGCATAGAAGTACATACAAACATACCTAAGTACACACACATACATATACGTATTGTTTTTCACTGTTTTCCACAAAAACGTGAGCTTGCTCTATCGACTGTTCTATACCTTGATTTTATTCACATAACACTGACTCTGTTACTCACTAGTTGTGTACCACTGGGCAAGTTCCTAAATTTCTCTGTGTCTCAGGTTCCTTATCTGCAAGTGGGGGTGACAATACCAAAATCCCTATACCGGTATCTTAACTAACTGGAATTTAAATAAAAACTTTCAAAAAATAAAAAATACCTACTCCAGAGGGTGGTTGAGAAGATGAAGTGAGTTAAGGGGGAACCTGGGGGGCTCAGTCGGTTAAGTGTCCGACTCCTGATTTCAGGTCATGATCTCAGGGTCGTGAGATCAAGCCCTGTGAGAGGCTCCACACTCAGGGAGGAGTCTGCCTGAGATTCTCTCTCTCCCTCTCCTCCTCCCCCTGCTTGCATTCTCTCCCTTTCTCTCTCTCTCTCTCTCTCAAATAAATAAATAAAATCTTTAAATGAGTTAAGAAGTACACGAGACTTTAACAACGCATGGCACATTCAATACATGTTAGACATTTTTTTCAGTGGCTACAAATTATCCCCCTCATGCCTCTTACTGTAATTGGGGGAGATAGTCCCCTGTAATGGACATTTAGTTTGCTTTTCTTCCCCTAATCTTTGCTCTCCCAAGAATGCCTTAATGACTAGCTCTGTGCATAGGTCAAGTTGGCCACAGGCAAGTACACTAGAGGATAACCCCAGGACTGGAATTTCTCAGTCCGAGGGTATGTGCCTGTTTAATTTGGGTTTCGCTGCCAAGTTATCTTCCCAGGAGACCTTACCAGTTGATAGTCCCTCCTGCTGGTGGCATGGGAGGTGTGCCTGTTTCCTGCAGCCTTGGGCTCACAGGACCCATCAGTGCTGGTTTCTCCTCTGCCCACTCAAGAGATGAGAAATGGTCCCGCATCGTAGTTTTTCCATTTGTCCTTCTCTCCCTGGGGTGAGGCTGCGTGTGTTCATACGTCTAAGAGTTACTTGAATTCCTTTTCTGGGAAGTTCTGCTCATTTTTCTATTGGATTTTTGGACTAAGCCTTTTTAATCCCTGTCTCCCTGCCTGGTCCCTCCCAGACCTCCCCACGGACCACCAGGTTGCCTTTCCCCCCATCCCTACCTGTGTGTAATGCAGATTTCCTTTCTGTTGTCATCTTGAGCTGTGATTTCAATCCCATATTGTTAAGTTTTCACACAGGAATAGACATCTTTGTCCAAAATGTGTCTCCAGGGCAGAAATGGGCTTCTTCGTGTTCCAAGAATGCCTGGCACTGGGCATGTATAAGGCAGGCATTTGATGAATACTTTGCAGGTGTATTTTTTAAAAAGCAAACTCAGTTGGTAGATAGCTGTAGAAAAAAGAACATCACTTTCCCAACATTTCATTTTTCAAATTATTAAAATTATTCTGTTTACTCCATCATTAAAAGTATCAAATTATTAACCATTATTACTATTAAATTGTTAAAATTAACTATTAAACCACTGGGTTTTATTATTAAATTATTAAAATTCAAGAACTTTAAGGGCAGAAATAGTTCCTCTCTCCCCAAAGAGGACTATTTTAAACTGTTTGTTAAACATCTTTAAATATTTTACCTATGATTATACAAACATACATTAAAAAGTGTAGGACTGTGGGGCGCCTGGGTGGCTCAGGTGGTTGAGCGGCCAACTCTTGGTTTCGGCTCAGGTCATGGTCTCAGGGTGGTGAGACTGAGCCCCACTTTGGGCTCCACGGTCAGCGGGAGTCTGCTGCAGCATTCACCCTCTCCCTCTGCCCCTCCTCCTGCTCTCTCTCTTCTCTCTCTCTGCCCAATAAATAAATAAATCTTTAAAAAAAAAAAGTAGAGGGGTGTGTGTGCGTGTTGTGTATGTACACATACGTAAAGACCGAAACACATGTGCTTTGGGTAGTTGTTAGCAAAAATCAGATCTTACATTTTGTTTCTCAAATTGTAATTCTTTGGGGGCACTTGGGTGGCTCAGTCAGTTGAGCATCTGACTCTTGATCTCAGGTCTTGATCCCAGGGTCATGAGTTTAGGCCCCATGCTGGGCTCCACACTGGATGTGGAGCCTACTTAAAAAAAAAAAAAAAAAAAGTAACTCTTTTATTTCATTTATTCAACAGATATTTACTGAGTACCTACTATGTGCCAGGCACCATGTTTTTTTGTTTGTGTATTTATTTTTTGTTTTTTAGTAAGTGATTTCTATGATCAAGAAAGTTTGCATAACAATGAGATAGTCACAGAATCCTGGGTTTGGAATAAACTTCCAAATTTCTTTCATGTCTCCAAACGGAGCATCCGTGCATCTAAGTCAGTCTAAAATCTATTGTATGGGGCGCCTGGGTGGCTCAGTCGGTTAAGCATCTGCCTCCAGCTCAGGTCATGATCCCGGGGTCCTGGGATTGAGCCCCGCATCGGGCTCCCTGCTCGGCGGGGAGTCTGCTTCTCCCTCTCCCTCTGCTTCTCCCCCTGCTTGTACATGCTCTCTCTCTCTGTCAAATAAATTAAAAATAATAATAATAAAATAAAACCTCTTGTAATTTAAGTGGCCTCCAGTGAAAGACTCTTCACTGCAATGTTTAGCACCTCCCCTAGAGTTGGCTAGCTGTGTTCTTTGGAGGAAATGATCCACAGAACAGATAATAAATGAAGCAGTGAAGTGCTCATAGCATGCACCTGTGTCAAGGAAATAAAACATGGGGGAGTATTAAATTTAAGAGAGATATTCAAATCAGAGTCTGGGTCCCCATCATGGTTTCTGCTTTTTCAGACATGTAACGTTGTATAGAAGACATTTAGCCCCACTGAGGCTTCATTTTCAAAAGAGTCCTAAAAGCCAGTGTACAGGGGGCAGCCATCAAGTATGATCAAAAATTAACCTTAAGGGGCACCTGGGTGGCTCAGTCGGTTAAGTGTCTGCCTTCGGCTCAGGTCATGATCCCAGGGTCCTGGGATTGAGTCCCACATCGGGCTCCCTGTTCAGCAGGGAGCCTGCTTCTCCCCCTCCCTCTGCTGCTCCCCCTGCTTGTGCTCTCTCTCTGTCAAATAAATAAATTAAACATTTTTTAAAAATTAACCTTGAACATCCTTTCTATTATCATAGGATAGCAGGGAGGGACCAGACAAAACTCAGGACCAGGGAAAGCATCTTCTCTTCCCTGAAACAGTTCACATGATTGCTCATATAATTTAAAGCATTCTTCTTTTTTTTTTTTTTAAGATTTTATTTATTTATTTGACAGAGAGAGACAAAGTGAGAGAGAGAACACAAGCAGGGGGAGTGGGAGAGGGAGAAGCAGCCTTCCCGCTGAGCAGGGAACCTGATGTGGGGCTCGATCCCAGGACCCTGGGATCATGACCTGAGCCAAAGGCAGACGCTTAACAACTGAGCCACCCAGGCGCCCCTAAAGCATTCTTCTTTTTCTCTTTTCTCCCCACACACATATATAGGATTCAGGGAGGTGAAATGCTCCTAGAGGTGACTGCACGTTGATAGTAACTACCTGTTATGTTTTTCCTGATGATTAAATATATAACTCGGGTTAAGCAACTAGTTCAGTACCTAGCATACAGTAAAGATCCTGTGAATGTTGGCGCTAATCATTACCAAGACTGCTACCCTACGAGAAGAAAATTTTCTTTCTGTGAAGCCAGATTTTATGTTTCGTTCTGCCCTTAGTCATCCCAGCCCACTTCCAGCAAAACTGCGGACCTAGAATTCTGTCTTCATTCCCCGAGCAGGTTTCCTGGCACATAACAAGTGATCAGCAAACACTTGTAGAATGGATTACAAAATCTCCAATTTAAAAAGGATAAAGAGCCAAATGAAGGCGGAAGATTATCTGATAGGAACCTATTACTGTCACAATTAAAAAAAAAAAAGTCTGATGTTCGATAAATGTCTAAATTGGCTTTAGCTTTCCAAAAAGGCCTTACAGTCTTTCATTTCTTCTGTAAATATTTCTTATATTCCTACCCTGTGCCAGGCTTGGAGCTAGGGCCAGAGAGACAGTGGTGAACAAGCTAGACAAGAGCCCGCATAGACCTGTGGGGAGAAAGCAGTAGAGAAGTACAATCAAAAAGATCCTTTCAGATTTCAATGTTCCATGAAGGAAATAAACAGAGATGGGATAGAGAGTGACTCCAGAGGAAACCGGCCTATACAGGGATTTGGGAAAGGGCTCCCAGGAGGGGACATGTGCCCTGAGGTCTAGGGTGATAATGTGAATATCCAGTAATAACAAACATAAAAATGTGTAGGGGCACCTGGGTGGCTCAGTAGGTTGAGTGTCCGACTACTGATTTCAGCTCAGGTCATGATCTCAGGGTTGTGAGATCGAGCCGTACGTAGGGCTCTGCACTCAGTGGGGAGTCTGCTTGAGATTCTCTCTCTCCCTGTCCCTCTGCCCCCCACCCCCATGCGCACTCTCTATAATAAATATATAAATAAATCATAAATAAATAAATATGTAAAGGTGTAGTATTGTGTAAAGTGAACAGCTTCATTTTCATTCTCCCCTTTAAAGAAAAAGCATAGTCAAGACTTTAGAAGTCTTTACCGTGTTCTAGAAGAAGTATGGACAGAGGGGACCCTTATAAACTGTTATTTGTTGGGGGGGATTGATACAACCCTTTGGAGAATGGATGACATTGAGTTAAAGTTGAAGGTGTGAGTTCCCTACAACCCAACACTTCTAGGTCTAGTTATATTCTATCCTCGTTTTTTTTTTTTAAGATTTCATTCTTTTAAGTAATCTCTACACCCAACGTGGGGCTCGAACTTACAACCCCGAGAACAAGAGTCATATGTTCTACTGACTTAGCCAGCCAGGTGCCCCTTTAGTTACACTCTTTAGATAAACCTTTAAATATATCTCTTCTTAGGGAAGTAAAGGAAGGTTCTTTTGAATTCTAAAGTTGAACCAAAAGACAAAATTAATTAACTCAACAAATATTTAGAGAATATGTATATGTGCCAGGCACCGTTCAAGGGCCTAAGAAACCTATGGTGAAGGAAACCTTCGAAGACTGTGCCCTCATGAACACAATGGGAAAGACACACAAGAAACAAATAAAAAACTCCACACTCACTGTACACTTGATATATACCTGGTTTGTGATCCTGGTTTTATGCAAGAGGAAACTGAGTCTCAGAGAAATTGTCATTTTTGCACAGTGAGCTAGCTAATAAGATGGAGACCATACCAGCCCAAGACCTCGTCCCTGAACTCCACTTGGGTCAGTGGAGCCTATGAGGAAGACAGGTACGAACGTGCCTGTCCTAGGCTGGGCACCCACTGCCTGGCTCATAAAGAGTTGCACAGTTTTGGGGTAAGAGCAGATAGTATACTGGTTTAGAGAATTACCCAGAACTAAAGCCTGCATAACAGACTGGGAATAGAGACAGCTTTCAGAGTTAATGACTCAAGTATGGGAGTCGAATCCAAAGAGATAAGAGATGGGGCGCCTGGCTGGCTCAGTTGGGAGAACATGCCACTCTTGATTTCAGGGTCGTGAGTTCAAATCCCACATTGGGCGCGGAGCCTACTAAACAAAAGAAAACAAAAACAAAAGCAAAGGAAGAAAAAAAACAGAAAAAAACCAAAGAGATAAGAAGAAGGAAGTTTCCTTTCTCCAAAGCCTGAGTGTTTCCCCTGTCCTCTCTCCATTTGTCCTTGAAGGGGGAACCCCGAGCTAGTCCCTGGCAGGCCAGCGTGCGATCCAGATGCTCTCAACCACTGAGATTCTGACAGATGCCTTCCATAAGGGGGCAGTAGGAAGAGAAGTGAAGTCGGGCAGAGGAGAATCAAAATCAAGTGTCCACGGTTAATTTTTATTCCCCACTAACGAGGAGGTCCTGCCTTGGGATGCAGCAGCCCACAGGATGGGTGAGGGACACTGGCATCATCCTGCCCAGGGGACAAGCCTCCTGCTTCTAGAATAGAATGGCCCTCCTGGGGGCACTTTCCTGAATTTTGTCTTTTGACATGTTTTTTTCTAACAGGGAGGTTACAAATACAGGAAAGTAGGAAAAAATCGCACAGCGAACATCCCCGTACACTTCACCCATAATAAACAACTCTTAACGTTGTATATTAACTTTAGGATATTTCTGTTGTTAAAAACGTCAGAGAGAGAGTGATTTCCTTTTATTTCCATTGTTCTTTGCATTTATTCTGTTTCTCTTTTTACTGAGTTCCTAAGTTAAACGTTAGCTCATTTATTTTCAACCTCTCTTTCCTAAAGAATACACCCAAGGCTGTGTATTTTCCTTGCACCGCTTCAAGGGCATCCCACGTTTTTTTAAGAGCAACTTCTATTTATATGCCTCCGTGCATAGTTATGTCATTTTCACAAATACATAAATATCTGCATATCACACATGATTTTTTTATACCGCGGTCATTTAATTTTCTTTTTTTTCTTGATTTCTGCCAACTTTCCCCCCTCCCCCTAATATTCTTGCTTCCCCTCCCCAGCCCCCATGTGTAACCTGTCTTCACAGCTAAATTCATATTATTTATCCGGGTTCAAGTAATCCTAGGCAGTAATTTATCACCACTTGCTTTACCAAAGCAGGGTATTATTTTACTCTTTAGTGCATTTTACTCTTGTCCCTCAACAATACTTCAATGCTTACTGGTTTATTTCATTTTATTTAATGTCTGTATAATATTCCGTGAATGGGCCAGTAGTTACTCCTTCTGTTTCCATTTTTTGCTACCATTAACAATGCTGCAGTACATATCTTTGAATATTAAAAAAAAGAAAAAAGAAAAAAACCTCAGGTGTCCTAGGAGCAGAAAGTTGCTGACAATGGCCAGGGTGGCAGGTGTGCTGAGAACCTCGGCCAGCCAGGTCTCTTTCTTGGAGCTGTGTTTCAGCATCTATACCATAAGAGGGTCAGATTAGAAAAGGACCTGGGCCCTCCCTGACCATCAAACCCTATCAAACAGTTCATTCACTCGGACAACTACAACAAACCAACAAGTACCTGCAAGGTGCAGACACTGACTAACCTATATGCTGTGACTTGACCTTCAAGAGTGTGGAGATGGGGCGCCTGGGTGGCTCCGTCGTTACGCGTCTGCCTTCCGCTCAGGTCATGATCCCAGGGTCCTGGGATCGAGCCCCGCATCGGGCTCCCTGTTCGGCGGGAGGCCTGCCTCTCCCTCTCCCACTCCCCCTGCTTGTGTTCCCTCTCTCGCTGTGTCTCTCTGTCAAATAAATAAATAAAATCTTTACATTAAAAAAAAAATGGAGAGTGTGGAGAAGGCTCCCACTCTCAGGAGGCTGACATTCCAGGGGAGAGAAGCAGACGATAAACACGCCCGTAAATGCTATCAGCTCCATGCATTGAGATCCACACATCCACACATCCACACTGAGAGGTGACTTACTCCCCATTCAACGTGATTCTCGTGATACTAAGTTCCTACATATTTTGATGTGTTCGTAGTTCGTTCTGATCTTTGACTCAAGTGAGGGCCCTTTTGTAGTCAGTATAGTTTCTAGACTTCCAGGGTCTGATCCTGTAAATCAGAAGCAAAGCCTGAGAATCCCCATGTTTTGAAAACTTACCGGGTGATTCGATGCACAGTCAGGCTTGGGAATGACTATATTGGAGGACTGTCAGGAAGTGCATTTGACCCCCAAAGATTCAATGAAAAGACAAAAGAGGAAGGCAAGTGGGGATCTGGTTTGAAAAGGTGGGCTCAGAGGACTTTCTCACCACCAGCCCCCTGCAGAAAGTTATGCCTTTCAAACTCTTAACACCGCAAAGAGAGAAATCCCACAGGGACCCCTCACCCCCATCCTCAGGAAACATCCTAGGACCACTTCTTGGCCTTGACTCATTTGATGTGCAGTAGATATGTAAAAAAAACAGCAGTGGGCTGCCGGAAACCCAGTAGAAAGAAAAATCTAGAATTGCAAATGTAAAACTCCCACCCTCTGACAAAGATTATGCTGATGGAACTAACTGGAAGCTGAAAACAGGAGCAGAAATGACCTGATACTGGAATATCTGTGAAGTAAAATGCCAGGGGGGGTTACGGCACGATACCATCCCCCAACTCCATTATTATTCTGGGAATAATAATACCTGCCTCAAAGAGACGAGGACTAAACATAAGACCGTTGTCATGTCAAGCACTCAGCAACCCTGGGTGCTTAGTTAGGGCTTGACCCACGTCCCTCTTGTTCTTGGCTGCTCCCCTCCCCCAAGCGAATTCCTCCAGCATTTCCAGCGCACCCTACCAAATCCCTGTGCCTACTGTGTAGGTTACCGGGCCCTTAGCTAGTGGGCTTACCCAGGTGGCACACCGTAACTTCGACAATTTGGAAAAACAAACACAGCAGTTCTGACCTTTTAGATTTCTTTGGCTTCCGCACACCCTCTCAAGCCTGCACATTTGTTACACGATCTTTATTAAACAGTGCGGAAGGTTCGAGTGGCACGTGCCCAAACGTGGTATGGTTTATTGACAGGCTCTCTTGTTTTACCTCCTTTGTATGCCACCTTAGCTGAGGACCGATGGAAATGCTGTGATCATGCTTTCTTTTATAAGCACTTACCTGATTTTCTCCCGTCCACAAGCTTAAACGCACTCTTACTGAGAATTTCAAGTTAGTCCATTTTGGGATAGCGCTGAAGAACCTGTACCAGCTGTTTCAAGGCTGTGTTTTGAGTGAGCACAATCCAAAATGGTACCTGGTTTGTTCTGTTTACACAACTGTGGGAGGGACTGGGGAGCAAAATGTTGAAAAGTCCTTTCGTTTAAATGTCCTCATTAAAATATATACATATGTTTGTTTGTTTTTAAAGATTTTATTTATTTATTTGACAGAGAGAGAGACAGCGAGAGAGGGAACACAAGCAGGGGGAGTGAAAGAGGGAGAAGCGGGCCTCCCACCGATGAGCAGGGAGCCCAATGTGGGGCTCGATCCCAGGACCCTGGGATCAGGACCCGAGATGAAGGCAGATGCTTAACGACTGAGCCACCCAGGCGCCCCTACATATGTTTTTAAATAGGCATGTTATTATATATTAGATGTGTGTTATCATGAATTAAAATACATATGTACATGTGTATTAAAATATATTAAATATATACATATACATATGTAAGAACAAAGGATTTGCTTCACGTGATACATTTGGGTAACATGGAATTTTTCTGAATATCAGCACCGAGTAGCCCCACTTGAAACACGAGGATATTCTTGCTGGTTCTGAATGATTCAGGCACTTTATCAGAAATTGTGGACAAGGGTGGCATAAAGTTCCAGCTCTGACATTGAGGTGCACTCCCTCCCAGCCTTTTCCCCACCGACCTGCAGTGACCATGTTAAACCTTTAGCCCTGCACCTGTGTTTACCGTTCTTGCTTGAATCCTGGCTTCTCTTGTCCACAAGTTCTGCTTACGTGGCTGTCTTAGAAAAGTCCCAAATGTTTGGGGCGGGAGGGAGCAAGGGGGAAGAAAGAGCAATGGCTCATTTAAAAAGTAAATGGAGTATTTTTACTTTATAATTTATAATCTGCCAGCACGCCCCTCTCCCTCCCCCCCCCCCCCACCGTGCTCCACCTTCTCAAGGCCCTTCACACTTTGTACCTGGGATGAAACGGGAGGGGAATTTACAGCCCTCAGTGAAAATGTTCAGGGTCAAATTATATACTCTTATGGTAAAGAGCGGGCAGTGGGAGTGGGAGAGTATGGTTTTCACAATTCTGAGGCAGGCTTTAGTCCTGACCGACGAGCTGGCGTCACGATAATACAATTTTGTATGTTAAACAACAGATGTCAAACAGAAGAAAGAGATGGGGTCTTTGCTTTTCTTCTCCTGTGGACCTTGCTCCCCCAAAGCAGCCATTTTTTTCAGTTGCCATGACAGTGGTAATAGGAGTTTATCATTTTCCCATGCTTGCTGCATGCTAATGTGGAAACAATTCAAGAACGTTCTCTGGTTAGGTGGAGAATGGATCCCAACCACAGTCTTCAGTTGTGCTGGAGATGCAGAGGATGTGTTGGAGCTGCAGAGGATACCTCTGCCCCATGCTCTCCCCACAGCCGCCAGCTCCCGGTTTATGGGGCAATTTCTGTAAAGCAGGAGTGTTTATCTGCTTGTCTATTAACGAATCAGCTGCAGTCAGCCACACAATCACCAATGCCAAAGGCATGAATTGACAAAGCCAGTTGGCCATTCTTTTCAAAGTAAGTCAAACGAATATCATCTAGACAGTAACTGCATATAATATCAATAAATCATATAGGTATATTGAATACATCACAACCCTGCTCTTTCTTCCTGAGCACTAACCTAACTTTCAAAACATCAGACCCATTTACACCCTGAGGACAGGAGGAAGGCTTCTTGGAGAATTACTGAGAAAAAAAAAATCGTATTTTAATTCAAAAAAAGCACCTTCTTGCGATGAACAAAGATTATGTCGAAATTAAGAAAAATTACCTTTGGAAGGATTTCTTCTTAAAATGAAGGAACCGTGTTCTTAAAAATAGACAAGAAGGAAAAGTGGAAAAGTAGTTAAACCCAGATGGTGGGTACAAAGATACTCCTTCCGTTATCCTTGCTATTTTTCTGTATGTTTGAAATATTTTGTAATTCCTAAAATAAAATCTGTGAATCAGAATCTTTCTGGTTGGCCTTTAATTAATGTAACCAAGTGAGGGAAAGGGGGAAAAAAAAGAAAAAAACAATGTAGCGGGGCAGAAGCAAAATTAAACCCCAGAGTGATTTATAGCGTAGGTAGGCTTATTTCCCTCTTAATTTCTAACAGAATGTGGCGGTGGTTGTCAGCTGATGTTTGCTTTTTTTTCCTTTCCTTCCTAATCCCTTAAAAAAAAAAATTCTTGCATCAGTTGACCACTAAAATGATTACTTCAATTGTTGATCGAGTTTATTCTCCGGAATTGAAAAACCAGTTGCTTTTATATGCATTGTCCTCCTTATTTTTTAGGCATCTGGCACATTTTATTCCTTTTTTGTTATTTTGAGTTGTTCTTTTATCATTATCTGCAGGAAGCAGCATTAGCATGCCGCAGATAAGACGGCAGATCCAGATGTGCATATCAAAGGATGAACAGCTACTTATTAAGAAAAACTTCTCTTTTTAAGCCCAGCTTCTGTTCAAAGGAATAATAAAGCCTATGGCGTTAGTGACAAACTGGTAATTCAATGCCTTGTCACCGCCATGCATTGGAATGGGGGGAAAAAAAGGCAGGTCAAAGAAATTGGTAAGGTCCACACTCGAGAAAGCTGAAAAGACAGAACTGGTGTAAAAGTTCATCTTCTCCAGACGTATGCATTTACATCCTGCTGTGTCCATTCACTGTTTTCTGGGAGAAATGAATGAGCCGCAAACGGGCTGGCTGGCTGGCTGTTATGATTAAGGATGAATTTTGAATCGCCAAATGATTTCTTTGAAGAGTGAACTATATTTGCATTGAGAGCATCGGATTTCAGTGCTTCATCTGCACGGGAAAATAGGCTTAATAACACACGAGACGCACATACATGTACAAGAAGCCTGTGCTATAATCCTTTGTAAAGTAAATCTAAAAGTCCCTTCCACTTTCCTCTGCTTCTTTCTTTTTTTTTTTAAGATTTTATTTATTTATTTGACAAAAGGGCACAAGCAGGGGGAGCAGCAGAGGGAGAGGGAGAAGCAGGCTCCCCGCTGAACAGGGAGCCTGATGTGGGGCTCGATCCCAGGACCCCAGGATCACGACCTGAGCAGAAGGCAGATGCTTAACCGACTGAGCCACCCAGGCACCCCCTTTCCTCTGCTTCTAATGTTAGGTGGCTCCCTCCTCCCTCCAGTGTGTGTCTCTCAGCATCTCTGATAGGAATTTACATGCATAGAGACTCATAGCTACTCGCATATATGCATAAATGCACACATCTACATACATATATTTAGTGTGGTTGTTTCTATTCTATTCTATTCTATTCTATTCTATTCTATTCTATTCTATTCTATTCTATTCTATTCTATTCTATTTTAAAGTAAGCTCTACACCCAACTTGGGGCTCGTACTCACAACCCTGAGATCAAGACCAACTGAGCCAGCCACGTGCCCCTCATGTGGTTGTTTTTAAAATTAATACTGCCATACCATACAGGTGCTTCTTCTCTCTCACTTAGCAGTGAGATGTGCCAATCATTCCAACTTGGCATATGTAAGTCAGCCACGTTCTTCTTCATTTATACATAGCAGTCCATGGATTGATCACACTGTGATGTATGTAGTACATAAAAAAGCCACTTCCCTTTTGGTGGCTTTTTAAATCTCTTCCAGTTTTTCCCTGTTGCAAACAATGACGCAATAAATACCCTCACAGGTATAGTGAATCTATATTTGAAAAATACCCCCTAGGCATTATGATGTTATAGAACTTGAATATGAAGGGCGCCTGGGTGGCTCAGTTGGTTAAGCAACTGCCTTCGGCTCAGGTCATGATCCTGGAGTCCTGGGATCGAGTCCCGCGTCGGGCTCCCTGCTCAGCGGGGAGTCTTGCTTCTCCCTCTGACCCTCTCCTCTCTCATGCTCTCTCTCACTCTCTCTCTCTCAAATAAATAAAATCTTTAGAAAAAAAAAACAACAACTTGAATATGAGCAACGACAGCATCAATTCAATACCAGTACTGAGCCTGGAAAGAGACAAACAAAATTACTTTGCTAGAGGGAAGACACGGGCGTGTGTCTTGTCGTGGCTGTGGGTGTCCTGGCCCCCCAGTCCTTCCGGGTCCCTGCAGGCTGCACGAGGGACAGCAGGAGCCACAGCTCTGCTAGGGAAGTGCTGAACTTGAACTGGACGTTGGCCGGCCGCCGTCTGGTCATTCTCCCTGGACTTAGCTCCCTGGACTTTCTCGCCGTCAGCAGAGCTCCCCTCCACCTTTCCTGAGTCTTTTCGGAGAAAAAGATCTCGTTTTGAGAGCAGAAGGTGGTTCTGTCCAATTCCTTGTCCGTGGGTCCGGCCACCGACTTGCAGAGGCTGCACATTGGATGCAGGGACTTCACGCGTCTACACGATTTGGGCCATCTCCTCTCGGTTTCCAGGCAGCATGCTTCCTGCCCAGGTGGTTTTCTCAGAAGCTGCATCACCTGCCCTTGATGTCATCCATCCCAGCACCATGTGAGGTTTCAGGCTTCCGCATCTCACTTTCTCGAGCTGTGAATTTGCAGACCACAAAGATGCTTGCTCAGTTTGGAGACGTGTTATCGGTCCTGTGAGCTCTTCATTCATTTGATTCACTTCACACAGCTTCCTGGATATTTCTTCCTTTTCCTCATCGAGGCTTCTAATGGACGCTTTTAAGTTTGCAGCAAAAAGGAGGCTCTTCAGATCAGCTTCTGACAGATGGACTGGATTCCTGCTTCTCTCTTTTCCTCTCCTTCCAAGTTACCAGCCCCCATGTGATCTTTTTCACAGAGATCCGGCCAGGGCATGGTCTTCGGTATGATTTCGACCCGAGAATTTAAATTGGCTCCCTTTGTGTTTCAGGACCTGGCATATCCATGCAGTTGAATGGTCCGCACAGCCCCCTTGTTTCTTCCATTTCTGTACCCTGTGCTTCCATCCCTCCATTTCTTGGGTGAGGAGTTCTAGACCTCGCTGAAGATGAGTATTTTCATTCGAACCATCAATTATTTTTTTAGAGATTCTATTTATTTGCTTGACAGAGAGAGAGAGAGAGAGAGAGAGAGCACAAGCAGGGGGAGCCCTGCTGAGCAGGGAGCCCGATGCGGTGCTCGATCCCAGGCTCCTGGGATCATGACCTGAGCCAAAGGCAGGCGCTTAACCAACTGAGCCACCCAGCTCAAACCATCCATTATTTTCTTCTTGTACATTGTTCTGGTCATCTCAGAACAATGCATCTTGATGTTTTCAAGACGCTTTCTACCTCGGCCACTTGGGATTGGTGGGATTCTGATGTATGTCCAGGTGACCATATCTGTCCTTGGGGAGGAGTCATCATCAGCACTGAAATGAAAGTTGAGGGGCCTCGCTTTTCTGTCCTTTTCCATGAAAGCCTTCCATGTTCTCGAGTGACCACCTGCTTAGATGTGTCCTAAGTGCCACCAAGCACAGGGCTCCTAGGGTGAGAGCATGGGCCTCCACCACAGGTGTGCTGAGGCTCCATGGGGTGTGCCATTAGAGTAGTCTTCTCCTCGACTCATGCAGAGACCTTAGCCAGGGCAGAACGCCCTTCAGCCAACCCTCTCTCTCTCCTCAAAGTATGTCAGCTCTTTACTATAAAACCTCCAAAGCAGTACGGAGCAGGATCTCCCAGGGAAACCCAAGAGACCTGGGACACACGTCTTCAGACATCTCCAGGAGACCATCCCAGAGCTGTTCCAGGACCAACGGGGAAGACATTTTGGTGGCAGGCAGCAGGCCCTCCCTGGTCCCAGAGGCACCAAAGCTCTGCTTCCGATGACCAGTGTCTTACAGGCCACACCTGACCACATGGAACCCCATGGGGTGCCCTGTCTCTCACAAATACATGCCTGGCAACCAGGGGAGACCATCATGAGCCCTGGGGGAAAGGGAGGCCAGCCAGGTTCTAGAAAATAGGGCTTTGTGACTGCTTACTCATTGCACAGATAGCAAGTGATATGACCTGTAGAGTGTATTTGGACAGCGGAAGGGTTGATTGCAGCCTGGAGCCGTACGGGGCCATGCAGCACACCTAGAGGGTCAAAGCCGTGTCATGCCCCCTTCTCTGCACACGAGCATGTCAGAGCAGAATGGTGAGGCTCATTCTTCTTCTTCTTTTTTTTTTAAGATTTTATTTATTTATTTGAGAGAGAGAGAGAGAATGAGAGACAGAGAGCACGAGAGGGAAGAGGGTCAGAGGGAGAAGCAGACTCCCTGCTGAGCAGGGAGCCCGACGCGGGACTCGATCCCAGGACTCCAGGATCATGACCTGAGCCGAAGGCAGTCGCTTAACCAACTGAGCCACCCAGGCGCCACGAGGCTCATTCTTCTGATTTCGAGTTTCTGTTCGAAATTTTCTGCCACAAGGAAGGCTGGTCCTGCCTGCAAATGTCCCATGGATCTCTTTCCTTTAAGACTCCCTCTCTCTCGGGGCGCCTGGGTGGCTCAGTCGTTAAGTGTCTTGCCTTTGGCTCAGGTCATGATCCCCGGGTCCTGGGATTGAGCCCCACGTCAGGCTCCCTGCTCCACAGGGAGCCTGCTTATCCCTCCCCCACTCGCCCTGCTTGTGTTTCTGCTCTCGCTAACTCTCTCTGTCAAATAAATAAAAATAAAATTAAAAAAAAAAAAACTCCCTCTCTTTCTCTCGCTCTGTGTTTGGTCAATGTTTCAACAAAGGCACTGGACCAGCAGGTCACCCCCAAAGGACTAAGAGACTTGGATTACAATCTCAAGAACTCAGGAGAAATCAGTACCAACTGGCAAGGTCTACAAGTTCATGGATTTTTCTGTGAAGCCATTTTGCCCCCATTCAATCCAAGGGTTCCTAGATGGGGTTGACTCAGGGACCCAGACTCCTCCCCAAAGGTGGGCCTGCCATCCTCAGCTCACGGCCCCCAGGGTTGCCCTAGGGACTGTCTCCAATCCACCAGTCATCCACAGTGTGGGCCTCTGCATCGGGTGTGGCTCTGTCCTCTGCTTCGCTCTGCCCCTTTCACTTCTCCAAGCCCTTCACCCTCTCCTGGTGCATCTCCACACAGTCAGGCTCAGAGCCTCATGGCCCGTCATCCAGGACTCCGCGGTCAGCAGCCATTGGAGAGTTTAAGATTATTCAGGAGGTTCCAGTTTATAATTTGCAGTAATATTTATTATGTAATTAAATACATGGTAAATTTTTTCACATTTCAAAAAAAAGGCTCTGAGAGATAAGAGAAATTGCACACTTTTTTTTAATTTAAGATTTTTATTTATTTATTTGACAGAGACACAGTGAGAGAAGGAACACAAGCAGGGGGAGTGGGAGAGGGAGAAGCAGGCTTTCCGCCGAGCAGGGAGCCCGATGCGGGGCTCGATCCCAGGACCCTGGGATCATGACCTGAGCCGAAGGCAGATGCTTAATGACTGAGCCACCCAGGCGCCCCTGCACACTGTTTAAGAAAGAAATTTCCAGGCGCGCCTGGGTGGCTCAGGTGGTTAAGTGTCTGCCTTCAACTCAGGTCATGATCTCCAGGTCCTGGGATCAAGCCCCACGTCGGGCTCCCAGCTCAGCAGGGAGTCTGCTTCTCCCTCTCCCTCTGCCTCTCCCCCTGCTTGTGTGCTCTCTCTCTCTCTAAGGAATAAATAAAGTCTTTAAAAAAAAAAAAGAAAGAAAGAAATTTCCAGTAGCACCTGGGTGGTTCAGTTTGTTAAGCATCCGACTCTTGATTTCAGTTCAGGTCATGATCTCAGCGTCATGAGATTGAGCCCTGCATCGGGCTCTGCACTGAGCATGGAGCCTGCTTGAGGTTCTCTCTCTCCTTCTCCCTGCCCCTCACCATCACGTCTCTATCTCCAAAAATAAAAAAAAATCATTCAAAAAAAAAGAAAGATGGGGCACCTGGGTGTCTCAGTCGGTTAAGCATCTGCCTTTGACTCAGGTCATGATCCCAGGGTCCTGGGATCCAGCCCCGCACTGGGCTCCCTGTTCAGTGGAGAGCCTGCTTCTCCTTCTCCCTCTGCTGCTCCCCCTGCTTGTGCTCTCTCTCTATCAAATAAATAAATAAAATCTTAAATAAAAAAAAAAGAAGAAGAAAGAAACTTCCAAAATAATCTAGATTTGAAAATCAGCTTTAAGACTTCCTAGATAAGCTACTTTCTCTCTCTCAGCCTCAGTCTGTCCATCTCTAGAATGGGCATGACAGTCATGCTCACCTCACAGGTTCGTAGTGGAGGTTAAATATCAAACATTCAGTAAATGGTAGCTGTCATTATGCTCAGTTTATTATGATGATCATTGTTACTACTGTAATCTTGGCTTTGGATAAAGTGCACCTGGTGGGTTCTCTGATGTGGCTCACAGTGAGAACCCTGAAATAAGGATATCGCTATTCCGCAACTTCCGTGGGTGTCAGGAGTCCTCATGTTTCCCTCTAGAAATAATGAGTGTGCATAACATGTCACATGTTAACAGACCCCCGGCTTCAAGCTGCACATTTACCTCCGTGTTTCCTAGGAGGTCAAATGGCCTCCAGATTTCATTTAAGTTTTCTATTATTCCCTTCTGAAAGGGACAATGGAGCTCTTGTTTGCGCAGCTTTGGTGAGCCCAGAGGAAAAATTGGTCATTATAAGGAGCACAAAAGATTCGCTTTCCATACATTAGTTTGTCAATCGCTTTCCGAATGCAGAGTTGGGTGGAGGAGTATAGAAAGTGGGGGAGGAAAAAAAAAAGATGATTTTGTGTCCATGGCTGGATGTCAGCATTTGGCAGGAGTAAATGGAATGTAATATCACGTCTCAGCAAACATACTGTCTGTGGGAGGAAGAAATCCTGCTAAGTCACCATTCTCCCCGGGCACTGGCTTTTAACCATCACTGTGCCGCGTTCGGTTATGCGTGTTAGGTCCCAGGAAGACAGAAGTGAGAGAGAGTTACAAGGAATTGACTTCATTTGAAATGCTGTGAGTCTCGTGCATTCACAATAAAACACCCACACCAAAATGGAAACCCGTGAGGATTAAGCTTAGTAAAGCACAGCCAGAAGCCTGCAGCTGTAAACGCGGCATTTTCTGGTCAACTCAAGAAGACAGGTTTTGGGTTTCTCTACTTTTGTATCAGAAAGAAATAGGCATCAAAAGTTATGGTTTTTATATTTAGATTTTATAATTCTATCTTAAAAAGCAGAGGAGAAAAAAGCTGATAGTTGTTCAAATGAATCCACTCTGGTGACTGAAATTCTCTAATGTATAAAGAGAGAAATTGTTTGATTGGGGCTTTATCCTTTTTTTTTTTTTTTTGATTGGGGCTTTATCTTTAAAACGAGAATCAAGGCTACAAAAATAAGCGACTTAATGTTATTTTTAACCACACACAGGTCCTAATGACCGTTCTACATTAATTCTGAGGACGTCCTTGAGAATGAAGGAAGCGTGTGTTCTTTTGTTTTGGGGGTTGGCTACTCTGCTGACGGAATTGTAGGTTAGTATATAGGATATTCTCTCCTTTTTTTTAAAGATTTTATTTATTTATTTGACAGAGAGACACAGCGAGAGCAGGAACACAAGCAGGGGGAGTGGGAGAGGGAGAAGCAGGCTTCCCGCTGAGCAGGGAGCCCGATGTGGGACTCGATCCCAGGACCCTGGGATCATGACCTGAGCCGAAGGCAGACGCTTAATGACTGAGCCACCCAGGCGCCCTATAGGATATTCTCTTGACATTCAACTTCGTGCTGGGTCATAAAGAAAGTCAGTTTTTGGGAAAAAAAAACACTAAAAAAATAATATGCAACAGCGTCATTAGTTTTCCCAAGGGACTTTGGTGAGCCAGGTTGAAATTGCACCCCTTCTCTTTTTTAAAAAACAGTATTACGGAAAATATCTCACATATATGCAAAAGGAGACAGACGAGTATATGGACCCCTGTGTACCCAGCTTCAATAATACCAGCTCACGTCACTCTAAGTCCATCCCTGCCCTCCCCAGTTTCCACACCAGCCCCCCATTACTAACAAACCCCAGATGCCATATTTCTTTATCTGTACACATTTCAGTATATATCTCTCAAAGAGGAGGACTATTGTGTTTATAGAACCGCTACACCAGTATTATACTAATTCCTTAATGTCATCAAATATCCAATCAGTGTTTAAATTTCTGTCTCATAAATGTCATTATTTTTTACAATTTGCTTATTTGACATGGGATCCAAATAAAGTCCAAGAAATTGCAATTTTAACCTTTAACTTTCTTTTATTCCCTTGGTTCTCCGTCTATCTCTTCTTTAATTCTTGCAACGTGTTTATTGAAGAAAAAGCTCATCTTCTTTGTCCTTGTTGGTTTTTTTCTTCTGTGTCCCATGTGGCCAGATCATCACCTTGAAATGGCTTTGCTTGTAATTGGAATGGCTCCCAGGATCACTTTCACTGACTTCATGAAATCTTGCATTCTTCGTGAGATCTACATTTTCACTCTGCCAGTAACTAAACCTTGTTTGTTTGTTTTTTTAAGATTGATTTATTTATTTTAGAGAGAGAGAAGGCACGGGCACATGCACCCACTTGCAAGCGAGGAGAGGGGCTAAAGGAGAGGAAGAGAGAGAATCTCAAGCAGATTCCCCGTGGGGCTCGATCCCACAATGCTGAGATCACGACCTGAGCCGAAACCAAGAGTCGGCCGCCCAACCGACTGAGCCAGCCAGGCGCCCCAGCTAAGACTACTTCTGCAACCACACCTAGTCAAATTCTCCCTCCACCCCTGACAGGTGTTGGGCCCACGTTACTCCCTAATAAACTCCTATAAGCAAGTCTCCATCTGAGAGTCTGCTTCTAGAAAACATGACCTAAGACAGAGACTGAATGAGTATTTTCATTTTATAATATATTTTGCTTCTAGTGTCCAAATATACTCCCCACTGTGGAGACTTGATTAATAAATTATTGAAAATTTTCCTCATTGCCTCCCCACGATGAAAAAAGACTGGAAGAAAACGAACCAAAACATTTGCTGTAATTATCTCTGGAATGTGGGATTCTGGGTAGGTTTTTAAGTTATAATGTCCTATATTTTGCAAGGTTTCTTCCATGATCCTGCATTAACTTTATTATTGATATTTTATCATGAAAAAAATTTGTTTGCTTATAGAGATAGGAGAGAGTCAACTCGTAATCATCTCAAGTGAATTTATCCTTTCTCTTGAATAAGGACAGCTTTATGTGCTCTTTTCCACAGAAAAGATGAAGGAAAGATATACCATTACATCACAAATCGTGGCTTTCCTCACCTTGTTTAACTTTCTCTCTTGACAATTAAAAATCTAAATAAAAAGGAAGAGAGGGCTTTAATTCCTTGCCACAAAAGAAATAAACCTTGCTAGGCAGTTTGACTTAGACTTCTTGAGAGATTTAAATACTAAGAACAATCGGGGCGCCTGGGTGACTCAGTCGTTGGGCGTCTGCCTTCGGCTCAGGTCATGATCCCAGGGTCCTGGGATCGAGCCCCGCATCGGGCTCCCTGCTCGGCAGGAAGCCTGCTTCTCCCTCTCCCACTCCCCCTGCTTGTGTTCCCTCTCTCACTGTGTCTCTCTCTCTGTGTCAATTAAATAAAATCTTTAAAAATAAATAAATACTAAGAACAAATAATGCATTTATGCTTAAAGATTAAGCCTTTCTGTTTTAAATTTAAGATTTTATTTATTCATTTGAGAGAGAGAGAGAGAAGGGGGTTGCCGAGGGACAAGCAGACTCCCCACCGAGCAAGGAGCCTGACGCAGAGCTCGATCCCAGGACTCCAAGACCGTGACCCGAGCCGAAGTCAGACGCCCAACCGACCGAGCCACCCAGGTGCCCCAAGGATGAAGCCTTTTAATTACTTTTAGCCATGAGCTTTTTCTGTTGTTCCCTTTGTTTCTGAAGTCTTTCCACTGCCTTTGATCCCCAGATGATGGAGAGAAAAGGACAAGGAATCGTTTCCTGTTATAGCAGAGACCTGGAAATTTCTGAGTCTTCTTTCCCCACCAGTTTCAGAAAGCGATCCTATGGTCAAGTCACAGCATTATTTTTTTTTTAAGATTTTATTTTTAAGTAATCTACACCCAACATGGTCCTCGAACCCACACAACCCTGAGATCAAGAGTCGAAGGATCCACAGACTGAGGCAGCCAGGCACCCCCACAGCATGGTTTTCTAAACATGAAGTTTCCTTAATACTCTTATGAAATGTCACTAATTTCCTCAGCAATTCTCACTTTCAACTTCCATTTAAATCCAAACACAAAGGGAAAAAGTTCATGTGTGTGTGTGCGCGCGTGCGTGCGTGTGCACGCGCACACAAGCCAGCCAATTTCCCAAATGCTGGCACAGGAGAGTAGACTTTGAAATGATCACTTTACTCCGGAACGTCTTATTTTCATTATATTTTGTGGTTGCTACTGTCCTGAAGGCGTGCCTCGTACGAGGGAAATGACTGGGTTCCCAAGAAACTAGACAAGAAGGGTTTTCTGTATATTGACTCCAGGTTTCCCTCAATTCTCTTTGTGAAATCAGTTATGTTTTCTTAAAGAAAATCAGATGACATTCCATACAGATTTCAAGGACATCTTTGAGAAATCCTGGCCTTTGAGGTCACACACACCCAGCTGTAGACCCCTCTGCCATGATCTGTAGAATGTTGACCACACCAGATTCTTCATCTGTGCAAAAGGGATCATGATCAAGGTGCCGGCAGCCATGCCTGAATTTTATGTGGGAGGGAATCAGGGCTGCAGTCCCGTTGTGGGGAGGGAGCAGGTGTTAAGGCACTTGGTTTTGAAACTGTTTCCATGATGAGCTCTCTGTTTCTACTTACACTGTAAGTGTATTCGGAGTGGCTTGTGGGAGGGTCAAGTGGGAAAGGCCAACAGAAATGGGAAAGCATGTTGTGAAGTTGCTCTAAGCCACCCCTGACGCCGTTCCTGATTTGGTGACACTTCAATGAGATGCCGTGTGCAAACCACCTGGCATGGGATGATGGCAGGTCGCTGTCATGTGTGTCATTTTATGGCACATTTGCATTTCACTGAATATGCATTAAGAATGCCAAGTAGGGGGGCGCCTGGGTGGCTCCGTCGTTAAGCATCTGCCTTCGGCTCAGGTCATGATCCCAGGGTCCTGGAATCGAGACCCCGCATCGGGCTCCCCACTCGGCAGGAAGCCTGCTTCTCCCTCTCCCACTCCCCCTGCTTGTGTTGCCTCTCTCACTGTGTCTATCTCTGTCAAATAAATAAATAAAATCTTTAAAAAATTTTTTATAAAAAGAATGCCAAGTAGGATCTGTGTGGGGTGTGCATAAACTTAATTGTTTTGAATAGGTGAAAAATTCACATGGTTCAAAATCAAAAGGTACGCAAGGTACAGAAGAGAATGAAGTCTCTGACCAAAGCCCCCAGAAACATCAGTTCTATCCATCTTTTGTTTGTTCTCCTGGAGATACTTTATGTACATATAATTTAATAGATGTATGTATTTTTTCTTCTCTTTAACATACAAATTGTAGCTTATACTCCAATTTCTGTACATATAAACAATATACCTTTTGGTTTTTTTATTTTTATTTTTTTTTAAGAGAGAGAAAGGGTGGTGGTGGGGAGGGGCAAAGGGAGAAGGAGAGCGAGAGAATCTTAAGCAGGATCCACACACACAGCGCAGAGCATGATGTGGGGCTCGATCTCACGACCCTGAGATCATGACCTGAGCAGAAGTCAAGAGTCAGATGCTTCACCGACCAAGCCACCCAGGCGCCCCTATAAACCATATACCTCGACGCTCATCTCATATCTGTACATAGAGTCCCCCCACTCTTGCACAGATGACCATAATTTGTTCAGCCAGTCCCCTACTGTTGGGTATTTAGGTTGTTTCCAATATTTCGCTGTTACATATAAGGCTGTGTCAACGACACTTTTCCCGTAAGGGATCAGGGATTTACACTTGTGTAAGTACTTCTGTATGTCACGTTCCCAGAAGGAGAATTACTGGTCCAAAGGGCAATATTGTGTTTGTAAATTTGGTGGGGGCGCCTGGGTGGCTCAGTTGGTTAAGCGACTGCCTTGGGCTCAGGTCATGATCCTGGAGTCCCAGGATCGAGTCCCACATCAGGCTCCCTGCTCAGCAGGGAGTCTGCTTCTCCCTCTGACCCTCTTCCCTCTCGTGCTCTCTATCTCTCATTCTCTCTCTCTCAAATAAATAAATAAATAAAATCTTTTTTTTAAAAAAAAGTAAATTTGGTGGATATGAGGGTGGCTGTCTTACCCCACTTTTGCAGTGCGGTACATTAGCAAACTTTGTGATCTCTGGTGTAATGAGTAAAAAAAAAAAAAAAAGCAGTGTCTTAGTATAGTTATGTTCCATTTCTCTTCTGTTCAAACACCATTGGTATTGGTATTTGCTGGCTCAGTCGGTAAAGCATGTGACTCTTGTTCTTGGGGTCATGAGTTTGAGCCCCATATTAGACTGTAGAGTTTACTTAAGAAAATAAAGAGAATACCTTGGAATAAAAAGTCATTTATATCATTCTGGATGTGTGTGTGTGTGCGTGCGTGCATGTGTGTACAGTGCTCTGGTGAATGTGAGGCCACCATGCTAGTCTCATTTTTCTTGCCAAGTCATTGCCTTAGGAGCAGGTACATGATATAATTTGGACCAACAGGTATAAAGGGGAGCCTGCTGAGAAGGCTTCAGGGAAGGTTTTCTTCACCCTTATAAGAGGGACGAGAGGTGGGGACTTTTTTTGTTGCATCTGGACATCACCATCTCCCTAGGACTCCCAGAACTCTGCAGCCACCTTGAGGTCTGGATGGGAGGCAGACAAAAACGAGCTAGAAATGGGAGCGTGGGAAGAAGAGAAAAAACCTGGCTCTAAATTAACTAACCAAATCACCACCCCTCGAGACAGCCTAGTGCCAAAGTCCTTAATAGGTGGTTAATCAATGACCTTATTGTTCAAGCCCTGCTGAATTGGATTTTCCGTTATTTGTCGCTAACCTATCCTAACATGCCAGATCCTCCAAAATATTGAAAAATCTAGAACTTTCTCTCTTCCCCTGTGGAGTTGAACTGACTATGCCTTTCTGCAAAGGCTCTGAGCATGCAGCAAGGTCAGAAGAGAACTTTATTAAACTCAATAGGTCAAATAAAAGATTAAAAAAAAAAAACAACACAGGATATCACTGGTTTCCTTCAACCCAAAGCTGTGAGCTTCAAGTGGCTTCTCAGAGAGCAACCTATTTATTTGTTTCCCCATAAGGATACTTACCTGCTTCTAATACTATCATTCTTATTATTTGTTCTCATTACTTTAAAGCTGAGTTATTCAGAAAATAGGACAGAAGTCACTCCAGTGTCTTAAAGCTTACTTTGCTGAGACAGGAAATCACTCTAAAGATTATAAAAAGGTAAAGCAAAATGGACCTTTTTTTTTTAAAGATTTTATTTATTTGACAGAGAGAGACACAGCGAGAGAGGGAACACAAGCAGGGGGAGCGGGAGAGGGAGAAGCAGGCTTCCCGCCGAGCAGGGAGCCCGATGCGGAACTCGATCCCAGGACCCCGGGATCATGACCTGAGCCGAAGGCAGACGCCCAACGACTGAGTCACCCAGGCGCCCCAAGCAAAATGGACCTCTTGAGATTCTCAAGAGCACTGGTTTCAGCCTTGCCATACAGTGAAATCATCTGAGGAAAAAAAAAATCTTAAATACTTATAGCTGGGTTCCACTCCCAGATTTTCTGATTTTATTGTTACAGGATGTGGCCTGAGCACCAGAATTTTTTAAGCTTCTCGCGTGTTTATCATTTTATTTTAATTTTTCTTTTAAGGAGACAGAAGTGTATTGAATACACGGCAAGGGAGAGGTGGGCAGGACAGCAAAAGAGAGGCTGTCTGCCCATTTTATTTCAATTTTATAATATTTTTCCTCAACCTTTCATTTTGGAAAAATTGTAATTGCATGATAGGAAAATGAACTTCATATCCTTCACCTACGTCGGTGACATTTGGCCACACTGCTTTTGAATAATTCACTTTATGATTCTTTGTAGTACCTTCTATTCATTTTAATACATTTAAAACAATAGAAATGAAGCCTTGCAAATAAATGTAAACACTGGCCCCTGGTGTTTTTTCTCCTCCCCAAAATGGTTATTTTTTTAACAAGTAATATATTCTCCTCTTCCAAAGTGTAAAAACTATGAAAGGGTGTATGGTGAAGGTCCTTCTTGCCCTTCTACTCTGGCCATACTGTTCCCTCTGAGCCCTGTCATTTCTTGTGTGTCATTCTGGAGATATTTTATGCTCTCTTGCCTTCACTCTGGGGTTCAACTTGGCCAGATTTCAGATTTCTTAATATTTTATTTTTAAGTAATCTCTGCACCTAACATGGGGCTCTAACCCACAGCCCTGAGACCAAGAGTCTCATGCTCCACCTACTGAGCCAGCCAGTCGCCCCTCATGTACTTTTCCAACGCAAAATTATCTGGTATCACTGTTATCATCCCAAAGCACCTATTTCTTTAGAACAACAACAACAACAACAGTTTTAGGGCCCCTGGGTGGGTCAGTTGGTTAAGTGTCTGACTTAGGCTCAGGTCATGATCCCAGGATTCTGGGATCAAATCCCACATCTGGCTCCCTGCTCAGCGGGGAGTCTGCTTCTCCCTCTCCCTCTGCCCCTCCCCCCTGCTCATGCTCTCTCTCTTTCTCTCTCTCTCTCATTCTCTCTCTTTCAAATAAATAAAGTTTTTAAAAATAAAATAAAAATTTTATTTTATTATTTTTAAAATTAATGTATAGTTGACTTACAATATTCTATCAATTCCAGGTATACAACATAGTGATTCCACATTTATATACATTACGAAATGCTCACCACGATAAGTCTTGTTACCGTAATGTGTCACCATACAAGGTTATTACAATATTATTGACTATATTCCTTATGCTGTGCTTTACGTCCCTGTGACTTATTTATTTTATAATTGGAAGTTTGTACCTCTTAATCCCCTTCACCTAAAAAACAATTTTAGGGGTCCCCACCTGGCTCAGTCAGAAGAGCATGCAACTCTCAGTCTTGGAATTGTGAGTTCGAGCCCACTTTGGGTGTAGAGATTACTTAAATAAAAAAAATATTTTTAAATAAATAACCATTTTAAGTGGAAGAATTCCTTGCTGGTGGTTAAAAATTGATCAGCTGTGGAAGGTTAATAATGAAAAGCAAGGCTCCCTTCCCCCCCCCCCAGGTCTGGGTCTCTGAGACAAAACACTTTAATTCTTCCTGGTTGTAGTTGTTCTAATTCTTCTGAAATCTGAGTGTTAGATTTACACCCCTTGGGTGTGGAGTATCAACTGTAGAATTTAATCTCTTGACTTCCTGCTGTAGAAGATGAAGCCCTCACCTCCCTCCCCCCTTCCCTTTATAGATAGAGGTATTTCGCTGTTCTTGTTTGTTCCTAAAGTATCTTTTCTAGAAAGATACAAGATAACTATTTTCTAGACATTTAGGTGGTGAGGATGATTAGTATGTTGAATGAAAAGTTCTTTCAAGTGCTTCTGATCTGCCAAAATGCTTTGGGGGAAAAATAGTCTCTTCTTATGCTTAAATAATATGGGTAAATATATTGTTTGGCTGAGCAGCTATGTAGTTACAAACCAAATCTTAGCAGACTCTTTTTTGCTCTAGGGTTTGAGAGATGACACTCTTGGATTACCATTGAGTGTGGATCTGTATCATGGGCTTTTGTGCTCTTGTAAATAGGTAGCCCTACAGATCAAAGTCGAAAGAGTTGTTATTGTAGTCCTAAACCATATCTTTATTTATTCATTCAGCAAACACTAGGAAGAGCCAGGAGCTCATGATCCCAGGATAAGGAAGACTCCGCTGTTTAATGAGTACAGGCTTTTATTTTGGATCAATGAAAATGTTCTGGAGGGCGCCTGCCTGACTCAGTCAGTGGAACTTGGGACTCTGAATTTCAGCATTGTGAGTTCGGGCCCCATGTTGGGTGTAGAGATTACTTGAAAATAAAATCTTTAAAAATAAATTAAGTCATAAATTCATTAATAAAAAAATTGTTCTGGAACGAAATAGAGATGGAGGTTGCACAACATTGTGAATGTAGTAAATACCACTGAACTGTTTGCTTTAAAATGGTTAATTTTCTGTATATTTCTTTTCATCACAAAAAGAGGGGGAGGGAGGAAGGGTTCTGTGGTAGGATAGCTTAGAGAAACATTCTATTGTGTAGCCATCTTAGATCTGTACATTGTGTCTGTCATATCAAAGTATCTGAGAGATTTTATAGGGTAAGTCTCTAACTTCCTCTAACCCAAGGTTTCAACATAATCCCACCCTAGAGCTTCTTTTAATATCTGTTAACATTCTTTGGAGACCACTTTGGGAGACGCTCTTAGGGAAATTTAGTTGTTTTTTTTTTTAAGATTTTATTTATTTATTTGACAGAGAGAGAGAGAGAGAGCGCGAGAGAGGGAACACAAGCAGGGGGAGTGGGAGAGGGAGAAGCAGGCTTCCCGCTGAGCAGGGAGCCCAATGCGGAGCTCAATCCCAGGACAGCGAGATCATGACCTGAGCCGAAGGCAGACACTTAACCACTGAGCCACCCAGGTGCCCCGGGAAATTTAGTTATTGACGTGGAAAGATGTTTATGATAATTTAATGCACAAAGCAGCCACAACATAGTTTATGCAGTATGATCACCTTTTTTTGCAAAAATATGTAAGTATGCTCAGGCGTAGAAAATACACTGACAATTTATACCAACAGTAGTTATCTGTTTCATGTTCTAAGAAGTGAATTAGGTTTGGGCGCCTGGGTGGCTCAGTTGGTTAAGCGACTGCCTTCGGCTCAGGTCATGATCCTGGAGTCCCGGTGATCGAGTCCCGCATCGGGCTCCCCGCTCAGTGGGGAGTCTGCTTCTCCCTCTGACCCTCTTCCCTCTCGTGCTCTCTATCTCTCATTCTCTCTCTCTCAAATAAATAAATAAAATTAAAAAAAAAAAAAAAGAAGAAGTGAATTAGGTTTTTTTCTTTTATCTGTGTTTTAAATTTGGTCTACAAGAGTATGTATTATTTGTGTAATTACAGTTTTTTAAAAAAGAAAAGAACTCGGGGCGCCTGGGTGGCTCAGTCATTAAGGGTCTGCCTTCAGCTCAGGGCATGGTCCCAGGGTCCTGGGATCGAGCCCTGCATCAGACTCCCTGCTCGGCGGGAAGCCTGCTTCTCCCTCTCCCACTCTCCCTGCTTGTGTTCCTGCTCTCGCTATCTCTCTCTGTCGAATAAATAAACAAAATCCTTAAAAAAAGAAAAGAAAAGAAAAGAACTCTCCATTTACATTCATTTTTGCCCTGTCCTACCTACAAAAATATTCCTGATTTTTGTCCTTGCATTGTTGCAGACTTTATAAATTGGATTGTGTCATTAAAATAACAGAGAAGGGGGAGCTTGGGTGTCTCAGGTGGTTAAGCGTCCAACTCTTGATTTTGGCTCAGGTCATGATCTCAGGGTCGTGAGATCAAGCCCCGCATTGGGCTCTGCACTCAGCAGGGAGTCTGCTTGAGATTCTACCCCTCCCTCCGCCCCTCCCCACTCTCTCTCTCTCAAAATAAATAAATAAATCTTAAGGCAGGCAGGCAGGCAAGAAAAGGGAAGGGAAGGGGAAGTGGAAGAGGAAGGGAAAAAGAAAATCCTTTGCTTTCTGGCTTCCAGAGGGCACCAGCATTCCTTGGCTCCGGGTACCTTCCTCCCACCACCCAAGTTCTTGCTTCTGTTGTTGCATCTCCTATTTCCTTCTTTGACCTGCTGCCTCCTTCTTATAAGGACCCTTATAAGGATCCACCAACATAATCCAGGATACCTTTTGAATCTCAAGGTCATTAATTTAAGCACATCTGCAAAGCCCCTTGTGTCATGTAGGGTAATGTACCCACAAGTTTCAGGGACTCAGATGTGGACTTCTAAGGGTGGGTATTATTCAGCCTACCGCAGTCCCTATCATTTCTTTGGAGCCTCCTGCTCTGCCAAGCCCTATAAATTTCTTCCTGCCACTCTGCTCCTCTTTCCTCCCGAATGATCCCCTGAGACTTCTGCCCTTGACCACCTGTCTTGCCAGAGCTCTCTTTCCAACAGAGGACCTGGCAGCTTCAGGTTGGTCCTTCCATCCTGACCCTCCCTTCTCCTCATGCACACAGCCCCACTGCAGGGCACGGTTGTTCTCTTGATCTGGCTGCTTTTCCTATAGAATATTCTGATTACAGTAGTCAGTGCTGTTATTCATTGCATTCTCTACATGCAATACTGAGTCCTTTATTATTTATTGGTTATGTTACTGGTTCTCAATCCAAAAGCAGAGTATATTCATTATAAGTCATTTCAATGATGATGATGATGGTGTCTTAAGTTTCCATCCTGACACAGTATAAAGTAGTGCTTGAGAGCACAAATACCCAAGCTACACTGTCTGGGTTCAAATCCTAGCTCCCCAAATTACCAGCCCTGTGACCTCTGTTAACCTCTTATTACCTCAGCTTACTCACCAGCTAAAAGGTGATCAAAAAATATCTACACCTTCCAGTTGTTTTGAGGAATGGGTAAGATAAAGGATATAGCATGCCTTGCACACAGTAGGTCCACAGCATCTTTAAATACCCTTCTCCTTAGAGATCAGACATGGTATACCAGGCCAAGCTTTCCCTTAGAGTGCTTACAGCCAGTGCCAAACTATGAGATAATAGTCTTTATTTCCATTTTCACAGATGAAAGGACTTAGTGATGATTTACCAAAAAGAGTAAGCAGTGACAGGCGCCTGGGTGGCTCAATCAGTTAAGCATCTGCCTGCAGCCCAGGTCATGATCTCAGGGTCCTGGAATCCAGCCCCGCATCGGGCTCCCTGCTCAGCAGAGAATCTGCTTCTCCCTCTCCCTCTGCTCCTCCCCACTGCTTGTGCTTTCTCTCCCTCTCTCTCACATAAATAAACAAAATCTTAAAAAAAAAAAGCAGTGAGTGAAGAACTTGTCTGGGGCAAAAATTAAATACAGATACACACATGTATATGCATATTTGTGCATGTGTGTCTAAGTTTGGAGGAAAAAATAAACCTTAGACAAGCACAATGAGGGCGCCTGGGTGGCTCAGTCGTTAAGTGTCTGCCTTCGGCTCAGGTCATGATCCCAGGGTCCTGGGATCGAGCCCCACATCGGGCTCCCTGCTCCACGGGAAGCCTGCTTCTCCCTCTCCCACTCCCCCCGTTTGTGTTCCTGCTCTCGCTGTCTCTTTCTCTGTCAAATAAATAAATAAAATCTTAAAAAAAAAAAAAAGAAAGAAAAGCACAATGAATGAAATGACAAGTACTGTTAGAAGTGATGTATAGTCACATTTTTAAAAAATTAAGTACCAAATGGGCATCTGGGTGGCCCAGTATCTATAAGGATCTAACTCTTGATCTCAGCTCAGGTCTTGATCTCACGGTTGTGAGTTCCAGCCCCACATGGGGCTTTGCACTGGGCATGGAGCCTACTTTAAAAAACAAAAAATTAAGTACCAAAAAGTCCCCCCCAGAATGAACAGCTTTGGTCTAAAGAGAATCACTATTAGCATTCTGGCAACCTCCAATCACACGTTATGCTGAGCATATGTGTTTCATTTTGTTGGATACATCCTGGGTATACATTCTGCTCTGCCATCTGCATGTTTCAATTTCAATAGAGTATCATGGGCATCTATTTTACAAATCATTTTGTTTGTATTTATTTTTTCATTTACAAACTAAGAGAGGCCCTCCTAAATTTTTTATTTTGAAGTAATTATAGATCACAAGTACATAAAGGTCCCATCCCATAGCTTCCCCCAATGGTGACATCCCATGTAACCACAGACGTTTATCAAAACCAGGAAACAGACATTGGCATAATACGGTTAGAGAGACTACAGACCTTAGTCAGATTTCACCAGTTTTTACATGCACTCATTTTTGATTTTTAATATGTCTTTATGTGTAGATCAATGGCATTTTTATCCTTCATGGCCTTTTTAAAAAATGCAGTTGGGGTACCTGGTTGGCTCAGTCAGTCGAGCATGTGACTCTTGGTCTTGGGGCTGTGAGCTCAAGTCCCATGCTGGGTGTAGAGATTACTTAAAAAGTATATATTTTTTAATATTTAGGTGGTTTTTTTTAAAGATTTATTTAATTTAGAGAGGGAGAGAAAGAGAGAGGCAGCACATGAGTGGGGGGGAGGGGCAGAGGGAGAGGGAGAGAGAGAGAGAATCCTCCAATAGAATCCCCACTGAGTGTGGGGCCTGATGTGGGGGGCTCAATCGCAAGACCCTGAGATCATGACCTGAGCTGAAATCAAGAGTCAGATGCTTAACCAATTGAGTCACCCAGGTGCCCAGATTGCATTTTTTAAAAAGTCCATGAAGAGAGAAAAACATCATAGAAAGGGGTACCTGGGTGGCTCAGGTGGTTGAGCTTCTGCCTTCAGCTCAAGTCATGCTCTCCAGGTCTTAGGATCAAGCCCCGAGTGGGGGGAGGGGGGTCCCAACTCAGCAGGGAATCTGCTTCCTCCTCCCCCTCTGTCTCTCCTCCTGCCCTGGCTTGTGCTCTCTCTCTCAAATGAATAAATTAAAAAAAAAAAATCTTTAAAAAAAGTCATAAAATTAAAAAATCTTTTAAAAAAAATGCAATCAACCCAGAAATATAAAACACAGAATCTTCAAACCCAGTATATTTGTGGTTATTTTCCCCAGGTTATTTTCTCTGTGTATATGCGGATTTTTTAAACAGTAACAACAGAAAAGATCCTCTGAGCTGCATATCATATTTAAGATTGCCTTTTAAAAAAACCGTGGGCATCTTGCCGCATCAGAACAGATTTAGACCTGTTGCAGTGTGCAAATGTTTAGGATACAACAGCTACACTATAGCTGTTGACTTCTCCTGGAAACAGTAACCCAATTTATGCCCAGGCTCTAAACCTCTTTGGAAACCACGAAGTGCCCCCCATTGTTAGAATGTCAGAACCTGAGCTGCGGGTCCGTGCCCTTCCCCGGCAAAAAGGAGAGGAACCCCTTCCTTCTAGACGCGCACAGCCCCTTGTTCATCTTCCAATGACCCTGGCCGTGTGTGCAGCTCTCACACCTGCTCAGGCCTGAATTACTGTTAACATTTACTGAACATTTTTATGAGACCTTCACCTTAACAACTTCCAGCGAAATCGTTCTGCGCCCCCCCCCACCCCCCCAGGCTTCCCTTCCCCCACACCAGCAGCGCAGCTTATTCGGGGTTTGATGTGAATGGTCCCATTTCTCTTCTTATGCATTCAGCATAAATACTTCTTGCAGCTCATAAACACCTGGGCAGTTTTACCAGTGTCGTGAAAGATGTTTATGACCCAAATATGAAAACTTGGTGAGAATGAACGTTGAGGCACACAGGCTGTGTTATTCTTGGAAAGCAGTATCTTCTAAAGAAGACCCAAAGCCGGCCTGGCCGTCTGTGACAACGCACGTGTGTTGGCATGTATCTGGTCACAGCTCTAAGCACCGGCTGGGATTCAGGCTCTTCGGCTGCTTTTCAGTAAGCAGGCAGCCCGGCCGTTTCCAATGGTTATCAGCTTCCTGTTTGGGTGGTTTTTTACAGCATTATCATGTTGCAAAGTGAATGAGGCAAAAGAAAATAGGAAAAGAGATTTTCAAGCGGGAGGTTAATAAAAATCCATTTTGTCAGTCGACAGCCTCCCCCAGCCCAGCTTCCTTTTCCAGGGCCCTCTGAGTCTCTTTCTATTGACAGATGCCATTTGCTCATTTACGACGTGATAATAAAAACCTTCAGCCTTGCTCAGTGTTATTCTTTTCCTCCCCTGATTCGCGGGGGGGG